>NC_134598.1:30012642-30312642 GCF_037038515.1 Microtus pennsylvanicus | reverse complement strand
CTGACATGCACTATGATCCAGCAAGTTCTCGCTCTGCCCCCAACCCCCCTGGCCATTGGTTAACAGCCCCCACTGATCTAACAAGACACTAACGTCCTTTCTTCTTCTTCTTCTTTTTCTTCTTCTTCCCAGTTGCACCATCACCATCTCCATCTCCATCTGAGAAAAAATTCAAACATTCATTTAAACTGCAGGGAAATGAAGCAAGCCATCACAAGAACAAGGTGCGTACCCACAAACGCACACAATGCCTCTTAACAACACTGGTGTCATTCAACACTCTTACAAGTTTCTTCCCAAGCTTCTAGAACTAGGAATTGGACGTGACATTAAACACTAGCACCTCTTAATTTGAATTACTCTAATAACTGTTGAATAAAATACTTATTTTCAGAATTAACTTTATTATGTGCATGTGTGAACGCTCACATGTATGTATGTCTGCCATATCCATGCTCAGTACTCATGGAGGGCAGAGCCCAATGTGTATCCTAAGGAACAAATTCTGATGCTCTGCAAAAGCCACCTCTCCAGCAAGAATGAAAATATTTTTAAGACTAAATACTGCATCTTGTTTGCATTACACACATGTACTTCACCAGAAACACCTTTAATCCCAGCACTCAGGAGACAGGTGTAACTCTGTGCATACCAGGCTGAGTTCTAGTTTAATTCTTTTACTTCAAATCCCCAAACCAATCCTATCAGGTAAAAAGCAATGCTGAACACACTTGCTTGAACAGTTTTCAATGGTCAATGATGGAAGCAGACCAGAATGAATGTAAGCTGATTCTTATCTAGTGGGGAATATTGGGATACAATATTTTATAATGTCTGTTTTTCAATAGTTATCGGAGAAAAAGAGTTCTGGGTCAAGTTGTATGCATAAATTAATATGCATATACAGATTTCAGAGTCTCAAAAAGGCTAGATGCGTTCACGCCAGTAATCGCAGCACATGGAAGGCTGAGGTAAAATGTTTGTGAGTTTATGGCCAACTGGGTTACAATCTCAAAATGGAAAAAAAAACAAAAACCAAAACCAACAATACTCAAAATGAGACTTAAGAACTATGTTACCAGGCTGGAGAGATGGCTCAGGTCAAGAGCACTGGCTACTCTTCCAGAAGACCTGGGTTCAATTCCCAGCACCCATGTGGCAGCTCACACTGTCTGTAACTCCAGTTCCAGGGCTTCTGACTCCTTCACTCGGACAGACATGCAGACAAAACACCAGTGAACATGAAATAAAAATAAATTATATATCAAAAAAAAACAAAAACAACAGCAACTATGTTACAAAATACCCAATTCTACCCACAAATCACAGTACTATAAGAGGATATAAACAAGATGCCCCCAGACAACTGTAAGCAGACGATCCAGTCATATGCTCACCATGTGATATAGAAAATGTTCCATCTAATGCTATGACTTGATCAGCGATTTCAGATATCTATACCTACAAAACAATGTCAAGGGGCTAGAGCTTAGAAGGCTCAGCGATTAAGAGCACTGGCTTCTCTTCCAGAGGAACAGAGTTAAGTTCCCAGTTCCAGGGTATCTGTTGTCTGATGCCCTCTTTTGGACTCCACAGGCACTGGGCACACAAATGGTACACAGACATACATGCAGGCAAAGCACCCACACACACAAAACAATTGTTTTTTAAGTTAATTGACCCATTTTCTTTTTGAAGCATACCCCTTTAAATCCTGGATTCATAACAGAATCACTAAAATTTTCTTTATTACTACTCTATAATCTTCTAATTAATCACACACAAAAAAATCACAATCAATGGCTTATAATGATTCTTTCTCTGTGGGCTTTATAAAAGATCATCAGACATGTGTTGTCAAACTGGCACAGTAACAATAAAGTGGTAATTACAGTCTACTAAAAATGCTTTTAGTTTCTTTTTCTTTCACTTAAAAGGAAGAAGCAATTTAAGAGGGAGGTTTTAATTTCTTATGTTCAATTACATAGCATTAGGCAGCCCATTACAGAGAGTATGGTAAACACACTAATATTGGTTGAAATGCCCAATATGAAAATATTGTAGAATATACAACTTTTGAAGTCCTTTAATTCATCATATGTAACATGTATCATTCCATTAACTATCTGTTAGGTATCAAGAAACAGGAGGCACAGGAGGAGTAAGCAAGATAGCTTTTGTTTTTCATATACAATGGTGGTTTTGCCTTCATGTATATGTGATATTGTGGAATCACTTGGAACTGGAGTCACTGTTGTGAGCTGCCACATGGGTACTGGGAATCGAACCTGGGTCCTCTGGAAGAGCAGTCAGTGTTCTTAACCACTGAGCCACCTCTCCAGCCTTGCAAGATAGTTTTTGCTCTAGTATCCGGCTTCAAACATTAACCTAAAGCAAAGACTTCAAGATGCATAAGCAATTTTAAAGATAGCTAAAAATCTTCCCAGCTGTGTGAACTTGGATGTTATTTAACTTCTTTCTACAGGGACTTCTAAAACTTTAAATGGGATAATAAAACTGTCCTCCTCTGGGGCTGGAGAGATGGCTCAGTGGTTAAGAGCATTGCCTGCTCTTCCAAAGGTCCTGAGTTCAATTCCCGGCAACCACATGGTGGCTCACAACCATCTGGAATGAGGTCTGGTGCCCTCTTCTGGCCTGCAGACATACACACAGACAGAATATTGTATACATAATAAATAAATATTTTAAAAAAAATATATAAAAAAAAAAAAACTGTCCTCCTCTGAATAAGAAAGTCTTCCTTTGATCTTCTAGCATCCCTGGGAAGCTACGAGCCTTAACTCAATGTTCCACATGTGACCAGTACAAAATAATACTCAAACTTAGCTGGTAACAGGAGGCTATGGCCAGATCTGAATATTGATACATGCTGATGGTTCTAACCCTTTTAACAGACTGAAATTTACATTTTTAAAAGTTGTTTTTCCTTGCTACCATACGAAGATATTCCTAATAGGCAAAGACTGTTTCATCATTAATACCATACCCAATTCAGGGTAATTTGCTGAATTGACAACTGATACCCTTATGTAAAAACAGAACATCAGGGGCTAGCTAAGAGGTGTACCTAACTCAGGTCAGCAGAGTACACTTTCTCAGCATGAACTTAAATCAAGCTAAGCACAGAGAAGGTTCAGACAGGAGGATGAGAAGTTCTAGGTCATCCATAGCTACATAGCACGTGGGTGGTGGTGGCGCACGCCTTTAATCCCAGCACTTGGGAGGCAGAGGCTGGCGGATCTCTGTGAGTTCGAGGCCAGCCTGGTCTACAAGAGCTAGTTCCAGGACAGGAACCAAAAAGCTATGGAGAAACCCTGTCTTAAAAAAAAAAAAAAAGTTCTGAAGGCTACATAGCACGCTTGAGGCCAGCCTGGGCTACAAGAGAACATGGCTCAGAAAAATTAATTCAATCTTCACATTATTGAGAAACTACAAAAGAAGACACTTAGCTGTAGCATTAAAACTCTTAAAAAGAAACTCTTCATGGCCTCAAAGACAGTGGTTTCATTTATGGAGAGAACACAAACAGCACCAGCTATACAAGGACATAAATTGAATGTCGTCAAAATTAAACTGTACTGCAAACGATACCATCAGCAAAGTGGAGCAGTCACCACAAAGGCGAAAACACCCGTAAAGACACATCCAGGCACCCAGGGCATCCAGAGCACAATTACAGCTCAGTGACAAATAAAATAGAAATCAAAGTATGCATGCAGAGCAGAAAGACCATGACAACACGCTCCCGTCACTGTGGACCTGCCAACTACAATGACTAAACCACACACTTATTACAGAGGCTGTAATTTAAAAGCTGACAGTTACCAATTTCTTACACGAACACTAACAATGGAGTACTCACTGCTGACATAAATGACACACTTAGGAAAACAGTGTGTCTCTTTCTTTGTTGTAGGACAGACTATGTGGCTCTGACTGTCCTGAAACTTACTTTGTAGGCCAGACTGGCCTTGAACTCCCAGAGATCTGACTACATACAGGCACAACACCTGGTTTGACAGTTTCTTATGAAGCATAGCATTATGTGGTATGTGCAAATGAGGTAGCTTCCAAAGGCAAATAGCACCAAATGGCCTTTCTAGAATCTCATATGATATATACAAGTGCATGTGACCAGGATCCTACTCTTAGGTATTTGCCCAGAAAAATGAAACCACATCTACACAAAGACATGTCTACACATGACTGGATGAACATTCACAATAGACAAAAAAACAACAGTCTTCAGTGAATAAACAGACAAGCAAAATCTGGAATATTACTTAGCAATAAAATGCATTAATACTTCCTAAAAAGGAACATAACAACTGATGACTGTCAAAACTATTAAGTAGGGGCTAGGAATATGTCCCATTAGGTAAGAAAGTTTGTTGCACAAGGGTAAGGACCTGAGTTCAAATTCCCAGCACCCATTTAAAAGTTGGACATAGCTATAAGTGCTCATAACCCCAGCACTGTGGGACGACAGGCAGATCAAGGGTAACCAGCAAACCTAGCTAAGGAAGTGGGCTTCAGGCTCAGTGAGAGACCCCAACTCAAGGCAATGAGGCAGAGTGAGAGAGAAAGACACCCACTGTCCTCCTCTGGCCTCCACATCCACCCATACACAGACATACACACAATAGCAAGTAAAACTAAGACAACAACAACAAAAAGTTGAAAATGATTAACTGCATTCATGATTTTTTCAGGAAAGACAACACTGTATGGGGAACAGATTAGAGACGCCAAGGGGAAAGGTCTGGAGCAAAAGCAGCAGACACTAAAGGATGCCAGGCAATGTTCTGTGCAGGTGAGAACAGTAATGAAATCAGGCAACAGGCCAGTGAGATGACTAAGTGGGTAGAGGTGCCTGCCACCAACCACATGTTTTCAGTTCAATCCCCCAAACCCACAGGGTAGAAGGAGAATCTAGCCTGCAAATTGTCTCTGACCTACACACACATGCACACACAGTATTTTAAATATAAATAGCCTATATATTTTTGATGTGACCATGGTTACACAATTGCACATTTTTTCTACACCCACTAATCTAAATACTTAAAAAGAATAAACATTATTCTGGACAGCTTGCTGGTCTCTAAACCAGTGAGCATGCCTCTCAGAAAGGATCTCCTCTCCAGATGGAGAAGGACACACAAGAAAAAGCACTGGTGCAAAGGACCAGTTCCCACTTCAAGGACGGGAAGTGCAGAGGCTGCTGCTACAGTTTCCAGGGTCTTTAGCCAAGCACAATGCTAGTCTTTGTGTGTCAACTGCCCCTGGCCCTGTCAGCCTACAGAAGGAAAAACAAAGCTTACAGAAGAACGCTCCTGCTGGAAGATGCAGAACTGAGAGGACCTGGCTCCCGAGTAGGAACCCTGGCAATAAACATGCTCTGGATGAAAAGCCAGGAATGACGATGGACTCCTGCTACACCAGCACTTCAGAGGCTGAGGCAGGAAGATTTTGAAGTCAAAGTCAACCTGGCCCACACTGCATAAATTACCTCTGGCACAATGCCAGATGGTCACAGGATCAACTTCTTCCACTGGTACTCAACAATTTCAAGTTCACCACACCTAAAATCAAATTATTTTTTTTCTTGTCTGCAAACACCTTTCCTCAGTCTAAGAAACTCTACCCCTGACTTCAGCATTTTGATCAGCAGTACAATATCCTGCCATCCAACTCCAACCCCTGGAATGTACCAAGGCCTATCCCCTTGCTCCATTAAACTCTTCCTTCCATCCCTGTCTACAACAGCCAGTTTAAATATCCACTATTACATGCATGGCCAATTGCTGAGTGGCCTCAAAAATGATCTTCCCTGCTCTGTGTCTCCCCGGGCTCTCTCAAAGAATCCTCTCATTTGCACTGTTCACCATGCTTCAAAACTTTCTCAAAGTAATCCCTACTCAAATAAATGGTCTTTTCCATTTGGACTGTTTGGTTTTTCTCTCCTCTTCCTCTAGAGACAGGGGGCCTTACTATGTAGCCCTGGCCTCGAACTTGCTATGGTAGTCCAGGCATTGTGCCAGAGGTAATTTATGCAGTCCTCTAAAGAGATCTGCCTGGCTCTGCCTTCCAAGACCCACCAATGCCATACTCCACTTGGATGAATCAAGTCCCCAATGCTTCCAGCAAGAGCTCCTCAATTCAGCTACTCCAAAATTCCACCTCCACATTCCAAACCTACTTTGCACCGAACTGTAACATGCACACCAGAGTGCCTTTTCACCTCTAGGTTTTGTCTCTCAACCACACCAACCAGTTCTTTTTTTAACTTTATTTTTATCTTATGTACACTAGTATTTTGCCTGCATGCATATGTGAGGATGCCAGTCAGATCCCTAGGAAGTGGAATCACTGACAGGTGTGAGCTGCCATTTGGGTACTGGGCATTGAACACAGGTCCTCTGGAAGAACAGTCAGTGTCTTAATCACTGAGCCATCTCACCAGCCCCACCAGTTTTTCTTTAAAAGGTTATTTCTGAAATCTCTGTTTTTTCCCACCCCTTTCAAAGCTTATTCTTAACAACAGAGAGACCAGCCATGGTGTCTGTACCTATATTACCAAATCTTGGGAAACAGAGGCAGGTAAAAGGAGTCGGACAAAGGCATTTGCAACCAAGCCTAATGACCCGAGCTAGAACCCAGGGACTCATGGTAGAAAAGGAGAAAGGACTGACTCAGGCTGTACTTGGACCTCTCTCTGTATGCGCCTCATGGGCATGCGTGCACACACAAAATAATTAACGGTAATTAAAAAAAACACAAGTAATGTTGATTCTGGCAGTCAATTAGAAAAGAAATTAACTCAAATTGAGAGAAAACTACCAATCTAATAATGTACAGAAGTCTCCTTTCAATGTCAACAAGAGTCAGGCAACTTGATATGTGAAAGGGAACAAGGCACACTTCAAGAACGCACTGTGCTCCCCACAGCAGCCCACTGTGCTACCTGCGATCTGCAATCCTTTTCTTGTTCAAAGTTCAAAACACAGCTATAAACTGAAGCAAGATAGAACAGAGATGCACTTAAGGAAGAAGAAAAGATAACAGCTTCTTGATGGCAGTGAACCCATCTTTCTAAAGGTTATCCTTATCCAGCTAGTAGTTGAAGCACAGCCATAGGTTACAGTCCTTAAGGGTGAGAGCTGATGCTGGCAGTAGACAACCAAAAATCCAAAGAGTGGGAAAGCCCCATCTACTCCAGTGCCAAAACAGGAAGGAAAATAGTAACGGCTTTCCTAATCGCCTCTCCTCCACTGTTTCACCAACAGCATCAACTACTAGAATTCTGGCAACTTCTGTCTTGAAAGAAATCTTATAGTAGCCAAATACCCTTGAGTTTAGAAACATGCCAGTTTGTGCATCTGAGAATGATAAAAGCCAGCTTTGGTGTGGACAGGGGAAGGCGCAGACTTTGGACAAGAGGCTGGACTTCAAATGTTGGTACTATTTTACATAGTAGCCGCACCATGTAACCACCACACCCACACACGTGAGTAACAACATGTACTTCAGCTGCTTCTGTGAGATTAAGAAGAGAAGGCACATGAAAGTATCCTAGATAGCACACAGTAGCCGTTCAGTAAACATTACAATAAACAGCCTCTAATTTTATCACGCTTACCCAGGACTTGGCCTTCTGCCAAGTACACATCTAAAAGTTGAAATCTTGCTATCTGAGCAGGTATTCAACACAGCCAAGGAACCCCTAATAAACACCCTTTCCTTTTTATTTGTGATACTAATTAAATTTTAACAAGTCCAATGCTAGACAATTACTAGATGTCCAGATAAGCATATTTTTCTAAATTAATGTCCTATTTTTCAGGGTTGGAGAGATGGCTCAGCAACTAAGAGACTTGATGTTCTTACAGAGGACCTGGGTTTGGTTCCTAGCACACACACCAGGCAGCTCAGAACTACCTGTAACTCCAGCTCCCCATATCCAACACACCATTGTGGCTTCTTAAGGTACTAGCTTGGAAGTGGTGCACGTACACACAGGCACACAACAGACACATAGAATGAAAATAACCTCTGAAACCAAAGAGCAAAGGGACTGTTACCTTCATCATCATCATCTCTCTCTTTCTCATCCAATGCTTGTCTTTCCAACTGTCCTGCTACTTCGTCCACGGAGGCGGCTTCTTTATCAGGTTCTTGTTGCACGGCTGTTCAAACAAAACAGGACAAATCAAATGTAATAAAGGACTTTTCCACACCTGAATATATTCTCATGATCCTACACAGCTCACAAATCCTTCTACAATAAGTGGAACAGGAAATAAAACAAAAAACATTATTATTAATATAATTTATTAAACCATGGGGAAAAAACTTCCAGACCTAAGTAGTACTGTCTACTCAATCCATTCTAGAAAAGTCTCTTATCATACATGCTAAGATAAAGGTGCTAGCATGTTAAGTTGGTCCCTATTCTTTTTTTTTTTTTTTTTTTTTTTTTTTTTGTTTGTTTTTCGAGACAGGGTTTCTCTGTAGCTTTGGAGCCTGTCCTGGAACTCCCTTGGTAGACCAGGCTGGCCTCGAACTCACAGAGATCCGCCTGTCTCTGCCTCCCAAGTGCTGGGATTACAGGAGTGCGCCACCACCGCCCGGCTTGGTCCCTATTCTTATGCAGTTTAACCTTAAAGGATGCTTAAGACTTAGATGACAATAGATATTTTAATTACTAAACAGATATTCAGAATAGGCAATGCATGCTGAAGGTCTTAGGAGGAGGATTTATTACACACCAGCTGGGGGAAAAAATCAAAATAAATAAAGTTTGTAAACATCTGAGCACAGCTGAAGTAATTACAATTCAGTTGTAGTAGCAATATGTGTACATAGATAAACACACTCTAGCACGTTCTGGTTACTGAAGGAGGGTTCCCATTGAGAGAGACAAGTGTCAAATATTAGGAGGTGGCAGCCAGATCTCTGTGAACTGGGGACAGCTTCTGTCTACTGGTGGAGGGGCAGAGTTCCAGAACAGCCGGGGCTGCACAGTGAAACCCTGTCTCAAAAAAATAAAGACAGCTTAGGCAGTGGTGCCTAAGTCTTTAATCCCAGCACTTGGGAGGAAAAGGCAGGCAGGTGGTTATGAGTTCGAGATCAGCCTGGAATACAGAGCGAGTTCCAAGGCTACACACACACACACACACACACACACACACACACACACACACACACACACGAGAAAGAGACATTGTCTCAAAAAACAAACCTAAAAACCAAGAGTAAACTCTTCCGCTCCCATCCAACCAACTAATTTCAGAAATGTGGTTAAGTCCTCTCCAGCTTCTTTTAATTCAAACCCCATTTTTCTCTCATTCCTTATCTGATGAAATCTGAAATACGAACAGGTGAAAACAGTTTTGTACTGAAATAAAGGCGTTTGTGGAGACATAAACTTCTCAAAAACACGGTCCAAAGATATGCAGGCAGCTGTTGTCCTCGCCTGGGGGGGGGGTAGGTATTACCAGTCGAGAAAATCCATTCATAGGCACAGAATACCCTCCCTGCACTGCATGCAAGTTGCATCAAAATGCCTGCAAGCCCTAAAGCTCGAACACGCTGCGAGAGCAAGCCCGTGAAAATCAGCACCAGCACCCACTGTCAGTGACATGAGCTGTCCGTGAGGACGTACGCTCCTAGACACACACCCCAAATCTGCAGTCCACAGCCAAAGCCCCTAGTGGAAAGGCGGATGAGGTGTGAGGAGGACGCACAGTCCCGGCAACATGCTCGACTACCCCCACCCCCACCCGCGACGAAAATAGGTAGGTCCAGCCACCAGGCCGCAACCGGGGACAGCAGGGATTTCTGAGGCGGAGCCCAAACCGCGTGGAAGATGGTGGAGCCGAGTGCGCGCTCCGTGACCCAGGCGCTGCCACTCTCATCCCCGCCACACGCACACACGCGCGCACACCCCATCCCCGAGAAGCCGCGGCACAGGAAGCCGGCCATGCCACTCCTCCGAGGCCTGGGGATTAACGAAGGCCACGGTTCCGGGTTCCCGGCGCTCGGCCACCCGTGCCGGGCCCGAGCCAAGTCGTTCGGCCATTCCTGGCAGGGACTGCGAAAAAAACAAAAACAAAAACCAACATGACTCCTTTTACCTGACACGGCCCCTTTGCCCTTCTTCTTCTTCCGCCTCTTCTTCTTGGCAGCTTCCTCGGCCGTGCTGGAGGTTCCCTCCTCCCGGTCGTCTGGATCGAGGTCACCATTCAGGTGGCTCCCGAAGGACGCGGCCTCCTCCGCGCCCGCCATGTTGCCCGAGAGAGAGAGCGACGGAGTGAGAGCGAGAGGCGAGGACCCGCTCCGTCTTCACCCACCGCCGCCAGTGACGCCGGAAGTCGCTCTCGATGGTCGGGACGCGGGGGATGCTGGGACGACGGAGGACTCCCGCCGCACGCGGCTGCAGCGTCCGCCCCCTCGTCTGGTCCTCAGCCTAGGGCATCCCCGGTGCGCATCTTCCGGGCTTGGGAAACCGTCTTCGCTGCACAGTGCCCGAGCTGCCACGGATACGAGAAATTTAACGTTCCCGGTTTAAAAAAACTCCTACAGGACGCGACGAGATGGGGGTTACAAAAAATGTGTTCTTTACACATATTTCCTGATGTCTCGAGGACTACGTTAAATTCACTGTCACAGTTTACGAAGGCGCTGTCGAGAAGCTTGGAATAATTTTGGTAGCCGGAATTCTGCCTTTCTCGTAAATCCAAACCTCGGAAGATTGAAGATCGGATCGTCTCTTGGGGGCGATAATCCCTTTAATCCTAGCACTCAAGAGGCACAAGCAGGAGAATCCCAGGCCAGTCTGGTCTACATAGCGAGTTCCAGGATTAGATAGAGAGACCTGGTTTCAACACAAAAGGATAAGATTTTCTCACGCTTCTCTCACTTTCTAACTCCTGACAAGTACAAGTTCTGACCAATGGGAACACGATCTTCTCCACTCACGCAGAAACACGCACTCCAACTTCTTAGTTTTCGGTTTTTTAATTTAACATGCTCCAACAGTATACTTAAATTTTGCCCATATCTTCACCCCTAGTCTTTTATTAGAGAATCCCATGTCCATATTGCAGTTTTTTTTTTATTTAGACCATTGCATAAGCAGATGGTGATTGGCCATTTCAATTAATTATGGAGTTCTCCTGAATGTCCACCTAGAGAGTTTTCATTAGTTTTAAACTAGGTATCAAGCTTCATTGATGCCAAAATAGTGCTAAAGTTCTTATTGCTAGCGGTTTTACTTTAAATGGGCCTGGCCACAGTTAGAAAAAATAGGGTCTGGGAGTGTAGTTCAATGGTAGAGTACACGTTGGGACCCTAAAAGCTCTGCCTTAGTCCCCAGTACTGAAAACCAGAAAGTCAGCTGGGCTGATGTATGCCTTTATAATCCCAGCATTTAGAAGACAAGCAGGCAGATCTCTGAGTTCAAGAGATGGATCTCTGTGGGTTCGAGGCCTGCCTGTTCTACAGAGTGAGTTCGGGACAACCAGGGCTAAACAGAGAAACCCTGTCTCCAAAAATCAAACAACAAACAAACCCAAGAGCACATTTATCTCAAAGGTTCAAGCAGTCCTGTCCAGTCCTTCCAGAGACTCTTAATCCCAGCACTTGGGAGGCAGATGGATCTCCACAAGTTCGAGGCCAGTCTGGTCTACAGAGTAAGTTCCAGGACAGGCTCCAAAGCAACACAGAGAAAACCTGTCTCAAAACCTGTCCCACCCTTCCCCCACAAAAAAAACCAAGCAATATTAAAAGTAGACCAAACACATCAGGGAAATAAAAAGAAAGTAGGCATTACTTATCCAAAATCCTTATAATTTCTTACCAAGAGCCAAACCTTACCTACTTCTTTAGTCTCTCCATTTATTTGTTTGGCTTGTTTTTGGGGGTCATTTTTGGTTTTGGTTGGTTGGGTTATTTTTTGTTTTGTTTTGTTTGAGAGAGGATTTCTATGTCGCCCTGGCTGTCCTGAAACTTTCTATGTAGACCAAGTTAGCCTCAGCTCACAGAGATCCTGCTAAGATCAAAGACACGCACGGCCACACCCAGCTTTAAAGTCCTTTCTCATCTTGGAGCATTTCCTACCCACAATTCCTTTCACTTGGGCTGTGCTTTGCATGACCGATACTAATCTAATTTGTTCTTTTATCCGTTCATTCAATACCTAATATGTGCCTGGAGCTAGCAGTGTATGGGGGGAAAAGAGCAAAGCAAAACAGAGTCTTTGTCTCAAGAAGCCAAACTAACAAAAACAGATATGAATGAGTCAAAGAATGGTGAGCACGCTAGTTGACTGGACTGTGTTGAAGTTTCCCCTGTGAGGGAGCAGTTAGGGTGAGATCCGAAGGCTCAGGATGGAAGAAACGCTTTTGGCAAAAGGCACATGAGGAAAGCACAAAAGAGACGAGCCAGGTGCGTAGAGGAGCCAGAACCCCAGCACTCAGGAGCCTCAGGAAGGGTGGTCCGGACTTCAAAGTCATCTTAGTGAGGTAAATTCAAGGCAAGGCTGTACTATATAAGACCCTGTGTCAAAACAAAAATAAGAAACAAAAGAGGCGCGTGTTTCTGGTATATTACAGTGCTCTTTGAACTGTCTTTTGTTTCACTATATTGTGTATTCAGCTTTCTTTTTCCTTTCTTTTGACACAGATGGCTCAAACTGGCCTTGAACGCACTACGTAGCCAAGAGTGATCTTGAACTCTCGACTCTCCCACCTCCCCCTTCCCAAAACTGGGATTACAGACTCATACCCTCATGACTAGTTCATAGCAGCCTCTTTTAATGTTTAGATGTATTTTTTTGTTTTATGTGTATGGGTGTTTTGCCTGAACGCATGCCCGTGCACCGCATGCATGCCTGGGGCCTTTGGAAGCTGGAGGAGGGGGTTGGATTCCCTGAACTTGGAAGTATAGGTGGTTTTGGGCCATCGTGTGGGTGCTGGGAATTGAACTCTGGTCCTCTGGAAGAGCAGCCAGTACTTTGAACCACTGAGCCATCTCATCAGACCCTGTATCAGCTTGTTTTGTTTTTTTTTCAGGTAGGATTTCTCTGCACATCCATGGCTGTCCTGAAACTCACTCTATAGACCAGGCTGACCTTGAACTCACAGAGATTCACCTGCCTCTGCCTTGAGTGCTGGGATTGAAGGTGTGTGCCACTATCACCTGGCATCCTATCAGGTTTTTTGTTTTGTTTCCTCATCTATGAAACAGGAATTATCAAACAGGAACTGAAAACGGATCAAAATTCCCAGAATGAGAAGAGGCGAAGGAGGAAGCTAGTGTGATGTGGTGAGAGGCTGGTTAGGGAAGAGCCAGCCTTGCAGGAGGGAAGCGATGAGAGTACAGAGCCGTCAGTACTGAAGGGCAATGGAAGCCTCCTAAGTACCTACAAGGGGAAAGGCACAGTGAGCCTGGTGGCATTGTAGTTAGCTTGAACAGACTGAGGAAGACTGCATGGCTACAGTGTGGAGAGCGGATCTGAGGGTGGTCAGAGGGAACGCAGGAAAGCCAGGGTAGGGGCTGTTGCCTCGCCAGGGAAGAGGTGGTGGTGCTTTAGACCAAAGGGTATGATAGGAAATGGATAGAGTTGAGAGAGAGAGAGATGGGAGATTACATGGGTAGAATTTAGTAATGAATTTTATACATTGAGAGAGAGTGAGATATTTGAGTCCTCTTACATTTGTAAAGGAGCAGCCGGATAAATGGTGATGTAGGTCACAGAGACAGGAAAAGTCTCATTTTGGTGGGACAGATCATAAGTTTGCTGTAGACATTACTGAGTCTGGCATCTGGGAGCATCCAAATGAAATGTCAAGAAGGCACATGATGATAAGGGACTGGCATTTAGATGAAATAAGGGGCTGAATAAAAAATAATGGAGATGGAGCTGGAGAAGTGGTTCAGTGCTTTAGAACAGGTACTGCTCTTTCAGAGGACCCAAGTTTAATTTCTGGGGTCCACTTCAGGAGGTCCAGAACTTCCTGGAAGATCTGATGCCCCTGGCCTCCACAGATACCTTTAACTCGCCTGTACATCCCCACAAACAGATACACACACATACCCACAATTAAAAATAAATTTTAAAAAATTTAGCCATTGGCTAATACAGGAGAATCAGATCTTTGACAAAGATCACACAGTGAATGACCCTAGACCCAGGAATCTCTATCCATAGTGTTCATTATGGTAACCACATAGGAGTCTACTAAGTATTTAAACTGCTGCCCGTCCAATTAGAGATGGGCCATCAAGTCAAATCTATGCCAGACTACAAAAGCTTAACATAAAAAAGCACATGTCAGGTATGGTGGTACGTGCCTTTAATCCCAGCACTCAAGAGACAGAGGCAGGTGTATCTCTGTGACTTTAAGGGCAGCCAGAGCTATACAGCGAAAACTTGTACTGAATAAATAATAAGTGTATAAGCATTCTCACAGATTGCCTATGGGAATAATCTTTAAACACTGAGTTCAATAAAAGAAACTATATGATTGTGTCCTGTTTCTTTTTTTTGTTTTTGTTGTTGTTTTTTTACTTTTAAACTCCGATTAATAGAAATCTAAATGTTACACGAATGAATCTTACAGTATTTGTGTTGAGTGATGTAAGTTTAGAGAAAGAATGAAAGGTCTAGATCTAAGCCTGGTGGGGCATTTGATGGCTAGGTAGGACATACAGACTATATTAAAGGACACTAAAGTGGAAAAGAGGTCCAGAAGAGGCGAGACAGAGTCACTGGAGAGCATGACTAAGTCGTGCTGAGGTCAAGTCACAGGACTAAAAAGGGTCAGATGAATCTAGTGGTATGGAAGCTCCCAGTGATCTTAGCAACAGCTATGTAGGTAGGAAAATGGGAGTTGAAGCTACAGCTCAGAGGACTTACTTGCTTTGCACGTATGTGGCCCTGCCCCAGTATTGGGATGGGACACAGATTAAAGAGGGACGAACAGGAGCTATGAGCCTCCAAGCCACAGCTGAAATGTCACTTCCCTGGATAGCTACAGCTCTGTAATTCAGAACCCCTGTTACAACTGAACTCCATTTCTGCAGTGTTGGAGGGGAAGCCAGGGTCTACATGCTAGGCAAGCACTCAGCCACCGAGCTACATCTTCTGCATCTCTTCGACTCTGTAAACCCCCTTTTTCATGGCACTCATCACTACTTCTAATTTATTTGTCAGATTTATGTTTTGGCTGTCTCTCCATCTGCCACAAACTCTACAGGAAATACGTATTCTTTTTCTGTCTCCAGGACCGGTTTGAGGCCTAAAACGTCATAGGAAGTCGGTAAATCTTCACTGACTAAATAGCACTTAAGAAGTACCCAGCATTTTACAGTCATTAACTCGTTTAAAATTTTATTAGCTTTATTATTTTTTAATTATGTTTGTGTGTGTCTGTGTGTGGTTTACTTTCTGTTTTCCACTCCAAGCTTATCTTTCACAAAGCTGAGGGGCTCTTAGTGGGTCTAAATGGCCTTCATACTGGAGCAAGGATGTACTGTTGAGTCTTGGGGGAGTCCCCCAAGTCACCCTCCCCCAAGCTCCAGCTAAATTGGTATGAGAGGCTTTTTAACATCCTCAGTCGTGACATCTGCTCCATCAATGGCATTCAGGATCTGTTGTGAATCTCCTGTTTATCTCTCATTTCTAGGGATACTTTGGCCATCTCTGCCGCAACTCCAGCACAGATGTCACAGGATGCTAGCTAGCATCGGGGCCTAAAGATGTCAGAGGTGCTGGGTTATAAGCTAGGCAGGGGAGGGATGGGTGGGGATGGCAAGCAGAGCGAGTAAGTAGGAGGAGAAATCTAGGAGGAGGGGAGAAAGGTGGAGAGGAGGGAGAAGGGGAGGAAGGAGAAGAGAATGAGGGAGAAAGAGAGGGACACCCCAGGGCCAGAGCCAGACAACCTCCAGCTAGACAGACATAAGAAGCAGTGAAAGTAAGATATGCATAAGGAAAGAAAGGCAAAACAGGTTCAATTATAGGAGCTAGTAAGAAAGAAGCCTAAGCTAACGCCGAACATTAACAACTGATTATAAGCCTCCGCCCGTGTCATGGGAGGTGGTTGGTGGCCCAAAAGAAAGAGCCTGCTACAGTCAGGTTAGATGCTGTGTGGTCCCTCGCCTGGCTGGCAGATGCCCTTCTTAGATGTGCTGTGACTGAATCTTATTATTAAAAAAATGTCCTGTAGGATTAGTGCATCATTCTTGAGACTTTATTTGATATTGATTACTTCCTTAGCAAGTCTGTCCCCAGCTGGAGCCACATTGGAGGATGGAGCCTGAACACACGGATGTAGCTGGTGAGAGGCACATTGGTTATGTAACACGAGTCACGCGAAGGTCTGGGAAAGAACGGCCCAGGTGAAAACCATGGGCATGAAAGAAATGAAATGCTCCAGCCTGAGTTCTGGCTGAGGAATATGCAAACGGTGGCAAATTATAGGGAGCCCTAAAGAGTATGGTCTTTATTACATAACAAGGGATACTTAGATTTTAGTAATAGAAAAAAATTCAAGTGCCTAATAGAAGAAGATAGAAACATCCAGAGCCGGCCAATGCAATGACTATTACATAGCCAGGGAAATGAGCCACATCTAGACCATGTAGATACGCTCTCAAGCTGAGGAATGATGTACTTGTTTTGCTCTGTGAAAGGTCTCTCTGCTGCCATCTAGATTCTAACTCAGCGCCCCTCATCTGAAGAGACCCTGACTTTACACTGAAAACGTGGTAGCTTCTACTTTTTGAAGTTAAAGAGTCCATCTGATTCGTTATGAAATCCCAATGAGGATATGGGCTTCTGCGCCTTGGTATTAATTTCCAAAGGCAACACAACGCCAATTCTTCAAACTTTACTCAGCAATAAGATCTTTAAGTCTCTTTAGAACAGAGATGGTAGAGGCTAGGAGGACCCGAGAATTGATAATTAACCATTGACAATGATATTGATGGAGTTTTAAGCAAAGGCTATAATTGGGGACCAGAGATAAGAGGCCGCGTGACAAAAATATTTCTGGAGTATAATTAAGAGACTGTAACAGTCCTTGACCTTAGAGGGGGAGAAGAATGACACCCAGGTTTCTGGGCGGGGTTCCTGGGTGGGGAGTGGTAGAGCTCGCTGAGATAAGGGATGAAGTGGGCTGAGAAGGCTTTGGATGGTAGTCGGAGGGTAGATAAGCTGCCTCTATCCTAAGTCTGAGATGGCTGCAGGGCAAGCAGACACAGATACCCAGCAGTCCGAGAGACTCGTGGATCTAGAGATAGGAATACGGTGGGCCCAAGTGTGGCAGGGCTCTGGTGTTTTCAAGGTGTGTGCGTGTGCGTGTGCGTGTGTGTGTGTGTGTGTGTGTGTGTGTGTGTGGAGGGGGGAGAGTTCTGTCAAGGAGACTTCAAAGGAATGGTCAGACAGAAGATGCCATAGAAAATGATTAACGCAAGTGAAGAGCTACGATGTTTCAGGAAATAAAGGTTGCCCGGGCAATCAACTGCTACGGAGGAGTCAATGGCACGGTCATAGATAGCACAGGCTTCAGATCTTAGGGAGCCACTGACATGACAACAGGAACAGTTTTGCTAGGAGATACAAACGAAGGATATGAAGGAGGAATTGGGGTTCACCGCCTTGCTTGAGGAGCATGGATCTCAAACTCATTTCACTGGCAACTCGTAATCTCTCCTTCATGTCTAGAGTGGACTTTTCTTGAATTAAACATGTTGTCCTCGCACTATTTCCCCTATCTTTTTTTTTTTCAGAAAGATTTATTTTTATTTTCTGTGCCTTAGTGTTTTGACTGCATGTATATCTCTGGGAGGGTGTCTGATCCCCTGAAACTGAAGTTACAAACATTTGTGAGCGGCCATGTGGCTGCTGGGAATTGAACCTGGGTCCTCTGGAAGAGCAGCCAGTGATCTTAAGTGCTGAGCCATCTCTCCAACCCTATTTTTCCTATCTTTTTTTTTTTTTTTTGGTTTTTTGAGACAGGGTTTCTCTGTAGCTTTGGAGCCTGTCCTGGAACTCCCTTTGTAGACCAGGCTGGCCTCGAACTCACAGAGATCCGCCTGCCTCTGCTATTTTTCCTATCTTAACAGCATCCAATGACATCTTAAATTACTTTTACCTTGCAATGTAGTATTAGCCTTTTTTTTTGCAATTGTAAGATGTTAGATACTCAGCAGTAGAATTCTTCACCTTCCCCCATAACCTCTGTGCAAATGACCTCTATCCTACTAACTTGAAACAAGCTAGAGACATCTAGGAAGAGGAAACTTCAACTGGGAAAATGCATCCATCAGATTTACCTGTAGGCAAATCTAGGGACATTTTTCTTGATGAAATAATTGATGTGAAAGGGCCCAGGCCACTGTAGGCAATGACACCCTTACCCCGGGTGGTCCTGGGTGGCATAAGAAAGCAAGCTGAAAAGTTGGGTGGTGGTGGTGTGCTCTGCAGGCAGAGGCAGACAGATCTATGAGTCAGAAGCCAGCCTGGTCTACAGAGGGAGTTCTAAGACAGCAAGAGCTACACAGAAAAACCGTGTCTTGAATACTCCCCCAGCAGAGAGGGAGAGAAGGAAGGGGGGGGGGACGAAGGGACGAAGGGACAGAGGGATGGAGGGGAGGAAGGAGAGAGAGGAGAGAGAGAGGGAGAGAGAGAGAGTAATGCAAGCTGAGTAAGGCATGAACAGTCAGCCAATAGCAGTGTTGCTTTAGTACCCGGGTCTGGATTCCTGCCTTTGACTCCGATCTGGATGTGTAAGACAGATAAACCCCTCCCTTCCCCAGCTGCTTTTAGTCATAGTGGTTTTTTGTTTGTTTGCTTGTTGTTTTGCTTTGCTTTGGTTTGGTTTTTCGAGACAGGGTTTCTCTGTAGCTTTGGAAGGTCGCAGCATCAGGAAGGTTGAGAACCACTGCTCCAGCAGGTTAAGAGGATCTTCATGTAGACTTTGAATTAATCCTTCCATTTTGACCCCATACCTTACTGTGGCAGATTTAGTGTCTGAAGTTCCCATGTTCCCCTGGTAGTTCTTTTTTTGTTTGTTTGTTTGCTTTTTGTTTTTCGAGACAGGGTTTCTCTGTGGTTTTGGAGCCTGTCCTGGAACTAGCTCTTGTAGACCAGGCTGGTCTCGAACTCACAGAGATCTGCCTGCCTCTGCCTCCCGAGTGCTGGGATTAAAGGTGTGCGCCACCACCACCCAGCAGCTTCCCCTGTTCTTACAGGGAAAATTGGATCCCTCTTCAACAGCAGCTTATTCCACCCAATGCTAGTCTATGCCTCAACCATTCTGAGTCATGGCCCCACCTCCCAACACACACACACATGTGATGTGGGATTCCTGTCTGTATGCTGTGAATATGTTTTATTACCTTTGGTTAATAAAAGCTTTTTTGGGCCTACAGAATAGAGCAAGGTGGGAATTCCAAGCGGAGATAGAGGAGGAAAAGAGGTAGGAGTCAGAGATATGCCATGTAGCTGCCAAGGAGAGAGACACCAGCCACCAGCCACCAGCCACCAGCCACCAGCCAGAACTTTACTGGTGGGCCACAACCTCGTGGTAAAATACAAATAATAGGAATGGGTTAATTTAAGAAGTAGGAGTTAGTTAATAAGAAGCCTGAGCTAATAGGTCAAGCAGTGTTTTAATTAATCCGTTTCGGCGTGGTTATTTTGGGTGGCTGGGAGCGAACAAGCAGTCTCGGTCTACACACCTACTGCTTGCTTTTCTGACTTTTTCAGATGGAAGAAGCCTTATAGCTCATGTCCCCCGAAGCCTTGCTCCAATTCTGTGTGTTGTAGACCGCTGTTTTTCAGTTTTTCTTTTTTCTTTTTTTTTTTTTTTTTGATTTTTCGAGACAGGGTTTCTCCGTAGCTTTTGGTTCCTGTCCTGGAACTAGCTCTTGTAGACCAGGCTGGCCTCAAACTCACAGAGATCCTCCTGCCTCTGCCGCCCGGCTGTTTTTCAGTTTTTCACTGTTATTACTTTGACAAGGTTCCAGGAGCTTGTTATGGTCTCCTACCTTATCTCTGTGTGACTAAGGTGGGTCAAGATAAAGGTCTGGAGTGGAATCAGCTGGGCTGAAAGTTCTAAATGGAACTTTGGTGGGGAGGTGTTCCATGTCAGAACCAGGGGAGCTCTCAAAATTTGAAGCAGATGAGGCAGAAGGTAGGTTATTTATGTTCCCTCTCTCTCTTTCTCTATCTCTATCTCTCTGTCTCTCTCCTTTCTCTCCCCTGTCTCTCCACTCTCTCCTCCCTCTCTCATGTTTGTTTGTGTGTGTGTGTGTGTGTGTGTGATGTTAAGAATTGAACCTAAAGCCTGGCAGTGGTGGCGCATGCCTTTAATCCCAGCACTCGGGAGGCAGAGGCAGGCGGATCTCTGTGAATTCGAGACCAGCCTGGTCTACAAGAGCTAGTTCCAGGACAGGCTCCAAAACCACAGAGAAACCCTGTCTCAAAAAACCAAAAAAAAGCCGGGCGATGGTGGCGCACGCCTTTAATCCCAGCACTCGGGAGGCAGAGGCAGGCGGATCTCTGTGAGTTCGAGACCAGCCTGGTCTACAGAGCTAGTTCCAGGACAGGCTCCAAAACCACAGAGAAACCCTGTCTCGAAAAACCAAAAAAAAAAAAGAAAAAGAAAAAGAAAAACCAAAAAAAAGAATTGAACCTAAGCCTTCCTTGTGAGTGCCCAACGAGTGCTCTATTCCCCAGTACACACAGGTAGTTTCTTTTAAAAAGGCTTCTTTTAACAAAGGCTTATTTTTAATTCTGCATAGCCTGTGTGGGGGTTGTGCACACGTGTGCAGGTGCCCGCAGACATCAGAAGAGGATACACAGGCATGTTGTAAGGTGCACAGATACTGTTGAAGACTTGATCCCTAGCTGTTGATACCTCTAGGCTGGCACAGGTGGAAGATGGAGCTGGCTAAATTCCTTTAAAAATATAATTCACGTCTTATTACATATATTTAATAGTGTGTGTGTTTGTGTGTGTGTGTGTGTGTGTGTGAGCACACACGCGTGCCTGCACATGCACCACACTTGTGGAGATCAGAGGGCTACCTTCAGGAGTCAGTTCTTTCCTTCCATATGTGGGATCCAGCGAGGGAACTCGGGACATCGGGCTTGATGACAAGCTCACTGAGTCATACAGCTTCCATTCAGGGTCTCAGCACCGGAAAGTCTGTGTTGCTACTCTGACCTTTCTCTGTTTTGTTTTTGTTGCTGTTGTTCTTTCATTAATTGTTTTTCCAAGACAGGGTATTGAGCGATCACTCTGGTGACACAGGGCTTGCTATGTGGCTCCGGCAGCCTTTGAACTCTCAGCGGTCCTCCTGCATCGCTTTCCTGAGTGCTAGGATGACTGACGCAGACAGTCTCAGATGGCTTCCTGCTGCCTTTAAAGAACCAGTAAACTAGCATCCTCGGGAGCAGCATCTGGCCACAGTGGCCTGCCTGGGCTAAGTTCCTCCTGATGCACCAATTAACATTTGCCTCTTATGTTTATGTTCTGGTGACAGGCTAGCACAGATTTCTTCTTTTCTTTTCCACTCCCTCTGTCTCTGTCTGTCTTTTAGACAGGGTCTCAGTGAGTATCTCTTGCTGGCCCAGAACTCAATATATAGATCAAGGTGGCCTCAAACTTACAGAGATCCACCTGCCTCTGCTTCCCGAGTGCTGGGATTAAAAGCATATGCCAATACTGTTCGGCTGCAAAACTCTCTTAATTTCTACTGGTGATAAGAATAATCGATGTACCACACAGTTCAGTGTCTGGTTCTCACACGCTGCTGCTCGGTCTTCCAGTGCATCTGCTGAAGGTAGACCCACAGTAGACTCATGGTAGACCAGAAGGCCTTTCTTCTTGGATTGTGCCAGTCCTAGAATAAAGTGTGTATATTCACACTTGGAAGATTGGTAGGTGGAGACCAGGTTTGCCTCTGTGAGATGTCGTTGTTGTTGTTATTATCATTATTTTTTTTTTTTTTTGGTTTTTTTGAGACAGGGTTTCTCTGTGGTTTTGGAGCCTGTCCTGGAACTAGCTCTTGTAGACCAGGCTGGTCTCGAATTCACAGAGATCTGCCTTCCTCTGCCTCCCAGATGCTGAGATAAAAGGTGTGAGCCACACGCCTGGCCTGCCCGACATCCTTTATGTAAGGCACAAGGAAGCTCCTTAGTACAAAGAATTACTTGATCCAAAACATCAGCAGTTTCTAAACCGAGAATGCCCGCGATGGCAGTCATGCATCATTTAGTCTCCCTGCAGCACTTATTGCATCTGTTGCATCCTGTCGTGTCTGGGACCCCACTACGAAATGAGGGAGAAGATAAAAGAGCAATGGTGTCCATCCCAGAACGGTGTACACTTCACTGAAAATAAAACATCTGAACCTTAAAACCATTGGGCGCTTTGGATTATCGTCTATAGTTGTGGAAATTCATTTTCAAGATTTCTAATTTTCCCTTCCTCAGGTCTCATGGCAGAATGGAGGAATTTATTGACACCACACCTTTTTGCCCTGGGCCCATATATTTCTTTGATCAGGTAATACTGTTGCTCATTTCAACAAAGTATAGTTTTTTTTTCAAGAATTATTTGTTTTTTTAAATTTTATGTGCATTGGTGTTTTGCCTGCGTGTATGTTTGTGTGAGGGTGTTGGATCCCTTGGAGTCACAGACAGTTGTGAGCTGATCTCTATTGCCGAGCCATCCCTCCAGTCCCAACAAAGTATAATGTGTGTGCGTGTGCAGGCGTGCATATTACACACATGAGTGCAAATGTCGTCCTATGCTGCTCTGAGTGTATGTGTGTGCACATACATGTGTGTGGTGGCCAGAAGTGCAATCCTTAAACACTGTCCACCTTTTAAATAATTATTTACTTTATATGTAAAGGTGTTGCCTGTATGTGTGCCTGTGGACCACATGTGTGCCTGATACTCAGAGAGGTTGGAGTTAGAGATGGTTGTGAGCCACAGAATGGGTGCTAGTAACTGAACCCAGGTCCTTTAGCAGAGCAGTCAGTGCTCTTAATCACTGAGCCATCTCTCTAGCCCCATCTTGGTTTTTGAGAGAGGGTCTTACTGGTCTGGAACTCATCAAGTAGGTTGGGCTGGCTGGATACTGGACCCCAAGGACCCTCCCTGACACTGTGTCAGCCCCCCTAACACTGGGATTACAGGAGCATGCCACCATACATACACAGGCTCTGAGGCTTGAACTCAGCACTTCATGCTTGCCTGGTAAGCATTTTACCAACTCGGTGATGTTCCCAGCCCTTATAACTCACTCTTTGAGAGCAAATTCACCTTTGACCGGCATTTGCCTCCACACGGTAGTCACAAACCCTTCTTTTGTTTTAGTTAAAACCTAAAGTAAGAAGATGGAGAAAGGGAACACAGAAAGACCCATTCTTGGACCCAAAGGAGAAGGATGAGTAAAACATTTGGAATTCCTCTTCATCTTCTGCTATTACTTTACATTTGCAAAGGCTTACCATGCTACACTGAACACCCCGGTTTCCCCTTGCTCGCTTCCCCTGAAACTACACCAAGGAATCACCACTACAGACCCCACCGCAGCTGCACTCAAGGGCTGACTTAAGCGTGTTCCTCCCACTCGCCAGTCACTGCCTTCTTCACGATTTTGCAGCAAACCCTATTCCTGCCTTAGGGAGTCTGCCCTAGATGTCACCTCCGCTTTCTGCATGGCTCCCCCCCTCCCTATTCCCTTAGACTCTTCACTTAAAAAGCACCTTTGTGGTGAGACTCGCTCTAATTTAGATTGCCGTTCTCTTCCTAACTTGGCACTCTGCGCCTCACTTCCTACCCTAATTTTTCTTTTGCTTTCTGGCATTGTAATTGATATTTGTAGGCCAGGCTGGCTTCAGACCCACAGAGAT
Organism: Microtus pennsylvanicus; assembly: GCF_037038515.1. Lineage (NCBI taxonomy): Eukaryota > Metazoa > Chordata > Mammalia > Rodentia > Cricetidae > Microtus > Microtus pennsylvanicus. Next base: position 30,288,681 of record NC_134598.1, on the reverse strand, counting down.
CTGCCTGCCTCTGTCCAGCAAGTTCTGGGGTTAGAGACACGTGACACCACACTCGTTAACTGGTTATCCTTTTCCCTCTCAATTGCACTTTCAGTAAAAAAAAAATATGCTTAATAAAGACTTGTTGTAATTGACAACCATGGAATCTGTCAAGCTCAGAAATATGAATAAAATAATGGAACTAGACACTTTGTCTTTTAACCCACTACACACTGTAATTTTCTTTTTTTTATATAAAATGGAAATACAATCACTCTTATCTGCATTTTTCCAGTATTGAAGATCTAGTCCAGAACCTGGAGCATCTCAGGCGAGTGTTTGTTCTAAAAGTCACACCCTCAACCCTTCCAACACGTCTGTATCACTAACTTTATACAGAAAAGGTTTATTTATTGTTAATCGTTATTGTTGTTGTTTTGAGGAGGCAGGCTTTCTCTGTGTAACTGCCCTGGCTGTCTTGGAACTTGTTTTGTAGACCAGGCTGGCCTTGAACTCACGTAGATCTGCTTGCCTCTGCCACCGAAGTGCTGGGATTAAAGGTGTGATTTTAAGTGTTTTTTTTAAATATTTATTTATTTAATTTGTATACAATATTCTGTCTGTGTGTTATGTCTGCAGGCCAGAAGAGGGCACCAGACCTCATTACAGATGGTTGTGAGCCACCATGTGGTTGCTGGGAATTGAACACAGGACCTTTGGAAGAGCAGGCAATGCTCTTAACCACTGAGCCATCTCTCCAACCAAGTGTTTTGTTAAGAAGGAGCCTCCAAATAAATTCAGTCTGTTAACTGGAGAGCAAAAGAAAAGTAGATCAAGGGAAACATAAGCTGTGAATATCGAACTCACCCTGAGGATCAATGAGCAGGGCAAGATCACAGGAGGAAAAGCCCTGGGATAGGAAGGCATCCAAAGGAGAAGAAACTGGACTGACAATCCAGAAACTGTGTATGAAAACAGACTTAATGGTTCTGTGGTCAGTTGTGATGGAATGCAAATCAAGTGACTTCCAGGAATAGGAAGCAGTCTTCTGTTGGTTCAATCCACAGCCCTGCCCTTAACTGGTTGATTTTCCATTGTCTGACCTTCGGGCTTTGTGAATAAATTCAGCATATCACATAAGTTTTCTTTAATTATAAATGTGTGGATGTTTGGAGGGATATGTGTGTATATCAATATTTATGGACTGGGTCAAGTAATACAGGAATTTTAATTCACTAAAGAACTCTCCCTCCATTTAATCCTGGTGTATTTGTACATTAGCTAAATTGTGATGGCGGTCACAGGTATTCTATAACCTCATTTTTGGCCAGTTTTAATTTTCTGCTTTTCATTATGGAAATTGCCTTTGAATACATCTTTCCTCTAATTTTCTCTTTTATGTATATGGAATATCTGTCAAACTTACCCATACAGTTATTAATTTTAGATATTAATAACTAGTTATTATATTTTTCAACTTTATGGTTTTTGTTGGGTTCTTTTTCAAAGATGTGTGTGTACAGTTTCTAGTTCTTTACAAAATAGTTTATTTTTAAAATATTCTTGAACAAATAATTGTTTTAGGACCCACATCTCCCTGTAGCTTTATTTTTATTAGTTATTGTTTATTCTGGTTCTTGTTTATAGTCTGTTGATGCTTTGTGAATCTGACTTTTTAAATTGAGATCAGGTGTTATATAGGAAATTTTATTTGGCAAATAATGTGAAGCGTATTCTGAAGTCAGTTCCCACTGAGAGATTTAAACCTAGTTCTACCAGTTGCCACTTGCATGAGAATAACACCCTGAATCTCCCTTCATCCAGCCCCAGAAAGTGAGATCGCTTGGAGCTGTATTTGAGGATGCTGGTCTAGGTTTATTAGGCAATTCTTCCTTCCTTCCTTCTTCCCTCCTTTCTTTCTCTATTTGTTTGTTGTTTGTTTGTTTATTGTTTTTTTTAAAGACAATCTGTGTAGCTCTGGCTGTCCTGGAACTCACGCTGTAGACCAGGTTGGCCTCAAACTCAGAGAGATCCACTTGCCTCTGCCTCCTGCATGCTGGGATTAAAGGTATGTGCCACCATTGCTCATTGTAATTCTTATTATGAAAAGGCAACTTTCTGAGTTCTTTAGAGGATTCTGGGTACCGGATTTTGAGTAATTACTGCCTGCAACACTATCGGGAAGACCCATTCAATCTCTAAGCCTCTCAAATATTTTCCTAGAATTGATGAATTATTTTGCATCCCTCCCTTTGTCTACACAAGTGTGAGGTGGATTTCAGCTTTTCTTTTTGAATTGCCATCTTTTCCCAGACATTGGATAGCACTTCTCCACTGTTTCTGTTAGGTCTCTAAAGCTTTTTAAAAAATGTTTAAAATTCATTTTCTTAAAGATTTATTTGTTTTTGCTTTACGTGTCTAAGCGTTCGCCTGCTTGTATCTGTGCTCCTCAAGTATCCAGTACCCATGGGGGCCGGAAGCCGGTGGTAGATACCTTGAACTGGAGTTAGAGATGGTTGGTAGCTGCTCAGAAAAGAACCTGGATTCTTACTTAACCAGTGAGCTGGCCAGGCGGTGGTGGCACACACACACATACCCTTAAATAATAAAAATAAATGAATTGTCTCAGCCATGTAAGTTCTTCCTCCCAGGCTGCTGTGGTACACACCTCTTCCCATCCCTACCTTCTACCATCCCTGTACTCCTTCCAAGAGTTTGAATGTTTCCAATACAAAGAAACGATAAGCACCTAATAATCGCACATTGTATGAATGACACCGCCCGAGTGCTAGAAGGCCACATAAGTCTACATGTCAACTATAGTATATAATATACTATATTAGTTGTAGACTATACTAATATACAATCGAAGTGTGTAGGACAGACTGAGGAATAATAGAACATATCTGAAGTCGAGTAAGACATTCGGGAGCTGGAGGTGTGCTTCAGTGATACGGCATTTACACAGTATAATTGAGGTCCTGGTTCGAACACCCCCAAACCCCCATATAAAAAAAATTTCAGGGAACACTTTTTGGAGAAAGTGATCTCTGTAGTATCTTGTAATTAAACAAATGAATAAACAAAACACAGTTTATAGTCGTGCTGTATAAATATAACACATATTTTATGTAAAATGTTTGAGAAGTATAAAAAGAAAATTTTGTTGTTGTTGTTGTTATTATTATTATTATTATTTGGAGACCAAGTCTAAATAAGAAAAGATGAAATGATTCCATAATTCCCCAATTCACTTTTTGGTGGGCACTTGCTTAGTCTTTTTTCTACCAAATATGCTGTATCCTTACATATACCTATACAGACAAATCATATATTTGCAGTCATTTTACAGGTACAATTATGCGAACTTGCAATATAGTGTTACGATAGCCTTCTTCTGAACAGCTCACTGTGTGGGTGTAGCCATTTGTTACTAAATTTCATTCCCTTCTGTCTTTAGTTAGGGTTTCTATTGCTGTGCAGAGACACCACGACCATGGCAACTCTTACAAAGGAAAAACATTTAGTTGAAGCTGGCTTACAGTTTCAGAGGTTCAGTCCATTATCGTCAAGGCAGCATGCAGGCAGACGTGCTGCTGGAGAAGGAGCTGAGAGTTCTACATCTTGATCTGCATGCTGCAAAAGGAGATTGTGTGCCACCCCTGGGCACGGCTTGAGCATAGACCCCTCCCCATCACAACTTCCTCCAACAAAGCCACACCTCCATGGTCCCATGGGGGCCATTTCCTTTCAAACCACCACACCTATCAAGCGTTCTTCTACAACTTTTTTCTCCTGACAATAGCAAAGTTTTAGTAAGCCACTTTATAAAAGGTGTTATACATGTTTTAAAGATTTTTTTTTGTTGTTGTTTTTTCGAGACAGGGTTTCTCTGTGGCTTTGGAGCCTGTCCTGGAACTAGCTCTATAGACCAGGCTGGTCTCGAACTCACAGAGATCCACCTGCCTCTGCCTCTCGAGTGCTGGGATTAAAAGCGTGCGCCACCATCGCCCGGCTAAAGATTTATTTATTTAGTGTTTAAATAGTGATTTATTATGTATTTAGTGTTCTCCCGGCACAGACACATGCATACCAGGAGAGGGCACCAGATCTCACTATAGATAGTTGTGAGTAACCATGTGGGTACTGGGAATTGAACTCAGGACCTCTGGAAGAACAGCCAGTGCTCTTAACCTCTGAGCCATCTCTCCAGCCCCAGGTGTTATATATTTGAAGATGGATGTCTAGACTTCAAACAAACAGGCTAAAGCATGTAAGATCGTTCTAATACTTGCACGTGTCCTTTACAGTCGCGAAATTGAGCCATCGACAGAACCAGAACCGCAGGATGCCCAAGAGAACACAGCCCTACCTGCGGAAGAAGACAAGTCCTTCACGTCCATCATCTCAGAACCTCCTAGTACTCTCAAGAGTCTTTCAGATTCCAAATTCTCCAAAACGTACTTGTATAAGACCCTCTTTGAAGAGTACAAACTCATTGCTTCTGAAATACTCTACGAACTCGAGAAGACATTGAAGAAGTATGCTCAGGAAGGCACGGCTTTCCCTGTGGGACTCCTCAACCTCATGACTTACAGCTGGCAAGATCTGATTGAAGACTCTTTTAAGGACGAACCCCCAGAGAAAACGCTGGGACGAGACAGGGACGCGGGAGGGGAGTCCACCTCTATGACCAGCTTCCAGTTCAAGGAGGGCAAAGTCAACCCAGATGCAAAGGAACACCCACAAGAGGAAAGTCCACTGGTTAAAGCGAGAAAGTCCTCTCAGGAGATGCTGAGCAAACCTTCAGAAAAACCACGTAAGCTGAAGTTACTGGTTGCGTTTATGACCATTAGATGAGATATGGACGAAGTATTGTAATAGTGTCATCGAGTCTGTAACAATCATCCTAGCGACTAACTTAATGACTGCCAGGAGAAAGAAGCAGGAAACGGTGTTAAAGCACTCGGTAGGCTTCTCCCTGGGCATCTCTTACAGCAACCAATACAGCATTGAATTAAGAATCAGACATTCATTTACAAGACAAAATTTAGGGATAATGTATGTTACCATCAGAGTTACTGAAGAGCCCCGTGATCTCAGCACTTCTGAGCCCAAGGCAGGATGACTGTTGTGAGTTCAAGGCCAGCCTGAGATCAAAGTGAGATCCTGTCTCAGAAAAATTTATTTTCTTTGCGAGGAATCCCATTCTCTCACTCCCAACTTCTAGGACCGCACTGTCCAGCATGGTAAATGTTAGCCATGTGTGACTATCTAAATTTGAACTCGTAAAAAAATAAGTTGAAATTTAAGTTTTTCAGTCTTACTAGTCATGTTCCAGGTACACAGGAATGACATCATGTTGGCTAGTGGCTGCTTTTCAGTCAGTGAATGTTTAAAACGTTTTCATTAGCAGGGGGAGTTCTGTTCAGTGGTGTTCTAGGAGGCGATGGGCGTGTGTGTGTGTGTGTGTGTGTCTTTGTTGTTTGAGACGGGGTCCCACTATGTAGCAGTGGCTGGTCTGGGAACTTCCTGTACTCTTGTCCTCAGACTCACAGAGATCTGCCTGCCTCTGTTTTTCAGAGTGCTGGTCTATGCCCAAAAGCCCTGCCTCAGGTGTGTATGTGTGTTTGGGATATTTATAAAACAGTGAAGTCTGCCGTCAAATAACTAGGAACTAGAGGAATTATGTTTAAAAACTGCCTCGCACGCTCTGGCTTATAAAAAAAAAACAGACAGTTGGAAATGCTGGGGAAATATTGGAAGCTGGACAAGATGGCTCACACTTAGAATCCCAGGGCTGTAGACTTTTGATCCTTCTGTCTCTATCTTCTAAGTGCTGGAATTACAGGTGTGTGCCACCGGCTCAGCAGATCTGGCTTCTGGAACCTGCTGTGTGACAAAACTATTCCTGGGGAGACATAACACACATCTACTCACCCCAGATAGGGAGTCCACAAGAGACCAAAGTACAGATACCACCAAAGCCCAGTTTGGTAGCTCATGACTTCTATTGGGGTTACTTATAGGAATATGGGTCAGGGGGGGGTTACTTACAGGAGCAGAAATGACTCACGACAGCTGCATCCCCAAGGACCACTCCAGCACAAAGCTGGGAACCCGGAGCACACTGCACACAGCCTGCAGGAGGCTCACCAGGCTGGAGAAGTGGCCTTTCCTGGCGCCCCAGTTAGTCTAAAACCTCTTCCAGGCAGCTCAGCGGGTTTCTGCTTCTTCCAGCCAACCGGTCTGGTCTTAGAGTCTTGTTGGCAGCTGTGTTGCCCGAGAGGGAGTCTCAGCTTCTATTGCTTACTCTAGTGAATCTGCTCAGCTTTAGGAAACTCCTGAAGCTCTTTTGGGTTCTTTACCTTCCTGCTTAAGGATCTTCTGTATAGCATGGTCAATCTATAGGAAACTTACCCTACAGCACCCTATGAATGTCAAATGGATGGACTCAGAGACATATTAGTGTCAAGGCTCAGTAAACTTAACAGGTACTTTTTTGTTGGTGGTTTTGGTTTTTTGTTAGTCTACTTTTTTTGAGATAGGGTTTGAAGGGACTCTGACCAGCTTGAGTGTGGCGGCCATGGCTCTGTCAGGCCTTGCCCTTCTCCCCAGTTCCCCCTGCCTAAAAACTACCAGATCACATTCCTAAAGCTAGCCACCAAGGTCCTTTCCCTTACTTGGCCGCTTCCTCCTCCTGAAGCTACGAATGTCCAGCTATCAAAGTATGGAAGCCCAGCAGTCAAAAGCCCCATTTGGCCCACCTAATTAGCAAGTCCAATTAAAATTAAACACCTCATCCTAACAACCTAGAAGGTTTCCCCTTTTGCCTTTATAAAGGGACATTTGTTGATGCTCTAGAGTGGTGGTCTTCATCTTCTGCTTCTCATCAGCTCCTCCTAATATCTCTCTGTTTCCCCCACTTCTAGCTTTACTCAGTAAAACCCAGGCATCCCACCATACCATCCAGGTGAGCAGCATACCCACTGTCATCCACTTCTCGCTAACATCCAAGATCTGCTTCGAAAATGGTAAGACCCCCTTCCTCATCAGGGCCGACGCTGCTGTAGGCACAGGGGGGTCACTTCTGTCTCCCAAGTTCAAGAGCTTTTTCTGAGCTGTCCTTTTATTGCATCCTCCGTCAGAGTGAGACACAGAAGTTTACAGGTTCCCAGGGAAAACGTCAGAGGTATCCCCTTTAATTTAGACATCTTGGAAGTTTCTACCCTATACCCTGGGAGCTCTCCTCTCATGCTCTCAGAAGCCAGATTTGGTGGCAATGATGCTCGTATTCTCGGAAGAGAAGCCCAGGACCCTTCTGTCACAGTGCCAGATTACTCTGAACCAAGGACAAAGATTTGTGTGTCCAAGGGCAACCTTTTGTCCTTAAACTCTGCAAAGGTAACCAAAGAGACTCCCCGAGGAAGAGGATGGTTTCCGGAATCCGACAGGATGCTATGAGCTCTTGGAGAAGCTGACAGGGTGGATGATATATATGAACGTCAGGAAAAGGGAACCTTGGTGCTCAGGCATGGTTAGCCAGTGGCTATAGAGTCAGAGAATAAACAAGAAGCAAGATGACTTCTCTGGGCCTCCTAATCTTGCTTTCTTTATCTCAAATCTAACAACCTTAAGAAATGCTGAGGGATTCTTGACTGGAAAAGCACTTGGGTGTTAGTTGTGCCCCCATACTTCCTATCCCATCTGCATAGTGTGTATACATGTATCTGTATGATCAGAATTTCAGACTGACACTGCTCTCGGGGGTGGGCCAGGTGTTGAGGACATAGGTGAAAACAGGCGCAGTCCACAGGACAAACCACACACAGGAAAAAACACAGAAGACCTGCAGAACTCCAACCTGTAAATATCCAGGGACTCAGTAAAAAGTGCCCCAGTGACAGGAAGTGTGTCATAGACAGTCAAGGGACAAGTCAATGTGGATGCTGTGTTGGATGTGTTAATGTGGATGCTGTGTTGGATGTGTTAATGTGGATGCTGGGTTGGATGTGTTGATGTGGATGTTGGGTTGGATGTGTTGATGTGGATGTTGGGTTGGATGTGTTGATGTGGATGCTGGTTTGGATGTGTTGATGTGGATGCTGGGTTGGATGTGTTGATGTGGATGTTGGGTTGGATGTGTTGATGTGGATGTTGGGTTGGATGTGTTGATGTGGATGTTGGGTTGGATGTGTTGATGCCGATGCTGTGTTGATGTAGATGTTGGGTTGGATTTGCTAATGTGGATGTTGTCTTTTTAAAGGTTGGATTCCCTGCACAAAGCTGGAAATTATGAAATTGAAGGCAGACCTCAGTAGAGCTGTGAAGACACTGCATACCACCACAGTTCAAATGTAGGGGCCTCCTTCCATCCTTACAGTAATGTACTTGTGTGAGGTTTATCCCGTGGTCAGCAAGAAGAGGTGCAGGACCTATGGCACACGGCAAGGTCACATGGTTACCACATCATACTGCCATTATATCTATAACATGAATACACACACACACACACACATATACACTCTCTCCCCTCTACGGCCCTCCCCTCCCCTCCCCTTCTCTCCTTTTGGCTCCCCTCCGCTGTCCTTTCCTCCTTTCCCCTTCCCTTCCCTCTTCTCCCCTCCTCTCCCCTCCTCCCTTTCTACCTCTCTTCAGTTCCTGGCAAAGTGTGAGAAATTCATGCTGAGGTGATTAATCCATCAGCTCTGTCAGGTGACTAACACACAATCATGTTCCAAAATGTAGAGAAGAAAGGGGGATGGAAAGGAGATATCAAAGAAATGAAAGGCAGCTAGGATGTTATTTTATAGTTTTTATAAAAAATGTGACAACCACCCATAAGGAAGTTGTCATCAGCAACAGGACCCTGACCATCTCAGGGCAGTAACCATCAATAGGGGACAGACCTAACCCTTAGGAGCCGGAGATAATGGCTGGCACAAACGACAATTACTTTGTTCTAGACAGCGGGTGATGCTTGGCACACGCCACCCACACTGCCCCCCAGAAGCCCTAGGAGAGAGGTTTATCATCAGCGCTCTCTTGATGATGAGGAAGTTAACTCACCCTACAGTGCGGCAATCTGCCCGCAGCCTTATGCTGCAAAAAGGCAGAGTCAGACAGAGAAGCTGAGCTCCGACTGCTTTCGTGCATGGTCCTAGCCTGGTCTCTGTGATGAGTGACGCTGGGGTAAATTACAAATGTAACACATGCCCAGGGTTTAGTTCAGTTTTGTTTTAAATTGAAAGTGTAAAATGGAAACTAAAAGCATAATCTTTCTACTACGATAATACGATTTTTACATTTTGGTATGTTTCTTCAGCTCTTTTCTCCAAATGTGCATGCGCACATATCCCCATCCAATCCTCCGCACATATATGTAGTAGATATGTAATGTATGTTTTTTAAAGTAGGGCTTTTAAATTTTTATTTTATGAGAATTGGTGTTTTGCCTGCATGTATGTCTGTGTGAGGGTGTTGGTTGCACTGAAACTGGAGTTACAAACAGTTCTGAGCTGTCATGTGGATGCTGGGAATTGAACCCAGGGCCTCTAGAAGAGCAGCCAGTGCTCTCAACCACTGAGCCATCTTTCCCGCCCATAACATGTATGTTATGTATGCTTATAAGGCATCAAATCCCTTGGGACTAGAGTTACAGACAGTTCTGAGTCGTCATGTGGGTTACTGGGAATCGAACTTGGATCCTCTGAAAGAGTAGCTAGTGTTCTTAACCCATAAGCTATTTCCCCAACCCTAAAAACATCTTTTGAATATCAAACTGATCTTGCTTTATTTTTTTCTCTTCATTTGACCACTAGGATTTCCCCATGTTTTTAAATTCTTCAGAAGCTAAATGTTGAATGGCTGCTGAGTTTCCCAAGCATGGATTGCTCAGGAGGACTTCTAAGTCATGAACCTTTCTACACCCACCCTGAACACGTTTGTGTGTGTGTGTGTGGGGGGGTTCTTCTTGAAGGGAGACTGCTAGAGGCAGAGCTCCTTAGGAGATACAAAGTTTCTAGAGACATTTGCTCTCCAGAAAGCCTATTAACTCCCACAACAATGTAAGAAAAGCCCTGGTTTGTTTGTTTTTCTGGGGAGGGGAGTTGTTTCAAGACAGGGTTTTTCCATGTAGCCCTGGCTGTCTTGGAACTTGCTCTGTAGATCTAGGCTGGCTTCAAACTCAAGAGATCCACCTGCCTCCGCCTCCCCAGTGCTGGGATTAAAGGTGTGTGCCACCACCAGCTTAGAGAAACTTAACTTTACAAAAAGCATTTCCTGATCCTTTACATTTTTCTGCTGTGAACTAGTTATTCCTGATCTGTGTAGCTCCCCTAGCCCTCTGGGTTTTGGTATTTACCCATACTAAAGAGAATATTTGTGTCAAATATTTACTTCTCCAGTTGGCTTGCTTAACATATGTATGTTTCGATGCTTTCTCCTGTACAGCTGTCAATGGTTGTCTTCTATCGTGTTTATGAGCAATTCTCTCTAGTGTGTGACCCCATCCTTGCAAACCCGACTCCTGGCTTCTCTTGATGGCATATTGCCAAACAGCTTACCTGATATACTTAGGCATGAAAATGTATGTGGGTTTCCTGCATTAGCGTGTTCACATGTGTTGGAGTCAAAAAGCCGGGCTGGGTTCGAAGAGGGCTTGTTTTCATTGGCTGATTTGGTCAGTCTTGAAGGTGTGGCTTTGAACCCTGGTTTTACACGTAGCTGTGTAAGTGGGCACTGTCTTTGGAATAGTGATAATCAGTTCCTTTCTTATAGGAATGCTGGCTTTGCCTGTTGGAAGGAGCCTCGTTCATATTCATGCATGACTGGCCCTCTGTTCTAAGAAAGAGCGTGGCTCCCTGGAAACTAGCTACTTTTCTATTCATCTCCCGTCTTCATGACCATCACATGATCAACAACACATTCACGTCACCCGCAGAACTGTACCAAATACAAGCAGTGTTTATGGAACACAAGCTGAACACTGGGCTTGATGTGTGTGCTCACACGCGCATGCATGTGCGCACTACACGGGATGCTTACATTTCTGTGAGACATTTTTATTTCACGTGCATTCGTGTTTTGCCTGCATGTATGACTGTCTGTGTGAAGATGTCAGATCCCCTGGAACAGGAGTTACTGACAGTTGTGTGATCCTGAATGCAAGTCAGATAATCCCAAGCTAACTCTAAATAGAGTATTCTAAGGTTTTTCTTTATTAAAAGGGAAAACTCATGGAACAGGAACGGGGATCCAACATCGAGGTGTGGAGCGCAGGAAGAAGAGGCTGATCGAGGGCAGGACTGTGGCTTTTTGGTACCCAAAGTCACATCCCGATCTGGCCCAGCCTCCTAAAGACCATTGGCTGAAGGAGGTTCTCCATCAGTTGTGAGCTACCATGTGGGTGCTGGGAATTGAACCCAGGTCCTCTGGAAGAGCAACCAGTGCTCTTAACTGCTGAGCCATCCTCCAGTCCCTCTGTGAGATCTTACTTTAGCCTATTTTATAAGTCAAGAGTATAAGGCTTAGAGGAGGTTAGTGTTTTGCCTCAAGTGTGCAATGCCACACGGAAGACTTAGTTCTCAAGCTTAATTCTCGCGGTGTGGTTCCTTCTGGCCCTGTGACGTCAGGAGCTATTTGGTTGCCCTTCCTTTTCGTACAGTCTCTGGCACCACGCTCACCCACAGGAGATACCTAGTAACTGCTTAAAAACAGAAAGCGCATAGTGAGGGCTTGACTAAGGGCTGGGTTGAATCTACTTCAAAATCCAGTTCTGATTTAAGGGCAACTGATTGCATTAGATGGGCAGGAGGAAGCCACAGAGGCCTCTGAGTCGTTAGCCAGACAAGGCCAGGAAAGTAGTCATGCCTTGAACTCTTTTCTTTTGCACAGAAAAATGGAAAAAGCTAACCAAAAAAGAGACGGATTCAACAAACCGCTGGTTCTGCGCCATTACAATGACCCGGAAGAAGAGGAGGAGACGGAAGAGCCCCCCCAGAAGCCCCAGGTTTTCTGGATGGAACTGTTGGTGGGGAAGGCTCAGATGCCAGCTATGGGAGAGGCCAACCCAGAGATGAAGAAGTTCCATTATGCCCTGGCAGATGGCTCATCTCTGACCTAATATCCTCATGAGATTCCCCAGAGGAAAGGAGGGTGAAGGAGACAGGACTTGGTGGTTGGTGCTGACATCTGGGGGTTTCCACCCAGCAGAAATATTAGTTCAGGAAACACTGGGGGAAGAGCCCAGTGTTTCTTCAATTCCTTTACCCCAGCCATTCGTGTCCTGTCACACTGGGCCAGGAAGAGGAGCCCCCAAACAGAGTAGAGGCAAGCCCCTGATTTCCAAACCTTCCTTCTTGTTCAGAGACCCTCTGGTATTTTTGTTAAGCATCCAAGTGCTCTTGTGGTTCCGAGAAAATAAATTCCACTTGCTTCATTTTCTGGCTGAGAAATGGGGACCATGCGCTGATTTAGCAGCTAGAGAAACTGGCTTCAAGAAAAGAGGGATTTGGGGAGTCAATTCCTACAAAGCCAAAATGAAAAAAGCCTTCGAGATTCCGTTACCGTGCATCTTGTAGCTGTTAGTACAGACCAGTTTTGCAAAAATGATCGACAGATCTGTTGTTAGTCCTCAGCCCCCGCTAGGCCTGCATCTGCCCATAGATGCTGATGGGGGGATCTGTCCACACTGCTCTTTGCTGGGGCAGCATCATTTTCATCGGGTGGCACTAGGTAGTACCCAGACACTTTGGAGACCATTTGGTGGTCATTATCAGGACTACACTGACTAGACTCCCTCTTAGAATCCACAGATTGTGTTAGAAGAATGTGGAGCTAAATAGCAGTGCAGGAATGTGACCATGCTAGGGGAATGAAGAGCATGCATCTCTCAGCCAAGAAGCTTGTACATTGGTCCACTCTGCCATAGACCCGCTCTGTGGCTATGGGAAAGAGTCGCCTTCTTTAGACTCCCCACTGCCTTATCCCAAAATAGCCAATTAAAAAAAATAGCAGATTGAGGTATGGTGAGTGTGCCTGTGATCCTGGCATTTGAGAGGCTGAGAAGAGAATCATGAGTTTGAGTGTTGCTAGGGGCTATAAAGTTAAACCTTATCTCAGAACCAGGGGTGGTGGCGCACACCTTTAATCCCAGCGCTTGGTAGGCTGAGGTTGTCAGATCTCTGTGAGTTCGAGCCATCCTGGTCCACAAAGTTCAGTGTCCAGGACAGTTAGGGCTTTTACACAGAGAAACCCTGTCTCAAAAACAAACACCCCCCTCAAAGCCCCAAAACAAAACGAAACAACAACAACAAAAAAAACCCTTGTTTCAAAATATTAATAAATAAAATAAAAATAGAATGTATTCTAGAAAGACATTATCTTTGTAAGGAAGAACTATTAACATCCGTGTTGTTCAAGCAATGTCAGTTCCTTAACCTGGATTTCAGCTATCCTTCTGGCCGCTTAGCTGTCTGCCAAAGTTACTCTGATCTTCCTTGGGGTGGCCTGTACACCAACATATTCAGTGACTGGCCGAATCCTGTTATCCTGGGGACATTTACACCCTTTGGATGCGGTAGCATTTCCTTTCCTCGTAGGTAAGTCAGATGCCAGGTAAGCCAGAATCTTTGGTAAGTAAAACCGCGCGAGAAGAGACGACGCCAGCGTCGTTTTCCAAGAGGTCAGTCTGATTGGAAAAGGTGTTAGGGATCATGAAATATGCATCTATAAAATACATATGTACATATAGTCACATATGTTCAAAGCTTCATACATAGGATTGCGAGTTCACATAGGCTAAATTCTGTGGGTCTCTGTCTAATTGTACCATCCACGTGCGGATGCTGTGAGAGCAAAGGGAGCGCATATGAGAGGCAAGGTTTCAGGGTGGCACAGCCTGGAGACCGGAGCCGGAGACCATTTAGGTGACTCCTGCGTCACGTGGACTTCCTTGCTTCTTACGAGCCCGGTAACTCTAGCGGGTAACGCTAGCAGGGCTCCCTCCTAGAGCTGCATGAAGTCTCAAATCTCCCTCAACCTTTCTAGTGTTCTTGGGGGTTCTTTTCTGGGGCTATCTGACCTCTGGCTTTGTCATTCTGCCGTCTAGGAGTCTCATCTCTGCTCTGTTTCTAAAAGTTCTCCTTAGTTTGAGCCAAATGCGGATTCTTCTCTCTCTCTCTCTCTCTCTCTCTCTCTCTCTCTCTCTCTCTCTCTCCCTCCCTCCCTCCCTCCCTCCCTCCCTCCCTTCCTTTTTTCTTTTATTTTTTTTTCTTTTGAGATAGAGTCTATCTACATATTTCTGTCTGTCCTGGAATTCATTCTGTAGATCAAGTTGGCCTCGAACTCACAGAGATCCACCTGCCTCTGCCTCCTGAGTGCTGACATTAAAGGCGTGTGCCACCACCCCAGCACTGCTTCTTTTCCTGATTCTCCCCCAAGACTTTAGTTTATCTTATTGAAAATAGATTTTTTTCATACAATATATTTTGATTGTTTCCCCTCCCCCAAGTCCTTCCAGATCCTTCCCACCCATCCAAATCCGTGTTCTTTTTTGCTCTCTGTTTTTAGTAAACAAGCAGGTGTGTAACAAAATTAAAAAAAAAGATTAAAATCAAACAAACCTGAACAAGGCAGAACAAACAATAAACAAAGAAACAAAGAGCCAAAGGAAAGCACAAGAAACACGTACAGACATAGAGACTGAAAGTCCATAAAGCCAGAAAATCGGGAACCGTAAGATATAAGCAAAAATGAACAAAAAAACAGACAAGCACTCTGAGACAGAAGCTAACAAAACTAGAGCTTGGTTTTGTTGGCATCTAGTTGAGTTTGTTTTGAGTTGACTGGACATTGGTCCTGGCCTTAAGAATGGTTTGTATACCCAGTGTAATGGCTAGTCTTGGTTGTCATCTTGACCACACCTGGAATTAAATAAAACCCAATGACTGGGCATACCTGTGAGGGATTTTTTTTTCTTAATTTAATCATCTGAAGTGTGAAGACCCACTTTTAATCCAAATCTTTTGACCTTGCTCTCGGTTGACCTGTAATCTGGGCCACCCTGGGCCACCGATACTTCCACTTGGGAGGCAGAGACTGGCGGAGCTCTGTAAATTCAAGGTCAGCCTGACTACACAAAGCAAGTTCCAGGGCAGGCTCCAAAATACACAGAGAACCCTGTCTAGAAAAAAACAAACAAACAAAACAAAAACAAAAAAGATAAGCAAATGGATCCAAGTTGGTTTAGCCATTTAAATACCTGATCAAATAGACTTCAAACCAAAACTAATCTGATGAGATGGACAAGGACACTGTATACTTACCAAAGGAAAAGCCACCACAAGAATACTGCAGTTCTAAACATCTATGCCCAAACACAAGGGCACTCAAGTTATAAGAGAAACACTACTATATAAAATATATATATATGTATATATGTGTATATATATATATATATATATATATATATATATATATATGTCACATATTGACCCTCACACGGTAATAGTAGGCCACTTCAATACTCCACTCTTGTCAATAGATGGGTCATTCAGGCAAAAACGAAACAGAAATGCTGGTGCCAAACAATGCCATAAACTAAATTGACCTTAAATATTTACAGAACTTTCACCCAAACAAAAAGTTTGTAGAACTTTCTCTTCTCTTGATTTTCATTCATAAATAGACTGTCCTTAGGACTCTAGGGAGGGAGCTGAATTTTTTTTTTTTTTTTTTTGGTTTTTCGAGACAGGGTTTCTCTGTGGCTTTAGAGCCTGTCCTGGAACTAGCTCTTGTAGACCAGGCTGGTCTCGAACTCACAGAGATCCGCCTGCCTCTGCCTCCCGAGTGCTGGGATTAAAGGCGTGCGCCACCATCGCCCGGCTGAGCTGAATTCTTGAAAGAAAAAGTTGCCCATACAGTATATTGGGATGCATTGATTAAAAAATCTTCCCAGTGCCCACTCTTCCCCCACCCCACTCCACCCCTTTTTTTGTTTTTGTTTTTGTGTTTTTTTTGAGACAGGGTTTCTCTGTAGAGCAGTCCTAGCTGTCCTGGAACTTGGTTTGTAGACCAGGCTGGCCTCGAACTCACAGAGATCTGCCTGCCTCTGCCTCCCAAGTCTTGGGGTTAAAGACGTCCACCACCACCGCCCGGCTTTTGTTTTGTTTTTTGAGGTAGGTTCTCACTCTGGCTTTGCACTCACTCTTAAACAGGCCTTGGGTTTGAGAGTCTCCGGCCTCAGCCTCCTAAGTACGTGGGATTGCAGGTCTCTGCCACCAGATCTGCCCTCGTGTTTTTATAACCAGAAAAACCTAAGCATTATTTCAAAATTCCATTGTTCCGATTCAATACTATGACTCCAAGACTTAATAAGATGAGTAACGATGGAAGCTTTTGATGCGTTCTAAGAGAGCAATTAGGACAGAGCTCTAGCTCATGGAGCAGATGTGTGTGTCCAGGGCCCAGCCTGTGAGGTGCTTTCATGGGTGTGGAGTGTTCTCCAAGCTCATCAAGTTGTATATAATAATTAAGTTCCTTCAAAAAATGCCAATCATAACTCAATAAAGCAGTTAAAGAAAAAAAAAAGACAGAAGCTGGGCCTGGTGGGGCATGCCTGTTTTTTTCCAGGAGAATAAAGCGAGAAGATCACCAAGTTCAAGGTCAGGTTGAACACAGGGAGATGCTGCCTATAAAAGGGAAGAGAGAGATAGACAGTGTGTGTGTGTGTGTGTGTGTGTGTGTGTGTGTGTGTGTGTGTGTGTATACATACATACATATATATATATATATATATATATATATATATATATATATATGGATATATGGGATGGGTAGATAGGTAGGCAGGCAGGCAAGCAGGCAGACAGACAGACAGATTAGCTGGATTTGGAGCTGAGTAGGTAGGTGGGTAATCAATACTCTGGAGGGCCTGTGAAGCATTGATTCTGAGTGGCAGAGAGTGTGTAGAACGGCAGATTTGAGAATTCCCCAAGCACAGTGGGAACACCAAGGTCGAGACTGTGCGCACCTGACAATGGACAGGTTGGTCCAGGACTGAGAGAAACCCTCCCAGGGAGCATCAGAGCTGGCGTTTAAAATTTTTTTACAGTTCTAGGAAGGGTGCCAAGGAAGGCTTTAGTAAAGGTGCCTGCCAAGCTGGAGGTGGGCCAGCGCGTTAGATGGGCCGAGCAGGAGATCCAGCCCTTTCTTGTTCTTGGGAGTCACTCCTCAGTTCTTCCTGCAGAGGAAGTCTGGGAAACGGTGAGCAGTCCCTTCCCACAGGGGAGAGGCCAGCAGCCCAGGAGGAGAGGGCGGTATATGACGTCCTTATGACTGCTGTGAGAGGGCCCCAAATGTAGAGACAACACAGACTAATCCTATCGTTGTAGACGGGAGAGGTCCCAAACAGGTCTCAATAGAGTAGAAAGGCACAGAGTCTCAGTTGTCCAGCAGACTGTAGGGGAAACCTGTCCCCTTGTCTTTCCCAGCTTCTGCGGGCAGCCTGCATTCGTGGGCGCCTCGTCCCTTCCTTTACGTTCAAAGCCAGCAGGATAAGGTCTTCAAATCCTGATAACATCGGGTCTTCTTTTCTGACTCTGAATTTTAGACATCATTTATTGAATTGTCCTTGTGATGACATTGGCCCACCTACAGAAACTTCCCACTGAGATCATTAGCCATAAGTTCCCTTTCCATGTAAAGGAATATTTATGAGTTGGGTTTTTGTGGGGGGGGGGGCGGTTCGAGACAGGGTTTCTCTGTGTAACTCTGGAGCTTGTCCTGGAACTCACTTTGCAGACCCACGCTGGCCTTGAACTCATAGAGATCCCCCTGCCTCTGCCTCCCGACGGCTGGGATTACAGGTGTGTGCCATCACTACCCTGGTCTATTCATGCGTTCTTGAAAATGGACAGGTTTGGGTCCCACGATTCTTTCTAACAGACCAAGTGAGAATCTTTAGCCATCTCTGTCACAGAACTTGTCTTTTGACTTTGGCTTCCAAAAATATTACCAAGTGGTGTTTGCTCAGGTTAAGCCCCCAGTGTCTGGCCTTAACCCTTGACCCATACTTGATCCTTCTGATTTTTATATCATGTCTCCCAGTTTAATCCAGCCCCGATTTCTCCCCAGCACCACACCTCCACGGCTCAGAAAGGAGCAGGGTAAGGAATGGCCTTAAATGTCAGGGAGGGTCAGGATGAGGTCACATGCAGGCTGGGGAGTTGAGGAGGGGGTGTCAGAATATGGCAATCAACCAAAAGTAGGTGGCAGGAGCTACAGGTCTCCATAGTAACTGGTTGTGGATGTTGACTATGTTCATTTCCTAGGCTGTCTTGAAAGTCCCCTTAAGCTGAGTGTGTGTGGAATGTGTCCTCTCCCAGATGGCGGGGCTGGAAGACAGAGGTGACAACACTGGGCTCCGGGAGAGCATCCACCCCACACGTGTTTCTTTTTCTGCCTGTTGGCACCTCACAGAGTTCTTGGCTGTGCCTTTACTACCTTCTACTATTTCCCCCTTCTCTGTTTCTCTGTGCCCTCTCTTCTTCTACGGCTACTGGTATTAGCTTCAGCACCCACCATAAGCCCAGGAGGATTCCATCGTGACCTTCTTAACTACTTACATCTGCAAAGGCCCCGTTTTTCAAGTAAGGTCACATTCTGAGGCTCGGGGACTTGAGTTGGAGGAAGCCAGTACTCGGCTCACTGTGATTGCTGTTTCTCCGTGGAGCATTATTTTTCTGCATACTTCCACCTGCCAATTTTCCTACACTCAAGTTCAGTTGGTGATGCAGTTAGAGCACCACAGAAGGAAAACAAGTAACAAATGCTGTATATCTATAGCTATCTATTATCTATCTATCTATCTATCTATCTATCTATCTATCTATCTATCCTCTATCTATCTATCTATCCATCTATCTATCTTCTATCATCTATCTTCTATTATATATCTGTCATCTATCTACCATCTATCTTCTATCTATATTCTATCTATCATCTATCTATCTATCTATCTATCTATCTATCTATCTATCCATCCATCCATCTATCCATCATCTATCTATCTATCTTTCTATCTATCTTCTATCTATCTTCTATTATATCTCTGTCATCTATCTACCATCTATCTTCTATCTATCATCTATCTATCTTCTATCTATCATCTATCTATCTATCTATCTATCTATCTATCTATCTATCTATCTCAACATAACAAGTTTGGATGTGGATTTAGGTGGATGTTTTCTGGCTCTTAAGAGTTTTAGGAAGAAAGCATCACAACTGACCCATAAGACCACCCGCTGGTGAAGGAAGGGCCCCTCCCCCTGGGGATTGCTTTGACCTTCACATTTACTGGAGTTCCCACTTCATATAAGCTCTGATTACATGTCTTCTTGTCCCCTTGATTTTTTAATTCTCCTGGCTTCCAGTTGATGATAATTTCATCTATTAAAAAGTTTGAAAGTAGCCTGGAGAGATGGCTTGGAGGTTAAGAGCACTGGCTGCTCTTCCAGAAGTCCTGAGTTCAAATCCCAGAAGCCACATGGTAGCTCACAACCATCTGTAATGAGACCTGGTGCCCTCTTCTGGTCTGCAGGCAGAACACTGAATACAAAATAAATAAATAAATCCTTAGGAAAAAAGTTTGGAAGGAACAATTAGCAAACATGATGGGAAAGGAGAATCATGCCGTACAAGAAGCAAGAACAGTTTTTCCCTCTTCAGCAAGTTTGTAAATGCACATTCCTGTGCTTCGGCTGCATCCAGCACTTCCAGCATGCTGACTACACTTCCGGTAAAGCCCCTTCATACAGCTTCCCTTCCTGGTCGTTTCTTTTTTTTTTTTTTTTTTTTTGTTTTTTTTTTTTGTTTTTTCGAGACAGGGTTTCTCTGTGGCTTTGGAGCCTGTCCTGGAACTAGCTTTGTAGACCAGGCTGGTCTCGAACTCACAGATATCCACCTGCCTCTGCCTCCCGCTTCCTGGTCGTTTCTGTGAGCCAAGTCAGCTACCAAAACATGTCGGTAGCTCGCCAGCGAAGACAAGACAGGTCAGCAAAAAACCCTAAAGAAATAAAAGACTAATGCTTGATTCTGAAGACATAGATACATAGAAGACAGATTAACAGGCTCGCAAAGTGGCTGCGTGCGTCATCCCAACTTTGATGTCGAGATGAAATCGAGATGACAGGACCTGGAATCATTTCAAAGGCTGAGGAAGCTCTTTCGAAAGGTCGTTCCGCCTCTCAACAACGCTAGTTTAAAAGTTGGGAAGGAAAGATTAGGAGGCATGATGCAATTTTCTGGCCTTTTAATTGAACGTCTCGTTCCAGGGCACTGTAAACAGAACAGAGAAGTAATAATTGCTTCTCCGAGAGCAAATGCATTTCATTTGGTCTTTTTGAAGGTTGGTGGCGGTGGTTTTGTTTTTGTTTTTTTGAGAAAGTGTCTCAGCATGTAACAGGGGCTGTTCTTGTTAGGCCCGAGTTTCTGGTCCCCAAGTGAATTCACAGAGCCGGATCTCTGATGCAAATTACATGAGGGTTTTTAATAATATTCCAACTCGAGTTTGGACTACACCTCCCCACGCCAACGCAGTGGGTGAGAGAAGTGTAGAGCAAACTTTTAAAGGGGAAACACCATAATCAGGGGAGTTCGAGTCTGGTTGTCTTGGGATTGGGTGAAGAGTATATAGGATGAGGTAGTTTTTGAAACCCTTGGTCAGTTTTTAGGTGTGAAAACCCTAACAGAGGGCCATTAGTAACTGACAAGGTATCTTCAAGAACAGGATGCCTCCCAAGAACATCTAGACCTCGTGAAATTTTATGGCCCCGCTCCCTATCTTCTTAATTGGCCAGTTTTAGGGTAGCTGTTCAAATTTCTGCTATGGCAGCCCATTTCTGGAGCCAGGGTCAAGGTTCGGTTGTATACCAGGTGGTCTTAGGGAAAACGGAATCCCTTTAAGATTAAGGTTCAATTAAATCTTTGGTCTCTCAAACTCCCTGTGTAAGGCCAGGTTGTCTTCAAACTTTGTGATCCTCCTGCTTCAACTTCTAAAGTGCTAGAATTACCAGTTTGTGCCACGAGGCCAGAATTTCCAAGTATTGCTGTGGGGGGGGGAGGGTTAAGTAGAGAGCACCCTCTAAATCTTATTTAATTTTCTCAGGAACCCTATGATTTAAGCATAATTCTCACCAAAGAGAGCCGAGGTCCAAACAAGATGAATAACTTTTGCAAGTCCGCATGGTTACAGGGAGTATTGAAAGGTCTTAGCCTTTAATCCGGGGCTCTCCTCACCCTTTCTAGCCCTTAATAGGTTGAGAGAAGGAAAGGCAGAGCTGAGTCCATGCCGGATGAGTAACCGTGAGTCACAGTGATGGTGATCCTGAGATTCCGAGCCTGGACTTGGAGCGAGATGACTGATGTATCTGGCTGGCTGCCAGAGCTTGCTTGGAGGCAGCTTGGCTGGGCATCTTACAGGCCAGTGCAGGCTGCTTCCTGGGATGGTTAAGTTGCAAAGCAGTAGGAATGAAGAAGAACCCCACTGAGTACTGCATATCAGATATTTACATTACAATTCACAACAGTAGTAAAATTATAGTTATGAAGTAGCAACAAAAATAATTGTATGGTTAGGGTCACCACAACATGAGGAACTGTATTAAAGGGTCGCAGCATTAGGAAGGTTGAGAACCACTGCTCTGGATAGATAGTTTGTGAATGTCTCTGTCTCTCTCACCTATATCCCAGCCTGAGCTATCATCTTCTCTCCTGAGTCATTTAACGGGTCTGACTTTCTAAGTCTCACAGTATAGACTTTGTTCCTTACCCACCCATCTAACCACTTCCTCGATTTGCTGTTTAAAGGCTTTGATGTCTCCTTGTTCTTGAAGATAGAATTCATGACTTAGCTTAGGATTGCTGCATATCCGGCCCGAGACTGCTAATCACTCCGGAATCCGTGATCGTCCCACTAGATTGCTTTTGCTTTCCCTCGCCCTTGAATGCCTCGTGCCTGCATGCTTTTCTGTGGCCTCTTGAAGCAGCCATCTGCAGGGAACACATTCCTGGGTCAGTTGTCCCTGTACGATTCAGTCAGCCGTAGCCAAAGAATCCCGGTCGCATGATATGATAGAGGCCAACAGGGCTCACAGTTGTTCCCACTATGTGGGAGTGATGAACGGGAAAGGATGTGTATCCTCAATGTGCCGTCTGCATCCACTAAGCACTCTTGGTTCCCAAGAAGTACTGGGGCAGAAGTGGAGTAGCCGTCCTCCAGCAATAGAAGAGAAGTGTTCTTTCGCTCTTGAAGGCTACATGCTGGTGGCTTCCATCACCTTAGCCAAATTATTAAATCCGTCATTATTTCCTTGTTCTAAATTGGCCCCATTTCTGTGTTTGTCCTAGGAAGACCATAGCAATGATGTTTAATCAGGATGGAGGCATATTGATCAGCAAAAAAGGAAGCATCATAAGGGAAT
This sequence comes from Microtus pennsylvanicus, assembly GCF_037038515.1. Lineage (NCBI taxonomy): Eukaryota > Metazoa > Chordata > Mammalia > Rodentia > Cricetidae > Microtus > Microtus pennsylvanicus. The sequence continues at coordinate 30,266,218 of NC_134598.1, read as the reverse complement.
GGGTGTGGCCTTCGAAAGGAAAAATTGACGATCCGATTGAAATTGGGGTATTGTTTTAGAATTCATTATTCTTTTCAAATGTGTGTGTGTTTGTGTATATTCATATGTGTAAGACATGGGTGAATAGGTGTGTGTGTGTGTGAATATAGAGACCACAGGGAAAGACCATCCACCTCCTTTCAGATGAGATCTCTCACTAGCCTGCAATTAACAATGAGGATCGACTGGCTGCCTGGTGATCCTCAGGGATCCCGTCTCTGCCTCTCAGTGCTGGGGTTCCAGCATGAGCTACTGCGTGGTATTTTCGTGTAAGTTCTGTTATAAAGCGAAAAGCTTGACTCCAGGCCAGAAGCCTATTGTCACCCACGGACACGAGACTGAAGTTAGTACATTTTACAATCTAACAGTAACATTAAGTCTTGTCACCCACAGACACGAGGCTGAAGTTAGTACATTTTACAGTCTAACAGTAACATTAAGTCCTGTCACCCACGGACACAAGACTGAAGTTAGGACATTTTACAGTCTAACAGTAACATTAAGTCTTGTCACCCACGGACACGAGACTGAAGTTAGTACATTTTACAGTCTAACAGTAACATTAAGTCCTGTCACCCACGGACTCGAGGCTGAAGTTAGTACATTTTACAATCTAACAGTAACATTAAGTCTTGTCACCCACGGACACGAGACTGAAGTCAGTACATTTTACAGTCTAACAGTAACATTAAGTCCTGTCACCCACGGACTCGAGGCTGAAGTCAGTACATTTTACAATCTAACAGTAACATTAAGTCCTGTCACCCACGGACACGAGACTGAAGTCAGTACATTTTACAGTCTAACAGTAACATTAAGTCCTGTCACCCACGGACACGAGGCTGAAGTTAGTACATTTTACAATCTAACAGTAACATTAAGTCCTGTCACCCACGGACATGAGGCTGAAGTTAGTACATTTTACAATCTAACAGTAACATTAAGTCTCCTAAAACATGTAAGCACCGGGCAGTCGTGAGTCACATTTCTTGGTGCGAAAGGGAATCGTATCAAGTTTATCATGCAGGGAAAGGCAGCTGTGTCTCGAGGCAGAATGAGACCTCAGAAGGACTGAATTGTCCTAGAATTTTCTCATTCTAAAATGGATCCAATCTTCTCTTTTAAGATATGACTATAGGACTTGCGAAATAGTTTCTGTCCACTCGCCCTCTTTCTGTGAGTAAGAGGACAGTGCTCACCGCGAACCCACCTCTTGTGTTTCTGGCATCTAGGTGGAAGGTGCCTGCAGATAACTCTTCCCCATTTCCTTCTGTAGCATCAGGCAAACGCTCTGCTTTCACTTGACTTGTCAAAGTAGATTCCACGCCCCCAAATGACCCCCCCTTCTGTTGCTTCCAGGTAAATAAATACATCACCGTGACTATTTCGGGGCGCTTCACCATCACCCTGATCTTCAAAGGGCATCCCCAAAGCCTGAAGCTGTCACTGGCACCTGTCAAACACAGGCCTCCACCGTTACCTGATAAGGTAGGCCAAATGTTTCTTAGTCATCTTAGACAGGTGGTTCTCAACCTGTGGGTTGCATATCAGCTATTCGCATTATTTCATAAGAGTAGCGAAACTGCAGTTATGGCTGGGGTCACCATAGCATGGAGAATTGTATTAAAAGTTAGGGAGGCTGAGAACCATTGACTTAGGTATTTAGCCAAGTATAGTGGGGTGTGTCTAGAAGTCCAGCCCTCAGGAAACCGAGGCAGGAAGACTATGGGTTTCCAGGCCAGCCTGGTCTACACAGTGAGTAACAGACCGACCTCAGATGCATTAAGGAGACCTTACCTGAAAATAAAAATATTGCTGTTTTCATGTCACTAAGTAGTAGTAGAGCCTGAGTGGATTTTGATCAAACTTTAGGAACTTGAAAAATCTGGAGTGTGTTTATGTGAACAGTGCAGTTATTAAAAGGAAGCCTAGGAACATGTATGTGAGCTAAGTTTTACTTTGTAGAATTACTACAAACATTCTGAATATCCTGGATTGGCATGAATTTCTATAATTCATAATGCATTTATGCTGAGCTCTCTTGCTTCCCTGGGTGTCATTAGCCATAGCTTCTGAAAAAAAGCTCCTCTCTCTCCCAGTTGTTCCCCGATATCAACCCCTCTTCCTGGGACGCTAAGGAAATGTTGGCGGCCTACAAAAAGCAATGCAGGATGCAGGAGTTGATGGCCCAGAACAGAGATGTAAGTGCCAAGCTGTTGCTGTTTCCGTCTGGCTGGCTGGAAAAGCGGGGGGGGGGGGGTTTATTCTAGTTACTTTCAGTTCTAACACAGACAGGAGTTGTTTGAGAAAGCCAGGGGGTGCTTGGTGGTCTCTGTCTCAGACGGGGAATACTCAGTTCATGCTTTTTGATTGGCCCAGGCATCTGTACTCCTCCCACCTACAGTGGGAGTTAGTGTTCGACTCAAGTTGCCAAAGCTTGGACAGGTAAGCTATGTACTCCTGGTTAATATAAATCATGACTAGGAATGGTGTTCATTTTATTTATGAATGAACTGAAGCTAGGAATGGTGGATGAAGGATTGATGTTTGCTGGCCACACAGCAAGCAGTCCCCCTCACATACGTGCATGTATACACAGATATCAATGTGTATATTCATCTTCTCATTTAAAGGCTTTAAAGTTAGCAGACCCAGTGGACACAGACCCTGATGATCCAGGAGAGGACATAAGCCTTATGCATGACCTTGCGACATCCATCGAACTGAGCAGAATACAGAAGAAGGTTAAGCACATCCTCCTTCACTGGCTGAACTACTACAGATCCACACTGGGTAAGTCCTGGAATCCACTGTATTATGATCCATTGCTCCACAGTCCATGTTTCACAATCCACGTTCCACAATCCATTGCTCTATGATCCACGTTCCACAATCCATTGCTCTACAATCCAGTGCTCCACAATCCACACTCCACGTTCCACAATCCATTGCTCTACAATCCAGTGCTCTACAATCCACATTCCACACTCCACAATCCATTGCTCTACAATCCAGTGCTCCACAATCCACACTCCACGTTCCACAGTCCATTGCTCTACAATCCAGTGCTCTACAATCCACGCTCCACAATCCACGTTCCACAATCTATTGCTCCGCAATTCATGCTCCACAATCCATGTTCCATAATCCATTGCTCCACAATCCATTGCTTCACAATCCATTGCTCCATAATCTATTGCTTCACAACCCATGGTCTACATGACCAACTGTTCTGATTCCTAGGAAAACCAACCTTGAAACACCTGCCCCACTAAGGCTCCAAGGTTGTCGGTTTGTAACTGCGAGGCTCTATGATACAGCTTCTTATCATGAAGTCTGCTGTTGGCTTGCAGCAGGAAAACACAATGTAATTTTTAATTTTGTCTACTTTTTTGGAGAAGAAAATCTCAGCCACTGCTGTGTTTTCATAGGGGGAGCTCACACCTCGAGTTCTATTCCCAGTCTCCATACTAAAACGTCAGTCTTTGTGTATATTGTTTGATCACTTATGTTGAGACAGTGTCTCATGCTCAAACCTTCTACTGAATGCGCATCAACTCATGGCTGGTATTGATTAGAATTTATCATAATCTTAGATCATGGCTGGTGAGGAAACATAATTTCTTCTCATTATTTCTGGAAGTTGGGTTCTATCCTCTCTACAAATACTAGGTCAGTGTGTTGGTTACTTTTTTTTTTTTATCTCTGTGGCCATAGACTTAACAAACAACAACTTATGGGAAGGATTTACCTTGGCTCGTGGTTTGAGGGGTTAGAGTCCACTGTGATCGGAAAGGCTCACCGTGGCAAGACCCCATGGGTGGGACTCCCTACATCTCAATGGATAAGGAAGTAGAAAGTGGAGATGTTAGCACTTAGCTGGTTTCTTCTGATTTCCTTTTTTATGGAATCGTTCAGAGTAGGTCTTCCCTCTTCAGCTAAACCTCTCTGGAAATGTCCCCAAAAACATCCAAGTTAGTTCCGAGCTCTTTGGCTAAGATCAGGTGTAAAGGATGTCCAGTGGTGTGTTTTCTGCTAATTCTAAATCCCCAGTCAAGTTAACAATGAAGATTTAATCATTAAATTAATCATCCAATGACTATTTGCTTGAGATCTCTCTGTTCTCTGTTTCTCAGTGTAGCCCTGACTGTCCTGGAACTCACTCTGTAGACCAGGCTGGCCTCAAACTCACAGAGATCCTCCTGCCTCTGCCTCCTGAGTGCTGGGATCAAAGGTGTGCATGACTGACCCCTGGCCCAGGCTCTCTAATCTTACTTTGTGCTGGCTGATCTTGTTCATTAGATATTACTAGTCCTTTCGTTGTGTGCTCAAGGTCATTAGCGCATCTGCGTGAAGCCTGCTCCACTTGTTTTTCTTGGTGATACACATCAGAACCTTTGTGAGCCCGGGGGCTCTTGACAAGACTTCAGTTTACAACTATAGGTCATTTTATTACACTTTATTACAAGAAAGAAAGCCAAAAAATTGCTAAGCACATGACACCAATCCATGAGGACAGTTATTGACAATATGAAATCTGAGATTTCAAACTAGAGCTTTGTTTGAGCTCGTCTGGGACTGCGCATAGCAGGCAGCTCAAGTTTGTCACTCTGTGCCTATCTGTGGCCACAGAAGTGCCATGGACATTGGTTTTGGGATTACGACTAAAATTTATCAAGTCAGCAAATTCACAGGGATGGAACAAGCATTGGTTTATAGGCCAAGTCAAAGGCAACTTTCTCCATCTGAGGAGTTACTTAGTTACATACTGCCTCACACAGCAGAGCTTCCCAAAGGCTTTGCCACGGATATTTTACACAAAAATGGAAAAATGCAAATACCCCTCAGGGGAGCCCACTGGGCTGGCATGATGGAGTCTTTGGGACAGCTGCTTCTACTTATAACCAGCCTAGTAGATTTGCCCAGTGTGCCAGATGAGTACAATACTTTACCAAAGTTTTTTTCTTTTATTTTTGAGGTTATAATCTCGTCATCACCTCTCTCTTCCTTTTCTTCCATCTTATAAACCCCTCCTTGCTATTTTTTCAAATCATGGCCCTTTTTATCATTAACTGTTGTTACATGAGTACATGTATATGCATATGTATTCTTACATGTAGCCGGCTCAGTCTGCTTAACGCTACCCATACGTATGTTTTCAGGGCTGACTGCTTGGTACTGGAGAGCCGATCGGTGTGCTCTCCCCTGTGCAAGACTGTTTCCCCCGCTCTCGGCGTGCCTTAGTTGCCTGTAGAACTTGGTGTGGGACTGAGCCCCCCCCCCCGAGCTTTCCTCTGTCCATTCTGATGTTTTTATCGGTGTCATCCTTGTTTGGCTCATGTTTAGGCAGCCGTGTTGGAGAGACTTTCTGGGTGTCACTTCTGCCATGACTAGGAGACATAAATACATTGCTTTTTAATATCAAACTTTCTATTACAGGAATCTGTGTCATGTGACTTTATGGTTTCCCACATGACAGAAACAGCTGGGGAAGCAGAAGTCCCTATGTAGCCTGATGAATATGCAGTTACCAAAAGCCAAATAGACCTTTTAGTTCCTAACTCTTCCTTTCTCTAGCAGGGGTAAATCTGGAATTATTGTGATATCATGAAAACAAGAATACCTTGGTATCCATAAGGGTTGGTTCTAAGACACCTCTGGATCCCAGAATCTGAGGTTGCTCAAGTCCCTCTTAGAAATTGCTGTTCTAGTTTCAGAAAACCTACAGACACCTTCCTCCATATTTTAAATTATCACTGTACCTTTAATTCCTAGTGCAATGTGAATGTTGTTGTATGGGGGTAGGGGGAATGCCTGTGTATTCAGTACAGATGTAATTGAAACATACAGGTTGTTAGTATTCAGGCATCTGTACTGGCCTGCCCTTGGGGTCCTGACAGGATAAGTACTCAGCTGTAGCCACTAAGAACACCTCCTGTGCACATTCATTACGTTCCCTTTTAAAAGGGCCCTGCCCACCTCCTGTCTCTTCTCTTTCTCTCTGTCCCTTTTCTTTCTCTCTCTGCTTCTCTGCCTGTCTCTCTGTCCCCCCCACCATCTCTCTTTCTTGTTTCTCCTGTCCCCAGAAGCCGGTCTCCCCTCCTCCTCTTCCCTCTTTTTACGTTCCCTTACCCCTAATTAAAAACCCCTCTACGTGAGCATCGTTTTTTCCCTCTCACACCACTTGTTTTCTAATTACAACACATGTAATTTAAAAATACATTTAAAAATTATTGGCAGAATCATGATTGACCAAATCATTTTGCGTTCTGCTTTTCTTTGCTCTGACGAATACCCGAGGAAGGCCATTTAAAAGACAGATGTGTTTATGTTCTCGGCTTGCTTTTAGAAGTTTCTGCTCATAGGTGGATGGCCCCATTGCTTTGGCCCCAAGGTGCTGAGGCAGAACAGCTCAGCCATGGGCATGGTGGAGGGGAGATGCCCACTCTCTCTATGGCAGACAAGAGCTGGGGGAGGAGAGAGAGAACCGAAGAACAGACTGAAGAGACAATGTACCCTTCCAAGGTTCTCCTCCAATGGCCTACTTCCTCTACGGAGGACTTACTCCTACCTTCACGACCTCTCAATAATACCATCAAATTGTGACTCTGTTAATGGATTCCTCTGTTGAGTAGATCAGGCTTTTATCATCCAAATCACTCCCTAAAGTCCCATCTCTGAATATTTGTACTGGGGATCAAGTCTTCAACGAATGAGCCTTTTTTTTTAAAGGCGCAGATTGGGGGGGGTTGTCTTTTCAAGACAGGATTTCTCTGTGTGGCCCTGTCTGTCCTCGAACTTGCTCTGTAGACCAGGCTGGCCTTGAATTCAGAGATTCACCCGCCTCTGCCTCCCAAGTGCTGGGATTAGAGGCATGTGCCACCACCGCCTGGCACAAATGAACTTTTTGAAGGGCACACTTCATACCGATAGAGCCTTCCATTCAAACCTCATGGATATCAAAGGTTGCATTCTGAGGATATTATTCTAGTAGGGTTAGATATTTAAATACATGGCTCATTCCCTGGCACAAGGTAAAGACGAACTCCTCTGGGTTGTATTTGTTGATGACCTAAATATCTTCCTTGCCTACCAACACCCATGCTACCTTTCCTCAGAGAAGACAAGAGGTCCTCACGGCAGGGGTAGTGGTGGTATCAACGGAGAAAATTTCCTATGTGACAAAAGAAATACCCCAGCCGTGGCACCCAGCAGAACGTCTCCAGCTCAGCCTCCAGGCATCTCCGTCCTCCTGAAGATGTTTAGTGGAGTATGTCCTGTTCTCATTTCAGGCCTGGAGTCCCTGCATGTCTGCCGACTGCCCACGTTTGCAAAGAAAGCGATCAGGAAGCCCAAGGTGTCGTTTACAATACCTGCTCTGACTCAAAGTGCAAAGGAAGCGGATTGGTACAAGGAGTGTCTCCGGTACAGAAACAACTTCCTGACCCTGAAGGAGTTCTTCAAGCCTTCCCCTTACCACTACATCCACAGGACCTCAACTGGCAGCCCGTTTCCCCGGTAACCGGCCTCCCTTATTTTCCGTCACCTGCCGTCTGGTTCATGCTCGAGAGCTGTTAGATCAGTGGTTCTCAGCCTTCCTGATGCTGCAACCTTTGAATACAGTCCCTCATGTTGTGGTGACCCCCAGCCATCAAATGATTTCGTTGCTACTCCATAACTCTAATTTTGCTGCTGTTATGAAGTGTAATGTAAAGACCTGATATGCAGGATATTTGGGATATGACACCGCCCCCCCCCAGAGAGATCATACCCCACAGGTTGAGAGCCACGGCAATTAGGTCAGCCTTACTTTCTGCTCTTTCATGTTGGCCCAGTAGGGCCCTCTAGGTGGTTTAACGTCATGCCAGCAGGCTGGGTTAGGGATTACCACCCACAGGCTACTTTAATGGCCTTTCTCACAGTTGTGGAAAGGTCTCATCCACTCAGCTTAGGAGAGAAAGGGTTTATTCTCATACACAGTTTTAGGAGCTACCCCTCCACCACGGCAGGGAAGGCACAGTAGGGGATGTGGGCCAGTCTTCAGCGGGGGAGGGGGGCTTTTCCACCTCTCGGTGCACCAGGAAGCAAAGAAAATGTAACCAGAAGCAAGGCCAGCCTATAACCCTAGATGCCCTACCCCGGACAGCCCACCTCTGCCAGCCGGACCCCGCATCCCCAAACATATAACCAGCTGCAGGCCGGGAGCCTAAGTCATAACAAGACTGGGGGGGGGGGGGAACGTTTCATATCTAAACCGTAACACGTACTTATTAATGACGATCTTAAAGCTGGGATCCACTTCCACGCGTAGATTCAAGCCCCCGATTCAAACCCCCCCGAGCTCGCCCTTCTCTGCTTTCTAATATGGCTTCTCATTTAGCAGCGGAATTTGAATGACTCGGGAACCAAGTCTTACTTTGTCTTCACCTGTTCGGACAGACACGTGCTTAGAAACTAGCCGTGCTGCTCACCCGTCTTGCCTGTCGTCATCACGTGGCACGCGGGCCCGTTTACCTTTCCTCCTTTGCCAGCTCACTCGCCTTCTGATAGAGAAGTCTGTGGTGTCAACTCCAGCTGGATCTGGATAGCATGGGAAGGGGGTGGGGGGGAGGCACTGCCACAAGGACAGCTTGGTCCCTTAACTGGGTGGAAACCTCGGAAGCCAGGGAAGGTTCGGCCTCCTTGCGCATGCGCTGCAAACCGCCTCTGCACACACCTGGCGAGACCCCCCCCCGCCTAAAACTGTTCCAATAACATTAAAAAAGAAAACAGCTTGAAAGAAAACTCATAAGTACGATGAGAATGTGTTTTGGTACGTTTCTAATTTTAATGGATTTTCAGCTTTTATTATCTTTAAAACTAAAACATCATTATGTCATTTTTCTCCCTCCACCCTCTCCCACGTACGCTCATCTTGCTAAACATAATAAATACAACCTGTTCAGTCCATTTCGTGTTACTTGTATATAGATGATTTCAGGGCTGACCTGAAATTGGATAAGCAATTAGGGATCTCATCCCTGGGGCAGACTATGACCCCCCCCCCCACTCTCGGCATTTCTTAGTTTGCTGTAGTTCTTTGTCTAGGGTTTGGGACCCCATTAACTCTCCCCTTCTGCTGTCACACTTCTTCAGGTCTTGTCTGAGCAGCCATGTTGCTAAGGCATCATGGGTGTAGCCTCCCTGTGGTTTCTAGGAGACGAATCTCACAGCAACCTTCCTAGGGCCCTCCCTCTTCCAGTCTTTCTGCCCCTTCTTCAGCTATGTCGTCTGAGCCTCAGCTGCAGGAGTTGTGTTAGAGACGGATCATCTGGGGCTTGGTACCTCATGGTCTCTTGTTCTTTGTATGTTGACTGTTTGTGGTTTTCTGTACCGGTTTCATTTTGGATTTTGCTGGGTTTTTTTTGTTTTTTTTTGTTTTTTTTGTTTTTTTTTTTTTGAGATAGAGTTTCTCTGTGTAACAGCCCTGGCTGTCCAGGAACTCACTCTGTAGACCAGGCTGGCCTTAAACTCACAGAATACCTAACTCAGAAGTAGGTTGTCCGAATGGCATCTTCAGGAACCATTGAGATGGCAGGGCCAGGGCAGGAAACAGACATACAAGGTCAGGTTCCAACTCTGTTATTTATGTTTGTGGAGTTTGGGTCAAATTATTGACCTTTTTTTTTTGTTTGTTTTTGTTTTGTTTTTTTCGATTTTTCGAGACAGGGTTTCTCCATAGCTTTTGGTTCCTGTCCTGGAACTAGCTCTTGTAGACCAGGCTGGCCTCGAACTCACAGAGATCCGCCTGCCTCTGCCTCCCGAGTGCTGGGATTAAAGGCGTGCGCCACCAACGCCTGGCTATTATTGACCTTTTAGAACCTCATTTTTCTTGGTGTAAGTGTCTGCCCTCTGTTTCTAGCTGTAAGAGAGGAAAAGCAAGTGTCTCGCAGACCAGCTTTGAATGCATTCTTCCTGCACGTGTTAAAGAGCAGTCAACACCGATCTTACGCAACTGGCCACTAGGTGTAATGTTTGGCCTGCGGAGCTCAAAGGCTTACATTTGTTTGTTTGTTTAGCATATTGACAGATGCTGTCCAAAAAACGCTTTACCAACACACCTACCCGTGACTTGGGGTTCACTTTCTGCCCTTTCAGCTCTTTAACCTGACTCCCAACCGTTCTGTTTCCAGGTTTCCTCTTCTCACTAAAAGGAAGGATTGGTGGTTTTCTTCCCAGCTGGCTTGTCCCGTGGTCCTGAGGAAGATGATGTGTGGGGAGGATGGGGACATATGCAGATGTAGCTGTCACATCATCCCCAAAGTGACAGACCTAGAGTACGACTACCTCATCGGCAAACAGCTGTCCTGCATGGATCAGATCATTGTCGTTTGCGTCTTCTCGGCTAAGAGAGAGGACAGGACGATAGAAGAAGTGACCGACCTGTACAAGGAGATGAACAAATGCAGAAACATGCCCTGTATTCAGGTGAGCGTTCCACGGTCAGAATGTCGGGTATGTTTGCTTGTGTGTTTCCTTGTAAGACATCCCCCCAAACACATCGAGGATCATAGAAGGACTTTTGGCTCCCCGTCTTTGTCTTCTGGCGTTATAATGCATTTGTAGATCAAAGGTTGTGAATCTTAGTGGCATTGCTCTGGTTTGGATATGCTTTTTCTCCCAACAAGAGTACTAGAAACTTAAAGAGAAAGGGCCTGGTGGAGGTGATTGCATCCTAAGGGCACAGTCCCTAGAAAAGGTAAGTGCTTTTCTTCTGGAATTTTCTAGGGCTCATGGGACCATAACAGTTCTTGTGAAAATGAGTCGTTGTAAAATTAGACCACCCCATGCATTTGGTTCCTTCTGCAGGCAGACATTTTCTCCTATATTTCTCTACCATGTTGCAAGGCAGTCAGGGAGAGACCCCTCCTCAGAGAGCTCCTACAATTATGAGCCAAATAAACAACTTAAAAAAAATAGACATACTTTACCTAGTGTCAAGTATTTTGTTATGGCAAGACAAAAAGGGCTAAAACATGTAGTAATATGGACTATGTATAGTACCTATGTATTACCACTCAGATGAAGATATAGAATATTTCCAGGCCTGAAAAAACTCTTCTCTTCCCGTCTCTTCCCAGTAAATAATCCATTAAACTAGCCAAGCACAAGGTAATCATATGCCTATTCCTTTGTATGCATAAATTAGTTTTATCTTTTCTAAAAGATCACTGTATGCTCTAAAAAAAACCACAAGGTACAACTTCCTCTGCCAGAAGATAGGAATAGTAAAAACTATCCATCTGCCAATATTCTCCCATTCTGTGTCTGTGGCAGACATCACTAATCCAACCATCCATCTGCCAATATCTTTCCATTCTGTGTCTGTGGCAGACATCACAAATCCATCCATCCATCCATCTTCCAATGTCTTCCCAATCTGTCTGTGACAGACATCACTAATTCATCTTTCTTCTCAGCAGAGTCTAGTCTGGATGCTGTACTCTTTTCTACTCCAACTGATCTTACTGCCAACTGATCTTAGTAGCCTTGTGAGAAACCTCATCAATTCTTACTGGCTATCGCTGTACCTTTCTCCTCCCACAAATGGCCCCTCTTTTCCATCCTACTGCTTCTGCTCATTGGAGAATGCCTTTGCCATCGCCTCTGTTGGCTCTGACTGGTTTTACTGTTTCCAGTCTTTCCTACTTCTTTTTTTTTTTTTTTGAAATATTTATTTATTGTCTGTGTGTATGTCTGCAGGCCAGAAGAGGGCACCAGACCTCATTCCAGATGGTTGTGAGCCACCATGTGGTTGCCAGGAATTGAACTCAGGACCTTTGGAAGAGCAGGCAATGCTCTTAACCACTGAGCCATCTCTCCAGCCCCCTCTTTCCTACTTCTTACAGGGACTTATCCTCTTCCTTCTCTAAGGCGTGGTTCTCAACCTTCTTAGCGCTTCAACCCTTTAATACAGTTCCTTGTGTTGCCTTTACCCCCAACCATAACATTATTTTGTTGCTACTTCACAACTGTGATTTTGCTACTGTTATGGACTGTGATGCAAATATCTGATATGCAGCCCCCAGGTTGGGACCCGCTGCTAAAAAAACTTCCCTGTGGATGCAGTTCAGGTTCCTCCTGCTTGACTCCCAGGCTAACCCCAGAACTGTTCTTAGGGGATGACTCATACGCACTGTGCTTGCTCTTGAGCGGGCTGACCCTACAAAAGCCAAAGACCTGGACCCTGTCAAAGCACTCACTGCTTCTGCTGAGTTGTCTTTGGGGTGCTGCCCTCTGTGTTTCCTGAACAGCTTCTGGAAAGTGCGTCACTCTTTGCTACAGGTCCAGGGGCCTCATCTGGAACCCAGGAGAAAGACTCATCTCTCTGAATGAGAAACTAGAAGGCTTTTCTTCCCACGAGGGTTTCCTGTTTTGTTTTGTTTTGTTTGTTTGTTTTTCTCCCCGGTTACAGAATGATTGGCAGTCATCTGGGCTTCTCCTTCTCCTTCACCTCCGCTCACACAATCAGGGTAAAGCTCAAGGTTGCCTGATAACAAACACGTAAAAACACGCAGACTGCCGGGTGTGGCGGCTCAGGCCTTCTATCCACGGCGAGTGGCCAAGTATTTCTACTGGAGTAGGGGCAGGCAGAGTCTAGAATTTTGGGCTTAAGGAAGTGAATGCTGTTGAACGGAGCAAAAGGTCTTTAGGTTATGTTTTACTATGGTAGTGCAGGCTTTTGTTTCCAGAACTCAGGAGGCAGGTAGACCTGTGTGAGGTCAAGGCCACATGGTCTACGTAGTGAGTCTGAGGCTAGCAAAATAGATAGATAGATAGATAGATAGATAGATAGATAGATAGATAGATAGATAGATAAATAATAAAACCTAAAAAGAAAAAACAATCAAACAAACAGAGCAGGCAACAATAAAACCCGAAGCCAACCTCTCTTCCTCTCTTTTCTTTTCCTGTAGAGTCATTTGGATTCGTTTCGGCTGCTCAAATACGATGTCACATCAGCGTCTAAGTTTATGAAACCTGGTTGCCCACTCCTAGTTCGAAGACACAATCTCACCCCGGGAATTTTTTTGGTATGTGTGTGAGATACATAACTCTGAGCCACCCGCTGACTATGTGGATTGCCTGACTCAAAGCTCACTCAGGACCAATAGCGGGCTAAAGAGAAAGCAGAAGTAGCTCCGCCGGAATCTTTGTAATAGCGCTGAGCATAGCCCTTCTTGAGTGCTTGATTATTCTGACTGCTACTTCGATGAAGTTAGAAATTAGGCCCTCTTAAAATTGAGGGGTCAAATCATCCCCCCTTGTGAGTTGAAATGGAGATTACTGAAGTGACTAAAGTCAGTTCTCGCCTTTAAGAAGTTTATGTAAATTGGGCTGTGGTGGCACACACCTTTAATCCCAGCACTAGAGTGGCAGAGGCAGGAGGATCTCTGTGAGTTAGAGGCCAACCTGGTCTGCAGAGCGAGTTCCAGGAATAGGCTCCAAAGCTACACAGAGAAACCCCGTCTTGAAAAAACAAAAAAGAAGCTTATGTAAGGGGGCTGGAGAGATGGCAGAGAAGTTAAGAGCACTGGCAGCTGCTCTTCCTGAGGTCCTGAGTTCCATTCCCAGACACCACACGGTGACTCACAGCCATCAATAATAGAATCTGGTGCCTTCTTCTGGTGTGGAGGTATACATGCAGGCAGAACTCTGAATACACCATTAATAAATCTTTTTTTAAAAGCCTATATAATAAGACAGCTGAGGAAATACGGGTATAAAAATTTATATTAGGATATATAAGATCGAGTAGACTAATTGCATGAGTAAGACAGCCTTGTGAGCTAAAGTATGAACTTTGAAAGCAGACTGAGTTCCAACCTGGGTTCCAATACTTGCCTGTGTGACCTCAGGCAGCTTACTCCACATCTTGTACAAAAGGGAGTGGTTGATAAACACATGTTCATAGCTCTATCTAAGGGAATGCAATACATTACTTTTCTTGTGTGATAAAAGACATGAAACAATTATCTTGTGTTTTTAAAAAAAAGGATAAAAAGGATAATGGATTCATAAGATTGCTAGAAAGATCCAGCAAAGCAATTAAGCCTGGTCAGCACAATATGGGCATCTAACAAACGTTAATCCCCCTGTTGGTTTGTCTGTCATCATGGATTAAGTTTGACTCCTCTAGCAACAATCATCTGACCAAGGCATGGTGGCGCACACCTTCTATGCTAGCACAATGGAGGAGGCAGAGGCAGTTGGGTCTTGGTGAGTTTGATCGAGGTCAGCTTACTCTGCAGAGTGAGTTCCAGGATAGTCAAGGCAATCCTGTCTTGAGAAATTTAAAAAAGAAAAAAGGAAAAATAAAATGAAATGGAGCCTCCTCATTAAATATATATAAAAAAATCCTCTCTAGATGATTTTCATGAGACGCCACAGCCTGGATTGTCTTTCACCCTTCTGCATTTCAGACAAACTCACAAGTTCATCTCTAGTCAATAGAGCAGAAAAGTGAAGCACAACTTTATAATATAAAGCTGTGTTTCAGAAACACCAAGGAGCCAGGCATGGTGGCTGACACTTTTAGCCCTAGCACCTAGGAGGCAGAAGCAGGCAGATCTCTGTGAGTTTGAGGCTAGCCTGGTCTACATAATGAGACCCTGTCTCAAAGATGGAGGAGGAGGAGGAAAGGGAGGAGGAGAAGAGAAGGAGGAGGAAGATGAGGAGGACTGCCCTTGTATTACTTATCGTTCTCGGTGATGAGACAACAGTTACTTTGGGAGGTTTTGCTGTGGTTCAGTCTGGGGATGTGGTTCATCATGGTGAACAGGACAAGGCATGGAGATCTTGAGGCAACTGGTGGGTTAGGAAGCAGAGAAAAATAAATGCTGCTTATTCATAGGGTGGTGGCACCCACATTCAAGGTGGGTCTTGTCCCTTCAGTTAAACCTCTTCAGTAATGCCCTCATAGACATGCCCATTGGCTCATAGACAGTTCTAAATCCAGTCAATTCCACTGAAAAAGATGAACCATAGTGGCGATCAATATTCATGGGTTTTACACTATATCCAGATGCCATGCTAAGTAATTTCTGTGTGTTTTATTGTCTAAATAGTCAAAGTAACTGGGGCATGGCATTGTGTATCTTTAATCCAAGCTCTCAGGATTACCACAAGTTAAAGGTCAATTTGTGTTATGTCAGCAAGACCCTGCCTTTCCCCTGGTGAAGGAAGGAAGAAAGGGAGGGAGGGGAAGGGAGGAAAGAGAGGGAAGGAGGGAAGGAGGAAAGAGAAAGGAAATCCTTACAGTAACTCAGAGGGTAGATGCAATTCTGACGCTGTTCCTGATGGAAAGAGGCCGAAAGGGAGACTCAGATTAAGCAGTTCCTCCAAGATCCAGGAACTAGCGAGTGACAGAATCAGAGAGAGCTTTCAAGAGACAGAATCAGAATTCAAATTCACATTGTCTCCTACACACAGAGAACATTTTTAATGAAGAACTCTGCAAGAGCTCCCATGAGGTAATATTCTGGCCCTGCTCCTTGGATGGCACAAAGCGACAGAAAATGCACGAGCTGTGTGTGGCCGAGCGCCGGCCTGGGAGAAGGGGTGACCTGAAGCCCACACTTAGCAAGAAGGCTCAGAGCCTCTTAGCTTTGTGTGGAAAGCAAGCTAATTGCTGTGAGTGCCAAATGACAGTCAGACAGGAGAAAGGGACTCAGGAGTACGAGACAGGCCAGAAGTTTATCCTGCCGTCATCGAAGGCGGATGGAAAATGGAGAACGTTCCTCTATTGATTTCACTATAAGGAAGCCAATCATTTTTTCCTCAGATTTAACCCCCAAATATATTTTCAGTTTTTAAAATGCAGACTGCTGTCAAAGTAAACAGCGAGTCATTCTGTGTGGTGGGACAGTCACTCGACACACCCGGCTGTCACCGATAATGGCCTAGCTCCTGTCTGCTTGTTAGATTCTGGGAGTCTTGGTGGAGGGGATTGATTGATCTGCAGCTTGAGTTTCTGTGACTCTATCATTGGGGAGCAAAACAGAAAGAATCGGCGCAATGGAAATGCATGTCTTGGTTAGGATTTACCTGTGACATCTCGAGCCAAGGCTTCCCCGCTGAAGTTGGCATGGTTCCCGGCAGAGGAAATGAACACTCACCCATGATCCTCTGAAACAACCAGGCTCCTGTTTAAATCCTGGCTGTGATACTGAGAAGGCTTAGGCCTCAGCCTGCTGAACTCTCTGTCCACTGGGTGACAGTGTTGATCCATTGGAAAGAAATGGGCCTTGTTCCTGAGCCAAAAACCTCCAGGCCCCTAAAAGGGAAGCCTGCAGGCAGATGGTGTGGAGTTGGGTGGACGCAAGCTCGGTTTTGGTTCTTGCAACGAGGCTGAGTGGATCAGTGTTTTACCTTTCAGTGGGAAGTGTGGGAGAAGGAGCCTCTGTCTACGGTAAACGAACCTCCATTTTTCTAATAGTTTAACGAGGGCCGGAAGCTCGCAAAGAGCCCTGTGGAAGCTGAGCCGACAATCCTTGGCAGCTGTCACTCTTGGTCAGGGAGGATTTATTCTCCAGGCCTGCATGTGTCTGCTAGGTCATTCATCACCCAGGGCTCTGAGGAGGAACGTGACTGTCATTAGGAAATGTGGTCAAACCGCCAGATCACAGTTAACATCGTCCTGTCTCTTCTGGATTGATCCCTGTCTCTGAGGGGGAAGCACACCCCAGTGGGACATATTGGGAAGCCCCTGACTCAGGTGACTGTGGAAATGGTGGAAGTGTGCTGTGAAGGAGGGGATCGCAGTGCCAGGCAGGCCCCATGTCAAGGGAATGAGGTGACTTGCTTCAGGGAGCTTTTGAAAAGGCCTGTAGGGGCTGCTGTTTGCTCTCCCCTTCACTTCCTCCTCCCCAACACGGAGTGGAAAGAATCATAATTCATAGCACACCGACGCATTACCGTGCTTGGTGAGTGACAGCATTTACGCTGGTGCTGCAGCTTTTGAATCAGGTTGAAAGGCTAGAATAGAATGCGCAAGAAAAAAGTGTACCCCCAAACCATTTTAGTCCATAAAACATTCTCTTTAATGTCATTTGGTCCAATCTATTTGTGCTAACCTAACATGTTTATAATTTAATACATTTAGTAAAGTTTTTTTGTTTGGTTGTTTTTTGTTTTGTTTTTTCAGGACAGGGCTTCAGGGAGAAGTTCAAACAAAAGATCTGGACACAAGCGACAGAAAAGATAAATTTAGGGACCAGTTAGGGGTTAGAGAAGTTGAAGAATGAAACGTGAGGTTTCTTGGAACACTGGTGGATGCAACATTCTAGCTATTCAGGGTGAAGAAGGGAAGGTTGACTTAGCCCAGGAGTTTGAGACCAGCCTGGGCAAAACAGACTCAATGAAGAAAGAGGAGGATAAGGAAAGAAGAAGGAAGGAAGGAAGGAAGGAAGGAAGGAAGGAAGGAAGGAAGGAAGGAAGGAGAGGAGGAGAGAAAAGAGAGGAAGAGGAGAAGGTAGAGGAGGAGGAGGAGGAGGAAGGAGCAGCAACTGCTGCCAAAATTAATTATTTCAAGGTTGGTTAGTGGTGGGTAATACAATCTCTTGGTGATAATATTTATGACACCAAGAATGGAAGTCAACAGTCTTTGGAGCCATTAAAACAACACTTCCTGTATCACCAGAACGTTCCTTGCCATTCTTAGGAAACAGTCTGAGGAACTCATTTTCTTAAGATAGGTTATTTACATTCAAGCTAATATAAATACATACTTTATGCTAGCTTGAGTGTAAACAACCAATCTTTTTTTTTCCCAAATCAAATATGCACTAGCTCAGATTGTTTAGCAGCAAGCAGTGGCTTCAACAATAGGTCGCATGTACTGTTGAACTGAGGAACGACAGGGTTTTAGAATTTCGTTTCACCACAACCCAGTGAGAAACAAGTTGGGGGAGGAAGGAAAGACAGAACACAAATAGGGAAAATGGTCCTTTTGATCCAGACCTGGATCTGGCTCCTGGGGATGTCAAAGTACTTAAGAGGACGTTCCTAGGTGAGCTCTTCCCTGGATTCTGGCATCGGTCAGTGCTGGGCACTGGTCCTCTAAGAACTGTCCACTTGCTCACTCTGATGCACAGACCCACTGACTTCTCTTTCCTTGGGTGACACCCAGTGTTCTATCTCAGTTCAGACCTCCTCATTTGTGCTCGGGACCATACACCTAAGTGCCTGGTGGACCTCTCTCCACTTGGAGGGGCTGTAAGCAAGCACTTTAAAGATAACACGTCCAAAGCCTAAGTCGACCTGGACTACAAAATAAGGACAGTTGTAAAAGATGAGATGAGGCCAAATCTTGCAAAGCCTGTACATCAAGAGAAGGAAGAAGGGAGAGAGGGGTCAAATTGGAAGATGAGAAACAGGGGAGAAGCATGGCTTGATCTGGGAGCAGTGAGGGGTACTGAAGGGTTTTAAACATATAGCAACCTAAGCATATACCTGTGCATTAGGAAGATCGCTATTGGTGCGATGCAGCCATGGGTTAGAGAAACATAAAGCTGTAGGAGAGTTATGAGATGAGGGAGGACGGCTACACCAGGTGTGTAGAAAGGCTGTGCTTGGGCCAGAACATTGACAGCCAAGGTAATGCTCTACTGGAAGCCACTGAGACTGGTCAGAGCCCTAGGGAAATTCCAGAGCACACCGTCCAGGCTACTTGGTCGCCTGCTCTAAGCAAACCGTCTTCTCTCACATTAAACATCCTTTATTCCTTCTCTCACAAAGTCTGTGCGGTGAGTGCCTTCTTCAGTAAAGGGATGCAGTCAGTAAGGAGAGACAAAAATCACCTAGACTTCCTGGAGAAGATACCCAAATCACAGAACACAGCATGTGAGAAAACAGGTCAGGGAGTGAACAATCCCTTCATTAAAAACGAAACCAAGGGAGGACAAAAGACAGTGGTAAAGGTGACTGAAGATGACCCACGATGCTGCTTCTAAGGTTTTGGGTTTGTTTCCTTTTGCAATGAGTTTCCTGGACTGGGAAGATGGCCCAGGCAGCAAAGTGCTTGCACTGCAAGCCTGAGAACCCCAGTTCAGTCCCCAGAATTTGCATATAATAAGCAGGGTACGGGGTGTGCTTGTAGTTCAGATCTTGCTGGGTCAGCCATCTCAGTAAGTCTGTGCTCTTTGTGAGATAAGATTTGATTGGCCTAAATACAGACCAGTGTGCAAATGCTATAAAAAGCCACATGTAGCCGTGTGTGCACATCCGCATTCCATAGTAGACTGTGGAAGGAAAGGCACAGCTCCAAATGGTTTTGGAAGCTTGATTCTACTTCTATACAATAATATAGAAGTCTGGGTGATACTGGAAAAGGTACTGAAAGGGAATCAGGTTTCATTCTTTTGAGTATTTTTTTTCTACTGTTTCTTGCTTGGTATTATAGGGAGTGTCTAGGAACTCGAGAAAACGAGACAAAGGGTGGAAAGAAACCTTGCAAATGTAATAGGCTTAAAAGCTAAACAGTAACTCACTCTCAACAGCTTACCCAGTAAGAGCCCTGAAAGGCGAGTTCTAGCACTGGGGTGCAGCTCAGCAGCATAAACGTGGGGTGCATGTTTAGCCAGCCTAAGATGCTGGGTTCAGTCGTCAGCATTCCCTGAGCCCACCAGAGCAGGACACAGGCACAGGCGCTTACAGCTCTCTTATTGACTGTGCATATGTGTTGGGCATGTTTGTGCAGTTGCTTATGTGTGCATACGCCTGAAATGGAAGCCAGAGGACAGCCTCGGGCGTGATTCCTTAGGTACTGTCCACGCCTCCCCCTTGAATGCTTCTTCTATTGGCCAGGAACACACTAAGTAGCCTAGAATAGCTTCCTTCCTCTGCCTCCTCAGCTCTGGAGCTATAAGCACACACCACCATGCCTGGTTTTTTGGGCTCTGACTTTATAGCAAGCGCAAAACCCCTAGAAACAGCTGCATTGAGCCAATCTGGTTTGACCCCCGCCCCCCCCCCCCCCCAGGAATAAAGATGTGGGTCCTGCTTGATGAAGAGGAATATTCAGCAAAGTTGTACCCAGAAATTCCTCTGACCAGATTGAAAAAAGGGGAGCAGGAAAGAGGGCAAGAGAAAGCCAGAGAGGCCTTTACTTGGGGCATTATTTTCTGAGCCCTGCGCCATCAACTCGTGTATCCTTTTCCCCCTTAAATAAGAGTATTTTATTTCGGGTATTAAAAAGGTTAACAATAGTTGTGATGAGAAGCTGATAAACTGGGGTTACCTGACTCGGGGTGCAAGCAGAAGCCATGCACAGATAACGGACACACTCTGTCCTTGAAGGCCAGGGTGCCACATGAGTTACTAATGATTACTGGTTAGGCAGGCTTTTCTGCTTGGATAACTTCCAGTAGAAACAACCTACTCTGCACGATCAGGTGTGCACACAGTATAGATCTACCAGATCTAACTGTCCAGAATGTATACATTGCCCAATTTAGGTTTTCCTTCTGAACTTACGCTCATACATGTATCAGTCTGCCCTATTCAACATTCCCACCTGCGGGTTGAGAAATATTTGTCACCTAACCAATCCCAAACCGTTGCCTGGTATCTACTCCAATTCATTTTGCTGCCCTACCTCAATAATGATGACTGGACGCACAGGACCAAACCCTTGGGGTCGACTAGACTTCTTTCTCACCTGCACTCATGAAGTTGGCTGTAGTGACATTTTGTTGTGTTTTAACAAATGAAGCTTGCCTAAAGATCAGGGTGCAGAGCTAAGCCACTAGAGGCCAGGTGGTGGTGGTGCACCCCTTTAATCTCTGTACTTGGGAATCCCATGCCTTTAATCCCAGCGCTAGGGAGGTGGAGACAGCAGTGATATGGCTGGGCAGAGAGGACTCTAAGGCCGGAGGAGAGGAGCTCAGTGCAGTCTGAAGTTTGGTGGAGACAGATGCAGCTTGAGGTGCAGTCTGAAGCACTCAGTCAGGGCACAGTCTGAGAAGGCAGCCTGAGGACAGGGTTGTCCTTCTGGTCTGAGGATTTGGTAGAGATAAAAGGCCTCTCTAGTGGCTGGCTGCTCTGCTTCTCTGATGTCTCAGCTTTCACTCCCTCATATCTGACTCTTGAGTTTTTATTAGGAACAATTAGAAAATGGCGGGAAGAGTAAGAGTGGGTGACAGAGTATGCAAGAGATGTAAAACTCTCGGGTCAGACCCTGAATCACATGATCTGGAGGTTTTTATTGTTTCCCTGGTCTAACACTTCTCTGCATGATTATCAAGGTATGTTGGCAGGAATCAGGCATAGCAGCATTGTTCCTCATTTATCACTAGGCTCTAGGCAATAGCTTAACACACATTGGATGGAAAGCAGTCTTCAAAATAGAACGGAAGACCAAGACCCAAACCAAGTAAGAAGGAAGTGTTGTCAATTCATCACTTTTTAGAAATCACCATCCTTTTTTGTTTCTTCTTTAAGACAGGGTCTCACTGTGTATGGCTGTCCTGGAACTCTCTCTGTAGACCAGGCTGGCCTCGAACACACAGATACATACTTCCTCTTTATAAAGTGTTTTAGATTCAAGGGGAGAAGTGCTGGCTAAACATCATCCTTGTCACCACTGAGAAGCAATGTTTGGTGTTTTAGATCTTATAAAATATTCATATACATGTTCTCTGTTATAACTTTGCTATTGGTAATAATAAAAATAATAATAATATAATACCTATTATTAGCAACCTGTATAGTTTCTCCTTCTAAGTTCAAGCAATAATACATGCTTTCTGGTTAATAGGCAGGTATGAGTGTTAAAGAATAAGGCTAAAGACAAAGTATTTCGGGTCCAGGAACCACACAGAACTCCATTTCATCCTGTAATGGTTATGTAGATAGATGGACCTAGGAAATAGATTCTTTTGTTGTGGAAATGATAAACCAGAAAATTCTATTTCCATAGAGGAAACCTTGTGTTAAAACACCCCTTCATGATGAAAAGATCATATACTCTAAAGGGAAAGGAATAACGTGGAGCCATAGAATTTACAACTTTTAAGGCTTTCAGGCACTTAGTGCTTGAAGCCATGAGGCATTCTTTGTTTTCAACACCATAAATTCTGTGCTATATATAATAAACTTTTAAAGTTTTAATTACTTTCTCCTCTTGCCACCCTTAAGAGGAATTATATCCTCCCAGTCTCTAAAAGTTATTTTCTGCGTCTCAAGTTTTAATTCTCTTACACCTTAGTGTGGAATGACAAGTTTGGCTTGACATTGAAAAGCCGTAACTCTTCATTAATAGTTAGAGAAGCGGCTGGAGGGATGGCTCAGTGGTTAAGAGCACTTTAGGCTCTTGAAGAGGACTCAGATTCAGTTCCCAGCGCCTACATGGAGGCTCAAAACCGCTTATAACTCCAGTCCCAGAGTATCTAACACCCTCTTCGACCTATATAGCCTCTTGCACATATCTGGTGCACATAAATACACTCAGGCACATCTCCCTAAAACCAGGTAAGCAATGTTTGGAACAGAAGATGTTTTTAGAGGTCTAGTTTAATTTCCAAATGTGCCTTTTTCTTAAAGACGAGTGGCTCAATATGGTTACACAATTTGCAGAGTTCTTGTTTTGTTTGTAATTTGAATCTACTGACTTCCACACGCCAGGGCTCTGTACTGTCTTAGTGGTTAGCTGTAAAATAAAACAAACATGTCATAATGCTTAAGGACACATATTCGTGTCTTTGAACTTAGCATACTGGTTGACCATTTTGAATGTCTGATTGACACAACTGTGGAGCCTGTGCTCCTAGCTTTAAACCTCAAACTCAGACTCTAGGAATATGTATGCTGTTTTCTGTGGATGAACATGAATACTTCGAGGTTGAAGTTTTTCTTTCAAATTAATAGGACCACTCCTGGGCTTAAATTCTGAAAACGCTTTATTAACTTTTTCCAGATGTACATCCGAGGAAAGTTACTCTTTGCCAACTTTATTTTCAATGGTTACAGTACATCTGCTACTGACCTTCAAAAGCAAATTGTGAAGACCAGAGAGGATTATCACATGGGCTATTTCCTACCCAGCGACTTCAGGATACGGTAGAGTAACCACACATATCTTAGGTCATCTCGCACTTTCTAAAAACAAATGTTATTATTTTGTGTGTATGGACGTTTTGCCTGCAGCTGTGTCTGTGTACCATGTGCATTCCTGCAGCTGGAAGAGGGCATCAGACGCCCCTGGAACTCGAGTTCCAGAAGACTGTGAGCTGCCATGCAGGCACTGGGGACAAAGCTGGATCCTCTGGATCAGTCAGAGCCTTAACCACTGAGCCACGTCTCGGGGCCCAGTGAGATCTAGTTTGTTTATTTGTCTTTTTGTTTTTTCAAGACAGGGTTTCTCTGTGTAGCCCTGGCTGCCCTGGAACTTGCTCTGTATATCAGGCTAGACTTGAACTCACAGAGATCAGCCTGCCTCTGCCTCCTGAGTGCTGGGATTAAAGGTGTGCGCCACCACCGCCCATTTTCATTACACACTTTTAGCCAGCAAATCTCAGACAAGACCATGATTTAAACCTTGCTTTTTTGAGTACTTTTTCTCCTTGACCAAACATTTTCTGGAGAAAAGTAGTTGATATTTTTAAAAGTTCCAAGAAAGACCACTTTTTCATTATCCATCGTTTTATTTACATAGCCATTCTAAGGAATGTTCCAAGGCAAGGTCTGAACCGTCGGATACTAACACCCTCCTTGATGCTGGTAGGCCTTCTCAGTCAGGAGGGTGGCAGATACAACCTGCTGTAACCAGGAGGAATGGTGAAAATGGAAATTTTAAACTCAAGCCTGGCACAGTGGTGGTGTACACCTGTAATCCTAGCAGTTAGAAGAAGGCTAAGGTAGGAGGGCGGCTGGGACTTTGATGCCAGAACTGGGTTACAGAGGCAATGTCTCAACAACAAACAAACACAACAACCAACCACCCACACAAACAAAAACACCCTGAGCAAACAAAAAAAAACCCTGCAATAATAACAAAAACCTGGATAATCTAAATTTAAGCAGCTGTTTTCACTCTGATAAATTATCACCAGGTATTTCACAAGCAAAAGTTAGGCTAATCACTCCAAGGATAGCCCAGACAATACTGTCTTTTCTATTCTGTGTCAAGGATAGCCCAGACAATACTGTCTTTTCTATTCTGTGTCAAGGATAGCCCAGACAATACTGTCTTTTCTATTCTGTGTCAAGCGCTGGGGAATCCTGTAAAGGAAGAGAGGCAGTGACAGGAGAGAGAAAGGACGTCCTCCTTCTAGTCATCGGTTGGAGTTGCAAACAGCAGGGAAGAAAAGAGACACACGACAATATACAAGGCATTTCAGATTTTATTAGAGGGGTTTTAGGCCTGGAACAGTTACACAGCATTTGCAAACTTTTAAAAACAGTTGACAACAAATGGATGTGCTAGAACACAGACAGTGACTGATAAGGTACGTGTCTGAAAGGAGACACCTGCACACAGCCACAGCAGCATCGCTTACAGTACCCCAGGGGAAAGCCATGTCCACCAGCAGATGGATGCCCAACGACATGTGGTCAATGTGTAGATTATTCAGCCCTAAAGAAGGAATTCTGTCCCATGCTAAATAAGATGAACTGAGGTCACAACAGGAAACACAACAGGTGCCTGCCAAGGGCTGTGGGAAGGAGCAGGAGGAAGAGAAACCCTTACCTAAGTGATAGAAGAGTTTAAGATTTGCACAAGGAAAAGTTCTGGAAATACTTTATTAAAGGCACAGGCATTTCCTGAATTGAACAATGGTAAAATTTTTGGTGTTTTATCCTAATTAAAAATAAACACCCCCCTCAAGATTTTATAACTTCAAGTCTTCAGTTAGGGTAGGAAATATTGAGTTCTAAGTTCTAATATATAAAGCATAAATAACTATAAAACAAAACTAAAAAATATCTGAAAGAATATTTCCAAAGGCTATTTTTGGGGGGTTGGAGGGTGTCAGAGATAGGTCTCAGAGCCCTGCACTGCAGATGGTAGGTAGACCAGCGTTCTACCACCGAGCAGACTTGAAGAGCTTTCTAAACAGCCAAACCTTGCCAAGAATGGTGGCACACATCTATAATCTCAGAAATCTAGAGGTGGAGGCAGGAGGATTGCCAGAAGTTCAAGGTCAGCTTGATCTATACAAGTTCTAGGCCAGCCTGTGTTACAAAATGTGTTGAAAAACAAAACATTTACCCAACAAAAACAATAGAACAGTCGGGTTTGGTGGCACATACTTACAAATACCAGAGCCTGGGGGTGAAAGCAGGACAGTCTGGAGTTAGAGGCTAGCCTTAGCTATATAGAAAGTTCGAACCTAGTCTAGGATAAGAGGCCCTGTTTAAAAACAAAACAATACCCCCTAAACTCATTATAAACAGTCCATACTTTCCTATTTTCAGTGCCCATAACAAATGCTGTAAACTAGTGCAGTGTCCTCCAGATACTGACAAAACACACTGCATAGCAACCTAGTGCATGCACAGACTTTTCAGGCAATGCCGAGACACACAGCTGATAAGCAAATCACCCATAAGGAAAACAACGAGACGGAAGCACAGCATTGAATCTTTGGAATAAAAAAGTCCATGGTATGAACATGGTGTAGAACCGATGCACACCTGAGTCATTCACGTGAGCCTCAACAGGCACAAGGCACATTTTATTTATTTATTTATTTATTTTGGATTTTTCGAGACAGGGTTTCTCCATAGTTTTTTGGTTCCTGTCCTGGATCTAGCTCTTGTAGACCAGGCTGGCCTCGAACTCACAGCGATCCGCCTGCCTCTGCCTCCCGAGTACTGGGATTAAAGGCGTGCGCCACCACCGCCCGGCACCAGGCACATTTTAAACTGAGACTTGGTGACCTACATTTGCTGGTGTGATAAAAATTGGTGGGACAGCACAGTTTCAAGTTCCTTACATATGAAGAGTTTATTAGTCTACACTAAATATCAAAAGCACACATTTTTAATGCCTACCATAATTTTTGAGTTTGGGTGGGCATTTCTTCATGCCTTTTCAGAATTCTTGTCTTCCAAATCAAAAAACAACCCCCCCCCCCACGCAGCTGAGCACAGCAGTGCCAGCTATGCTATGGGGCCATATAATACAGTTACTAGATCAGAATGGTTTAAAAATCTGGAGCAGCAAGGAAGAAAAACCAAGTTCTTAAAACATTCTTCTGTAAAATCGTGATGTAAAAACAGAGGGCTTACCCCACTTCTAATGACCCACCTTACCTTGCTATCACGAACCACAGACAACTCCTAAAGTGGGCTCTGATGTGCGGCAGGCAGTGACTGGGAGAAGATACTAGCTTCTGAGGGAGGTAAAATCACTTACATTAGGACCGAAAGGTAGAGACTGACGCCCTTCAGAAAGTGTGACTAACCACACGGTCGAAGGAGACTGATACAACATGACTGAAAGCAGCGGAGGAGACAAATTTCACTCCTTTTGGGAAGAGGCTGCTTTGTGGCTCAGTTGCTGCTTCTTAAAATAGACATTTCAACCTATTTTATCTGAGGACAAAAAGCACAAGGACAGTCCTCCTCACTGACAATTAATAACCACCACCACACAGAATTTCTACTATGGGGAGCACTGTAATATTCATTAGTCTGGGGAGACTTTATGTTGTCACCTTGATTTCAGATAGATTAACCAGCCAATACTTGCTAAACAATAGGTACATGGGTAAAAATGCATCTTGGTGCGTACAGGATGTGGTCAGCCTCGGTTCTCTTCCGTCTTCACACTCTGGATGGTCCGGGAATGATGCGCGGGTTTAGGTTGGTTCTAGGATAGGCCCAGGGGCCTGGTTTGATCTGGGATCCCTGGGACCATACCTAGAACAAACCCAAACAAAACCAAACTCCTTGGGAGTGCTTTCAGCTTGAAGGGGCTTCTGGGCTTCTCACCCATGTGGGCCTTCAGGGCTGTATCAGGGCTACACAGCAAGCTTTAAGGGACAGGAGGGACATTCTTGGAGCCTTCCATACATTGTCACACGCTAGTACTGTGCCTAAGTAAGCACGGGTTGAGTCACAGTATTGAACAGAAGGTATAGACTAGTAGCGAGATGGGCAGAACATAGATTAGAGACCGAGTCTGTTTAACCATTTAACTGGGAAGGAAAAGAGGGCTATGGCGTTGTTGAGGCCATTATAAAGGAGTGAACTTACACATGACACTCTAGTTTCGGAAGAAATATTCAACAATAAGCTTATTCGTATGTAGTCAATCTTTAGGGGATGTTATAAAACTGAAAAGTCTATGGCCTAAAACAATATCATTACCTATTTTAAGAAACTCTTAAGAAATAGGAACAAATATATCTATGTAGAACCACACCTACAGAGTCTCATTTTTAAGCTTGCATAGTCCAGAAGTATACACATCCTAAACACCATTTCTACTTCTGCAACACACGTGCTAAGTGACTTTCAGTACACAGGGGCAAAACTAATGTCACTGCTGACAGACTGACGTGGATACCAATGTACTACATTTTAAAGACCCCATGTGAATCATTGCTATATAACCTTGGCTGGCATGGAACTCACTATGTAGACCAGGCTGGCCTCGAGCTCAGAGAGATCCACCTGCCTCTGTCTCCGGAGTGCTGGGATTAAAGATGTGCGCCATCACACCTGCACTTATTAAACAATTAAAGATGTCAGTTCTTTCTGATTCTGCTAAATTTTGAATAAGTGAGCCCTGATATGAACTCCTTCTCTTTGGTCTACAGCAACTGGACTGAGTAGAACTGTGCTGCTCTAACAGCTCACTGAAAGAGAAGTGCCAATCATGTCTAGCATCACTCTGTCTTCTACAATAGCGTCAACACAAGAAACTGGTATGGACATTCTTTTTACAATTACTATATCCTAACTCCCTTCCTTAACATGGGTAACATAAGGCCTGTGCATGATGAAGACACAAGTCCCAAGCATAGTACATCAGTGGCACAATGAAATGGAACTAGGAGAGCAGTTCTCTGCAAACTCTATTTCTACTTGAAGATGTTACATTCTTTTTTCATTTGAGAGAGAGTCATCTTGCTCATTTTATACATTAAAGGCTAGTTTAGGCACGTTAGCTACTGAGACAGTGGAAATTCTGTCACTCAGTTATTGGCCTTAGCCCCAACACTGGTAAGTCATGGGAAACTTTCATTGTACACTTCCTTCAGCTGAATGAAAGAAAGCAAAGGTGCTGCTTAAAAACCTAGCATTTTAAAGAATAAAGTTTTTGTGGCCTAGAGTCTACAAGCCCACTACTTTTCAGATATTATCAATAATTAATGTTTTCTTGTTTTCCAGGCTTACTGGAAATGAAGATGCATTTCTCTTTAAAAAGCAGTCAAAGAAATTCGTAACAGCATGTGGTATCCAATTCAAACAGAAAATATAAACGACAATGCTAACTCCAATGGATTGGTTTTAATTGCCGCCAAAGAATTACAACATAGAACCAACTGTAGAGAAGGCAAAATGTTGAAAAAAAAATGGATATTTCTGTGTAGTTGCAAGTCTATTTTGAGAGCAGATATTTAACCAAATAATTTAACTAGATCAAAGACTGCAATCTAATAGGTCAGAGGAGGCGATGAACTTAAGCAGTAGGTCTTTTCAGTCTGCCTCTATTTGCTCTTACAGTTTAACTAGCAGAGCCATCTAGTGTTCAGAGCAGGTATAAGAAACATGACTGTGGAGAAGATCTGCTAATTCCAGCACACTCAAGTAAACGAAAACATAAATGCAGGACTGGGAGTAACTATCAAAACCAAACCCATGATAACTAAAGCTCAGCCAAATGGAGCTTAAAAAGGGACAGTTTTCAGTGTTTAGTGTATCGGAGTATAATAGCCAATGTTAATAAGTTCTCAGTGTTTAGTGTATCGGAGTATAATAGCCAATGTTAATAAGTTCTCAGTGTTTAGTGTATCGGAGTATAACAGCCAATGTTAATAAGTTCTCAGTGTTCAGTGTATCAGAGTATAATAGCCAATGTTAATAAGTTCTCAGTGTTTAGTGTATCGGAGTTTAATAGCTAATGTTAATAAGTTCTCAGTGTTTAGTGTATCGGAGTATTGATGGAGGAAGGTCATTGGTTAAAAAAATAAAGAAACTGCTTGGCTGGCCCTCATAGGTTAGAACACAGGTGGGTGGAGAAAACAGAATAGAATGCTGGGAGGAAGAGGAAGTGAGCTCAGACTCGACAGCTCTCCTCTTGGGAGCATACGCCTCAGAAGAGACGCCATGCCCCGCTCCCGGGCAGACACACGTGATGAAGCTCTGATCCAGGATGGACGTAGGCTAGAATCTTCCCGGTAAGACTGGTGCTCACAGATTATTAGAGATGGGTTGATTGGTATATCAGAATTAGCCAGTAAGGGCTAGAGCTAAAGGGCCAAGCAGTGTTTAAAAGAATACAGTTTCCGTGTAATTATTTCGGGTAAAGCTAGCCGTGCAGGCGGCCGGGTGCCGGGGACGCAGCCCCGCTGCTCCTATCACTACAGAGTACAATAGCCAATGTTAATAAGTTCTCAGTGTTCAGTGTATCAGAGTACAATAGCCAATGTTAATAACCATCACTTTGAGCCAGATGTTGTGGTGCATGTCTTAATCCTAGCTCTTGGCAGGCAGAGACAGGCAGATCTCAAGGCCAGCCTTGTCTACATAGTGAGTTCCAGGACAGCTAAGGCTACAAAAAACAATAATAATGATAATAATAAAAACAATTTTGTGTATTTGTGTATACATGGTTGTGTGTACACGTATATATGAGGGGGTGTGTACACATATTTGTGTATGTGTGTGTGCACGCGTGCTAAGCAAGCCAGGGATTGATGTTGAGTGTTTCCCTAAACCACTGACTCCAACCCCCTGGGCTGGGGTTACAGATGCACCCTGGGAATCTGAATGAAGGTTCTCTATGTCATGCTTGTGCAGAAGGGCTTTACCCGCTGAGCCATCTTCCCAGCTCAGTAGTAGAAAGATTAAGGTGTATGTCATATATTGTTAGAGAGCTGGGCTGTCTGAATGATTCACCCCCTGTCCCTAGCCAACTCTTACTCCAGGAGTCATGTTTCATTTCAAGCCAGGAACTACTGTGCAGGGTTCACGATAATGACACGAACTTTAAACCTGTGGGCTGAATGAAGACTGATGAACGAGAACAGACGACTAGCATTTTCTGAAATACAGACAATGATACACAAAGACGATAGACAATTTTTTCTTTTGCAGTTGAATTCATTAGTGAGGGGTCCTAGAACATCAGCACATAAACACCAAATTAATATTTCAAATATATGGCAATCGTATTTTCGAGCAAATTATTTTTAGCAATTTTTCAGTAAGACACGAAATGCACACACAGGAATGATGGGCAGCCAAACACGCATGACACACGCATGCACGTGACCGACAGAAAAGCTCTCAGCCTTTTCCAGTCTACTTACTCTTGGTTTAGACACTGTTCTAGCAAGCTTGGCAATCTGGTTTCTCAGTCCACAGCAGCTTATAAGCAGCAAATTAAGGGCCTACTGCAGGAGGCAGGCACACAACACAGCGGCAAAAGTGACAGCTGATTATAGGGGAAGAGAGAGAAACTGTGGAGAGAACAGACACAGCTGAAAAAGCAAGCAGTGTGAGATTAGGCAGCAAAGGGGTGCTTGGCATTTTATGTCTCCGTTGTCCCCGGGAGTGGATGTGTTTATTTTCCACCAGAGCAACTGGTATTCTCAAAGAAAAGGTTAAACTATTTCCTGTACAAGCTAGAATTAAGGGAGAGAAGTACAAAGTAGGTCCCCTTAGTAGACTGTTAAGTTCGGGGATTAAATGGATTTGCTTCCATTCCCTGAAAGATGAAGGGACTCAAGTTAGTCACCGCTGATGAGGACACTGGATGGTCGCGGGACCAGGCATTTTGCCGTCTCTTACCGCCTGTGCTTTTTAATCTAAGCATAGAGAGCACAGACATGTCCCTATAAACAGATGTGAGAAACAAAATCAACCCTTATGCTCGGTCTGGTTGTTGTTCAAGCTTTGTTACTCGCTTTAGCTCAACCAGGCTCAGCTACGTTACACTTCAGCCTCCAGTGTCTGGTTCTTATATCCTTGTTCTAGTTGGGCATAAGAACGATATACTACGATAAGCCAACCAGTGGCTCCCCATATTATTTCTGTTCATTTAGCAGCATGAAACGTGATTCCTGTTTTACATGGTAAGAAAACAGTGGAGTGAAAATGAGATCTCGAGCCATTTCTAATCAATACTCAGTCAAGCTATAGCTTTTTAAATGCACCAGAAGTTGACTTTTCCTATGCTTAATATTCAAGCACTGTGACTTTTATTATATGAATCAGGATATTACTATTTTAGTAAACTGAGATATATATTTGTAACCAGATCTTACTCTTCAGTCTGAAAAGCATTATTTCTTTTTAAATCTCTAAGAAATCAGAAATATCATTTAGCAATTAGGAGAACTTGAGAAAACTTTCCCAACATGATCCTGTGTACTTATGTCCCATGTACGAAAAGCCTGGGATTCAGACTCCAGCTGCTTTCTGCAGTAAAGCCTGGCCCTTGCACTCGTTCCCTCCCTCCCTCCCTCTCTCTCCTGGCCTCTGCTTGCTCTCTCTCTCTCTCTCTGGTTCTCACTGTGCATCCAGTGGTCCCCCTGAATGTGCACCTGGAGTGCTGGCATTACAAGCATGAGTCAGGCCATGCTCTGAAATCTAGATTCTTACCCATTCTTATCAATTTGCTTTACATGTGTGTCTTTTTCCTGACTTGCTCATCATCAGGTCCTAATGAAATGGACCCGGATGCTGCGACTACAGTTAGCTTTAACAAGGGCCTTAGATAACAGACAAGGCTTGCAAGGGATAAAGAAAAATAGCCGAGGATTGCAAATGAAACAACAGTCTGGCCCCAGATCTGCCAGACATCAGAGAAAAAGGCTTTGGGGCATGGCGACGGACCCGGATCACTTACTGTCCTGACGTTCCATCTGTAGACACACAGGGTAAACATTTGGTTTTCACGAGTGACCTAAATGGCATGCAGTTTCCCTCTGAGTTCTAGGTTAGTTCTGATAAAACAAACCTTGGCAATTTCTGTACTAGAAGCTGTCAGAATACGATTCCCAACAAGATTAATCATGCTGTAAAATTTGGAAAACACAATTATAAGTTATCTGCCAAAAAATGTTTTGTTTTTTTTTTCCCACAAGGCTCTTCTGTTCATCGAAAGACAGCTATTAAACCCAGTCAAGAAAAAGCGAGGTAGCCTTAGGAAAACACACGTAAGGGCGTCCACTTGTACCCCATCAGCCTGTCCACACACAAAATGAACTCGTGGCAAGAAGTACCTAAGAAGGATCTTAGACTTTATTGGGCATAAACAGTACCTCGGTCTCATATCAAAGCATCCAAGAATCACAGAGAGCATGGCTTAAAGTCTGCACTAAAAACAGTACTTCTGGTTCATTATGACCCAGGTGCCCACTAAAACAACCAAGGAACACCAATTCAGAATGTTATAAGAGAAAATTACTCAAGAAAATTTCACAGAGAAAAAAGAGCTTTATGTTGGAAATATTTTAAATGATGAAAGAAATATGAAAACTATTATCTAAAAAGAATTTCACTTAACATCACAATGTCCTTCATCATGACTTCAGAAAGCAGTTTGTATGAAACTAAATAAGAGCCTGTGAACAAAACAGATGAGCCTGGAAGATTGGGAATTCTGATTAAACTTCATATTTCAGAGTCTGAAAGCATCAGCCCAGGGAACAGAACACTGATAAAATAGTGTGAACAGGTTTCTGTTAAACTGGTGTGACTGACTCAAAACAGACTAAAAGAATTAAAATGATTAAACTCCAATTTTCCCTGTGTTATAAATTAAAAGAATTCTTAACAAAATTTCCCTAATAACTTCTTTAACTAGGGAATTGGAAACAATAATTTAAGTCAGAAAGTAAGACTGTTATTTAGGAATACAGAAGTCAGTTACAACACAGGAGGCTTCCTTTTTCTTGAGATTTAGCTATTTCCTTGTCCAACTGAAGGTACTGCTCCTGACATGTTAGTAGTGCTAATTATCAGAAAGATGCAAAATCACTAACAGTCCAAAGCCTATTCATATAAAGTAGAAGATTTTCCTCAGGGTAAAACACAGTTACGAAAGCTAAAACAGTGAGACAAACATAAGTAAATTTCCTCACTAAAAGCAGACAGTAAGTTACAGGAATTCCTCCTAGAACAGCAGCATAAATTTAGTTTTTCTTACAGTCCTCCCAAATCATGTCTGCGAACTCGGTAAGTACACAGCAACGACAGGTTCCAGTGACAGAATGTTCCCAAAAATATTGCCGAGAACACAATCTAAGCAGACGAGACTGGAATGTGGACAGCATCGCTGTAAAATGGATTCACCACGAAATACAAAGGGACAAGGACGCTTTCCAAGAAAGCTGACGTGTTTCCTGAGTCTTAGTAAGATAGGCCAGGCTGGAAAACAGTGCCATGACCTACGGAAGCAGAGGCACAGTTGTCTCCAAGTAAACGAGAGAAGGAGCTTTCTGCGGGGCTGGAGAGGGGCCTTTGATGTAGGGACGTTTCTTTGACATCGTTTCTTTGAGCTGCAACAGGGACCCACAACAACAACAACAACAACAACAAAAACTACAAGGGTGTTTCTTAAAATGGCACAGTATTTCCCTTTTGAAGGTGTATGACACCTTAAAATGAGCACACATATGAAAATAAGGAAACATGAAATATGCCACAGCCCAAACACCTTTGAAACTGCTTTAAAGTTCCAAACCCCAGAACACATCAATTGTAGGAATTAAATATTTTTATTCAGAACCTGTATCTTTGTTTTAGGAGTGGTATAAACAAAATAAAATACGAACAACATATTAACATGATCGCTGCAGTTACACACTGCAAGGACACAGCAGAAAGAGCTCGTTCTAATGCTCTGCAAGAGAAGAATCATCTCAGTTACCCTTATGGCAGCAAATTTTGGCAAAAAAATGATAAGTTCATTTCCTATTAAAATACTTAAAGAATTGCCTAGATTATCAGTCGTGCCATAAATAAAACAGCAGTCTATTCAAAAATGCCCTTACCTCCCTCTCCTATCCTTAAAAGACCTGCCTATACAGGTGTCTGCTAATTTCAGGTCAGGTTTCAAAGCAGTGCTTACCCTGTAAATCAACGACTTAGCTTTATATAGAGTAAACACACATTCCCTTCCAGTCTTGAAGCTAAAACACTTGTAGGAGGGCCGACCAGAGATCACTTCATCTCTGTCTTTATTTCTCTCCCACCTCGTTTTCACTTCCTTCAACTGTTGGTTCCTCCTCCTCATCGCCGAAAGTCTGTTCCTGCATGGTGGTGAACGACAGAGACCTGGCAGCCACCTCTGCAGCCAGGCCGGCGGTGAAGGTGAATTCTGGTGACAACTGTAGTCGGGCCAGCCTCTGCTTAATGGAGAGCTGGAGCGAGTCCCTGGGAGTTGGAGGGGCAGCGGCCCCAGCAGCAGCAGCAGCAGCAGCCTGGGGAGACTCGGCCTCGCTCTCACACTGGTAGAACATTCTTTCTTCAGCTCCTCGGGGGAAGGCTTCATTTCCACACGTGTCTTTGTTTTCATCCTCTGGAGGACTGTCACATACAAACTCAGTCCTGTTTCCTTCAGGGTCACGTGGAGAGGGCTCACTACCTTCCTCTTCAGTACCATTCCTATTGACTTTTCCTGTCTCTGAATGCATGGGTGTTTCTGAATTACTTACAGATTCCACTGGGTCTACAGGAGACAAGGATTTCAACACAGCTTCAAAGAACAAAAAGAGGAAAAGAAAAGAAAAGAAAAAAACAACAAAAATAACTAAGGACCCAATGACTTTAAACTCCCAGTAACTTTTTAAAAAGGAACAATAAATAAATAAATGTTCAATAAAACTTTCTAGCAAAATAAATGTAAGGCTGTAAAATGGGGAATGTCATGACATAAAATGAGACAAAGGCAGTGGTCCTCCAAGCACGGCCCTGGAATCAGCAGGCCCATCTATCCTGGAGGAAGCTGCTGGAAACAGACCCTAGAGTCTGATCACAGGCAGGGATCTGGACACGGGCCGGGGCGGGCAAGTTTACAAGCCGCCCACTTGATTCTGATGTACACTAAAGCTTGGGGACACTGTTATTAAAGGGGTACACCGTGTGGTTTTCGCCACACAGATAGAAAGCCTAGCGTGACCCAGACAACAGCAGCTTCATCACACGTATGTCCACAAGGTAAACAGCATGGGAAAGTGTAACAGAGAATCCAACTTACTTGTCCGCCACCTAACAGAACCTGAAGGGAAGTGGTCTACATTTCGTTGTGCTACGGAGAACACAGATGAAATAAATCTGCATTCAAGATCAACTACCAAAGTATAATACATAAATATCATGTAGATCCATACAGTAGACGTTGTCCTTGCAAGAAAAATGAAAGTTTAGTTAGCCCCTCTTGGTGTTAGTAGGCAGTGGGTTGCTGGCTAGGCAGTCTCTCCCAGCACGAGGGTTAGTACGATACAATCTATTATGAAGCATGGCGGAAGGAAAAAGTGCATCCTGAAGATCTGGCGTATGTTTAAAAAGCACTTGTGTAAAACGTGTCCATTTCCAAGAAACATCCCTACGCTGCAGTCACTCCACTAGGGAGGCAGCAGCAACAGACACATGGCCACAGCAGGTTCCAGAGCAGGCTTTCCCTCTCTAACTCCATTCGGACTTTACCCCTGTAGGCAGAGATGAGAACAACTCTGGAAGACACACTGAAACTTTCCGTGGGAAGGCATTTTCTGGCATCAGTAGAGTTTACTTATTTTCACCGACTATACAGCATTATTGCTTTTCAAATACAAATGGAATCAGACGCTTGTTTCTGTAAATGAGACACATTTCTCTCATCTGCCCACAATGTCATTTTACAGCTAAATACTATGAAGGAAACACTGGCAGTCACAAAAGACACAAGCGTATAGGTAATACTATCCCCAGCATTTCTGCACACTCTTGTTCATTAGTCGGCTAGGTCTTCACAAGTGGACCATGTTTCAAGCCATGATGGCTGCTAACTGAATGCGGGAGGCAGAGTATGTGGAGGGAAGGGTCAGCTGAGGACAGTGTCCGAATGGAAGTCTCTAGAAGAGTAGATATGTTTTGTCTGCTGATCTATGTGCTACACACAGCAGTAAATAGTGTCGGGGTCTGACAGGTACTCGGTAACAACTTGTAGCAAAGTTTGCTGACTGAATACTGTTGGAGAATAAAAGCTAGAAAAAAAGGACTGAAATTTAGAGACTGAAAACCCTGAACACAGAAACTGGCCATGTCTCTCTAACTCATGAGCAAGCTGATTCTAGAAGTCCGCTATGCTTCTGGAATGGCCACCATTGCTCCGCTCTTACGCTCAAGCCTTCCTCTACACCCCAGCTACATGTCTCTCTGGGGTGAAAGTCTATGGTGGCCGCCGAGGTGGGGCAGTGGGGGGGGTCACAGAGGAAGCACTCGGAGAGGACAGCTTGGTGAGAAGACCGACTTGGTCAGAGACCAGCATCCATTTTCTTCGCGAGTGTAAGCAGCAAGTCTGTGGGACTATCTAATTAGATAACTAAGTTGAGAAGGGCACCTTTATTAGAAACACTGGGAAACACAAGTGGACATGGTGGATTCTTATGCTGGAAAGGCGAATATAATAAGAAAGGTGGAACTATTGTAGTTTTGAGACAGAATTAATGAGCTGTTTGAGTCTGAACAAAGTCTGGAATATGTTACAGGAATGCTTAGGGGATAAAGATACTGAAATTGGGGTCAGCTAAGGGGCTTTTCTAATGGACAAGCATGATCTAGTGGGGATTTAGGTTCTGAAGGGAGCCAATGGGACACAAAGAATTTTGAAACCAACAAGTGTAGACTGGGCCAGAGAGAAGGTGAGGGTTCACAAGAGAAGACTGGAGAACCCCATGAGCTTTGCAGACTAGAGGATCTATGCACTTCCAGTGAGGAAGGGAAAGGCAGGCGACTGGATCTGAGGGTCCACAAAGACACTCTAAAATGGACGGAAGGCCCATTCTACCTTCTTCTAAAATCCACAGGGATTAACTCAACTGAGGATAAACTCAGTTGACACTGCCAATAGCAAGTTTCTCTTCATTCCTTCATTTGCCTCCCATGAAGCACGACTGAAGAAAAAAGTGAGAGCAACATGAAGAAGGTTAAGGCCAGCCAACAACATCCAGACTTGACTTAGGGAGTCAGTAACACCAATACCTCCTCTGCTTCCAACTACTGAAGAAACTTAACCCAAGTGGCCAATGGGCCTTCATCTTTATGCATTTTCAGCATTAAACAGTTATTAATGGTGGGTCTTACTGAAATACTTTAAATAGAGAACAGAGCTTAGAATATCAAATTTATTACTTTCTTTTATCTGTCCCTCCTACTCCTCAAAGGGTCTTGCTATGTAGCTTAGGTAGCACAAACTTGCAGCACCAGCTGGCCTCAAACTCAAGATCCTCCTTGCTGGGATTACAGTGACATCTTGGTTAGCTCAATATATTCAATTTGATGCCCACTATGAAAGAAA
Source organism: Microtus pennsylvanicus (assembly GCF_037038515.1). NCBI lineage: Eukaryota > Metazoa > Chordata > Mammalia > Rodentia > Cricetidae > Microtus > Microtus pennsylvanicus. The sequence goes on along the minus strand of NC_134598.1, from coordinate 30,228,459 downwards.
TCTATCAAATAACTAAGTAACTGACAAAAAGGTGTAACTTCATAGTCTCAGTGTCAGTATAAGACATTCTTTTATGGATCAGATCGCTTTTGCTTCTATGTAAGAGTACTACACTAACTGGCTGATGCAGAGTTCTACACTAAGACAGCACTCATGATTCAGAAAGAAAGGACTCCTGTCATTGAAATAACCTGGACTCTGAAGTCGGAACTTACCGTGGTCACTAAACAGAAGCTGCTTCCACTTTTGCCTTTCTGCCTCTGACGCCTTGAATCCGAGCACAGACTTCAGCTCCTGCAGCACCCTCCTGGACTCTTCCTGCTCCCGCTTCTGCCTCTCTTTGTCCTCCGGGGTCAGGTGGTACAAATCCTCCTTCCGGAACTCACTTTCTAGGTCTATGTCATCCACATATGCTTCTAGCTCCTGAAAATGGACCAAAGACAAAGGACTTCGGGCACACAGGATTCACTACTTGCAGCTATGCATTTTGGAGGACTTTCTCTAGGGACAATCATTATGGCAGTTGGAGAGGAAGGAAGGCAACAAACTTATCCACTGATAAATTAAAATCTTCCCAAAGCCTAACAGTGGATGCTACAAAGGGTTCTAGAGAGAGAGTTAACACCGTCAATGGCTATTTTCTACTCTGAGCCGACAAACCATATTCAAGGCACTAAGAGCTGATATTCTGATGTAAGTTTACATGACACTATAGTCCTAACCTCATTAGAAGCAGAAACACAGCAATTTATCTCATAGTACCCATGTCATCTAAAATAAAAGTAGGCAAATTGTTTGTGGACCTCGACTTCAGGGGGAACCAACGCCGCTCACCCTTACCTGCTCCTCAGGGATGGGGTCTCTGTCCTCGATGTGCAGAGTAGGCTGTATCAAGGGCGCTGCAGTGCAGTGTGGGTTTTCACACGCTATTTCAGGCTTGCCTTTAAGAAGAGGGTGGGGGCAGAATGAAGATGAGCAGCAGGCCCTCAGAAACGAATGAACATCTAACGATATGACGACCTTGGCACCAACACCTTGTTGGGTTCCTAGACCAACTTTCCGTTTTCCCCGATTTTCTTATTTTGAGGTAGGGTCTTCCCAGGAGCCCAGGTTAGTCTTAAACTAATGATCTTGTATCTTAGGTTCATGAGTGTTAGATTTTTGATGTGTACGTCCATACCTGGCTACCAAATTATTCTGGTTAAAATATCTTATTTGTGAAGATTAAAGACACCAAAGTTAATAGTAACAGCAGTATATTTAACATATGGCTTTAAGTTAAGCTTTGAAAAATGGCCATAGTATCAGTCACATGCTTGAGGACGCACAAATGCCCAACTTGCACGAAATATTTTGTTCACAGTGTTGGGAGGGCTTTAAAATAGATCATTATTCTTTCTCATAAAAAAAAAAAGAACACAGGGAGTGGTGGTGCACCCCTTTATCTCAGCACTTGGGAGGCAGAGGCAGGTGGATCCCCATGTTTGAGCTAGCCAGGTGTACAGATTGAGTTCCAGGACAGCCAGGGCTACAGAGAAACCCTGTCTCAAAAAACAAACAAAAAATAATAAAAGAAAACAAAGATCGATCTTATGTTATTTTTATTTTCCATTATTTTAACTCAGAATTGGAAATGAGTTACACAAGTAAATATTTTCATGGGTTCACCCAAGCTGAGTTTAGCTTTAATTAACTGAATTTCATTTTGCTATATAATCACGTGATTACATATTTATATATAATTATACTTTTCATCATTATATACTTAAAAAGAAGTGGCATACTCCTGTAAAACCAGAGGTGGAGGCTGAAGGATTAGGAGTTCAAGGTCATCTCCAGCTACGTTGGTGAATTCAAGGACAGCTACAAGAGACCCTGCTTGAAACCACATCCAGCCAAAGCCATTCCTTTTGTTTTTTTGAGACAAGGTCTCACGATGGAGTCTTGGCTGTCCTGTCCTGGAGCTCACTATGTATACCAGGCTGGCCTCAAACTCAGAGATCTGCCTGCTCCTGCCCTAAGTGCTGAAATTAAAGCTGTGTGCCAACATACCTGGCTTAAACCAGTTCTTTTTTTTGGGGTGGTGGGGAGTTGGAAACAGGGTTTCTCTGTGTAGCATTGGAGCCTGCCCCAGTACTCATTCTGTAGCTCCGGCTAGCCTCAAAAGAAGATCCGTCTGCTCTGCCAAGTGCTGGGATTAAAGGTGTGCGCCCCCACTGCCCAGCCAGTTCCTTTATTACTCAACCTGTAAGAGTTTCTGGAAGTTCTGATAGTAGAAACGCTGTCGACATTTCTCTGTTCATTTCAGTTTTTTAAAAGGAGACATGATGCCCTGAACATTTAAATCATTGTGTATTTTATATTGAAATAGGAGTCAAGACTTTGGATTCATTTTGTGTTTGTGTGTGATGTCAACAGACAGGCCACAGAAGAGAAGCCCAGCAGAATGAACAAGCACAAGCTGAAAGGAATCCACCTTTTTTCTCTGTATTCCTCCGCAGCAGTTTATCCACTTGGGAGATGGCTTCCTCCCAGCAACTGTTGCTGGCCTGCACGTGGGGCTCAATCATCTTCAGCTTCTGCTCCAGTACCGGATAGGCCTCTGACAGCAGCTCTTGTGTCTCTTTAGTGCAAACAAGCTTCTCAAGCTCATCTTCAAGAATTATTACTCTGTGCAACACAGGAAAACAGAAACATTTTTAAAGCATGAAGTGGAAATTTTACCATTTAAGAGGACTATTTTAAGAATCAAGCCCATAAAATCGAACAGTTCTAGAGACAGATAAAGTTGTTCAACAGTGTGTGCATTTGCTACCACTCCACTGCAGGCTTACAGATGATGGAGTGGGGCTGAGATGTAGCTCAGTGACAGAGCACGTGGTCGGCAACCTAAACACCCTTCCCCCAAGAAAGGAATGAAAATCTCTACGGAGTAGTGTGTGATACAGTCCACAAGTATTTCTTACACACATACGAGACAATTTCTGATCTGAAAGAATAAATTAAGTCCATCTCCGAGTTTTAAGAATTAACAACAGGAAAATTATATACACCTATATATGTTGAAATTATATATATTTAAACTCATATATATTAATATTTTAAATATATGTTTAAAATTATTTGTAGACTTCTTACAAGCTCTTACAGCTTATATCACGGGGCTGGAGAGATGGCTCAGTGGTTAACAGTACTAGTGGCTTACACCCATTTGGGGCAGCGCATAACCATTTGTAACTACAGCTCTAGCGTATGCAATGCCCTCTTCTGGCCTCTGTTGGCACCTGCACAGACATATGCATAAATAATAAATCTTTTTTTTTGTTTTTTTTTTTTGAGATAGGGTTTTTCTATTGCGCTCTCTCTCTCTCTCTCTCTCTCTCTCTCTCTCTCTCTCTCTCTCTCTCTCTGTGTGTGTGTGTGTGTATTCATTCTTTTGGCTCTAGTGAACCCTTTCTCATACACTTGCATAATCTAACCTCTGCTCCCACACAGGTAGAAATGGCCTTATTGTTCACGTCGCTATCTTAGGGTAGAATGGATAGGTCACTGGGATGCTCCCACCTCAGCTTCTTCCCTTCTCCTAGCCTATCTTTCCTATGTCTCCTATCAAGCTCTCAAAGGCCTTGGACTGAGGCAAAGCTCATCTTCTCACATGCTTTTCTACTTCCAGGTCTGCGTCTATCTTTGTCTATCTTGTCTCCCTTCATCCCTCTTAAGCTTTTAGTTTGTGGAGTAGTCCAGGCCTTTGGGCCCACTTTAGCTCACATGTGATTTATGCATTTTCCCTTCGACTTCTTGACTGATAAGTCTACCAACTGCAATCTTATCACTTCAGTAAATCCCAGCGACCTTCCTCCTTGACTGCCAGCGCAGCCTGACCACCCATTAGCTCCAGCCCTACACTATGGAAATTTCACATTTGTGGGAGAAATTCAGCAGGAATGACTACATTCAGATGTACTTTCATCAAGTCTTTCTTTTCCTTTTCTTTTTTGAGACAGGGTCTCTCTCTGTAGACCAGGCTGGCCTCGAACTCACAGAGATCCACCTGCCTCTGCCTCCCGAGTGCTGGGATTAAAGGCACCCATCACCAGGCTTGGCTTATTAAATTTTTAAAATGTGAAAATTTCCATTTAGAAACAGATGAGAAAAATAGTTAGAATTGATAAAAGTACACCAAAGCAGACTATAAACATCTGGAAACTATAGCTGAATGGCAATATTATGTAAAGTAGAAGATAAACAAATACAAAAATATGGACACTACCCTTTACTGAGGCCCAAAAGTCTATTCTGTGCTATAGAAATACTTCGAAACGTGCTGTGATGTATTGAGAAAGTAGTGAAGTATGACCCTTTACATAGTGATGCCTCTCATGCATACTGCTCCAGACTGTGGGTTCCAGTTTAAAGTCCCACCTTACGAGGGTTAAAAAGATGCTCACTTTTGATAATTCTCTCCACTTTATCTCTCAACAAGGAGCGTCTGCTTTCTGCTGAAACCAGGCAAAGGGAAAACTACAAATGATTCTCTTAAACCACAGTGCTTCTAAATCGTTGTCTCCCTGGGACCACACCCACAAACCTTCCTTCATGCTTCACTGTGTTTCTTCTTTCTAATGAGGACACAAGAAACAGCCAAAAGGGGATGAAAACATTGGCGTATCCCGGCGGTGTTTCCTTACCGAGTTTCTACACTTACTCATTCAGCAATGCTTTCAGGTGGAGCTGTAAGCTGCGCACTGCCGTGTGAACGTTATTCAGTTCTCTCGACTTTGGCTGGGTTTTGGTTGAACGCTGGGGTACTGACTGATGCTGAGTTTCAAAGTACCGGAAGAACTCATAGCTGCGCTTCAGCTCCTCCAAGCAGGCAGAATGAGCGTGAGGTAGACCTTGAGTCACGTCAGACAGAACTCGGTGAGGCAGGAGTGCCTCAGTAAGTAGGGGCCCTGAGGGCGAATTGGCTGTAGAAAGCAACAGGGCTAAGCGCCTGAAGAACTCTGAACTCTGTGCCACCCAGAGCTGGAACAAAACCTGAAAGGGAAAGAGAGACAGAAGGGGGTGGGGGAAGGAGAGCAAGAACACACTGATCAATACAAATATCGTCAATATTCAAACCACAAACTTATTTACCTTCCAACTTCTAACTTTTCACATTATCCTAAATAACCCCCCACCATTATCCTAAATGACGACTAAACTGAACCCGAATGAGTTCTGGGATTAGCCAAGGATGCTATCTGGAATTATGTAGGATTCAGGATTCTAATACAGAAGCCAACACCTATATGTAATTTAGCACAGTTCTACCCTAGAGAGAAATGATCTAAGAATGGATGGAGGGCTGGAGAGATGGCTCAGTGCTCTTCCAGAGGATCTGGGTTTGATTCCTACCACCCACAGCTGTCTCACAAATGCTTGTAACTGCGGCTGCAGAGGAACGGGACACCTCTGGCTTCATGTGGAATCCAGACAGATAATTAAAAACAATAAAGTGAAGTTGGCTATGGTAGCGCACACCTATAATCCCAGCACTCAGGAGGCAGAGGTGGGTGGATCTGTTGAGTTTGAGGCCAGCCTGGTCTACATGGTGAATCTCAGAAGCCAGGGATATATACAGATAGACCCTGCCTCAAAAATTTATTGAAAATGAATTTTCCTTTTCAAAACCTTCCAGGCTGGTGAGACGGCTTAGCATCTCCACTGCTCACGTGATACAAGGAGAGGACTCCAGCCAGTTGCCCTCTGACCTCCACAGGAACGTTGTGGTATGTGTGCATCCATACACATACACTGAGAATTGGAGGTTAAAGAGCTCAACAGTTAGCAGCATTTGTTGCCAGGATAACGGTATACTGTCAACACCTGTATGTGAGCTCTCTGAATCATCACCAATAACAATTCCTATTAGCTTCTCATATCCTTTGCAAAATGACTTACTATTCCTTTCTTTTTTCTTTTTATTTTTTGTTGGAGTTTTATTTTATGTGCATTAGTTTTTGACTAGCATGTATGCCTGTGTGAGCATGCTGGATCCTCTGGAACTGGAGTAACAGACAGTTGTGAGCTGCCATATGGGAGCTGGGAATTGAACCCGGGTCCTCTGGAAGAGCAGCAGGCTCTTAACTACGAAGCCATCTCTCCAGTCCCAACGCAGTATTTCTACTTGTATTTCTTGCAATAGTATTATTAAAAATTCTATTGCATTGAATGGTTTTGCACTTCTGTTCTGTGAATTACCAGTCCATAGGTTCTGTACACTGCATTTTCTTATTTGCATTTGCAGTGCTGGGGATGGAACCAAGGCCCTCATGCATGTTAGGCAAGCAATCGACTGCTGAGATAAACTCCTACCCTTCTAAGTTTTAGTTACCTTATAATTCTTTATACAGAAAGAATTCAAATTATCATAGTTTTTACTTTATTGTACTTCAGATATATAGTATTTGAAGAAGAAATTTAATTTTTATATTGTCAATTATATTCTTTCATGAGGCTGTTTTAGTGAAAAAATTCTTTTTTAAAGTATGAAGAAAAAATTGGGGGAATTTTATAAAGGGCTATACACCCCCCCACCCCACATACACCGCTTTGCCCAGGTTTGTTGAAATAAGCTCATGCGGGCTTCCTATCAAGTAATTCACTTATTTCTAAACAAACTCTACGGCATTCTTAAGAGCACTGACACCAAAATACAAAGGTCTCTTCATCCGATCTGTGTGCTCTCTCAGCTCTCAGTGTCATAATATAGAAAGCACCGGAAACACAGCATCTAGGAACGCAGAGGGAAACAGGACGTGCGCACTCCCCAGTCCTCCATTCTAAATGGGTTACCTTCAAGGCCGGCAAGCTGAAGCCATCTGTCAAGTTACGAGCTTCCTCTTCTGATATCTGCTCTTCACTGAGGCCGAGGCCCAGCTCTTTAAAAGGTACCACACAGATGTAGTTGGTAACATTGTCACTCTCAGAGTTCAGGGGGTAGGTTAAATTAGGTTAAGGCAATCAACAACACCTCTTCATTAACACATAGTCAAAAATATCCAAAACTATATTTACTAATTTTATTCTGAACCTAGACTGAAGAGTTTCACCAGTTGTTTTAAAGAAATTAATTATAGAAAGAAATTAATTATAGGAGCTAACATATTGATATAATACTCAGGTATCTTACAGGGTACTTTGAATAAGCTTTTTGTGTTTGTTTGTTTGTTTAAATAGTTCAAAATAGGCAGGCAGCACTCTAGTTACTAACCAGCTTGCTGCCCTCTTCTCTGTATTCCATAAACCTCTTGCTATTCTGTAAGAAATAAAAACAACTTGTTCAGCCCTTCAAAACTGCTAAAATGCTGTTATTTTTGACACCTTCCTTCTAAAGCCGAATTTGTCCTTTATTGTGTCGTGGCTCGGGCCCTCACAGTGAAGTCTTCTCTTTGCCCTTCTAATCCACACCAGCCATCATTAGCTCAGCATGTCCTCACCAGCCTGCTCTGGCTTGTTACATACACACTGTCCCATTTTGTTATCTTACTCATGGATGTATCAGTATCAGTTAAATTATTTTCCCTCTTTAATTGCTTTTCTATAATATTATACCTGTACATAAAAAATCCTGTACTTGCATTTATTTCTCCTGAATTTATTCCTGCGTCATACATTTTGTTTGTCTCTCCAGTTCTTCTGGGCTATCTTTTTCTCCTGTGCAACCTCCTTTTCTGGCTTTGAACAACTTGGGCCTTTTCGGTGAGAATCGCCTCAGTGTGGCAGGAGAGCTCACTCATGACTGAATCTACTATGAACTCTTAACACGGACAGCTATCTCATCTTGGGTGCTGTTCATCTAGACGTGGTCAAAGACTAGACAATCTGGACCAAACCCTCAAGTTCAACATTACTTTTGGCAACTTTAAGCACAGAAAGCAAAACTCCAGCATGCTTTTCAGGTCAATGGCCTTGTGTCTAGCCACACTGTTTGGCCGGGGCACACCTACTGACTCTACCGTTACACCACCGGACTGGCACACATGGAGTCCTTGAAGTGACATCATTCATCTACTTTTCAGCTATGCATACCCTTGATGGCCTGGGCGGTTTCGCAGATGCTCTTAAAGTGAACACCAGGGTCTATAACTTCGATCTGTATAGGTTTGGAGGGTGCCTTAAGATCAAAAGAATAGTAAATCATTTCACAGGTCTGTTACAGAAAGTCCCATGGAATTTTTTTACACTTATTTCTTTTTTAAAGATCACAGTTGGGGTGTAGGAGTGATGTGGAAGTCAGCAGACTCCAGAGCTGGGTGTCCTGAGTTCAGAAGGCGGCTCTATCATTCTTTACTGCACGGTGACTGTGAATTTAAGATAGGTTTTTTCCTAATCCAGGGCTCTGGAAACGCCGTTAGCCTCATACGGAGACAGGAAAGGATATTTTTTCAGCATGTACAGGGTAGCTAGCCTTGCGGCCTGGAAGTTGGCTCTCACAGTCCTGTAGACGGCTTTCCGAAGGCCGATGAGATGCTGGCTGGGATGCTGTCCAGCTTTATTAAATGAGCAAGCAGCACTGACCCTGTCAAGCAAACTTGAAAAGTAAAATGTGATACAACTGTACAGGTGTCCTAAAGTTTGTGTTTCCTAAATCCATATTCTATTAAACTTAGAGAAAAATTCTTTCTTAAAATTATTCTAAGTATCTCAAATCAAGTGTTGCCTCCTTTTTCTTGATACATTACAAACCACTAAAATACACAAACAAAAAAACAACTGAAAATTTAAAAGTTCACAGAATATTTAGTCAAATATAGAGAACATGAATTTTAATTGACATAGACTAGAGGTGAGGACCATTTCTGTAAGAATTTATGGCTTTCTACATAAAGATAAAATACACTACAGTAGAACTACTTTACAGTTTCAAAACCCCACATCTACAGGTTCTATGAAGGGCTTAGTTATCAACCCTTTCTCATGCTTAATATGCATCTACATTAAGTTCACTGATCACTTCTTTGGTCACGTGTACAGAGCACTTAACTACCATACATAAATCCACCTGTACGTCCATAAAAGTAGGCAGAATTACTTACCCACCTGCTGCCACTGGCACTTACCTACTCACAAGCAAGTAGGGGAGGCAGAAAGGCAACAGGACCAGTGGCCAACAGGGGAAGGCAAGCAGAAAGGCAAAGGAAGGATTACGATGCGGCAAGCCAGCTGCTCTCGAGCTCTCATATTCACGGCTTTCCCTAGGCCAATGGAAAGCATTTGCAGCACCGACAAGAAATGCGGTACTTCATGACTGAGAGTAAGCTGGGCTACTATGATCAGTAACCTCCTCCAATGGCAAGACACAACATCAGCATTTGTAAACCTTCTTCATAAACCCACAAATCTACAGTACAGACATTGAACTAGAATGTTGAAAATGTAAAATATATGCACAAAGATGGACAGACTTAATTTTAAGTAAGGGAACACAGGAAAGAAAGGCCAAATTCGTTGCTAGAAGGAAACACTGAGGCAGAAACAAACCATGAAGCATTAGGGCTTGGGCTTTGCTGAATCCATTTTACAGATGGAAATATTTCTAAGACACCGTGAGGCAAGGTCGCTTGCCACTTTTCAGCCCAGTGTCCAGTTAGATGGAAACAATGAAATGACTTCTTCCAACACTTCTCTTTACCCACCTGTCACCTGATGGCACAAAGGCATGACCGGGGTGGGGAGCCATGCTTAATGGCTCACTTTACCTTTTCATGTTAAGTCCATGGAACAGATATGGGTAAAAGTCAGAAAACTGACAAGTCATAGCACCTTGCACACACGTGTGTCTAAGCACTGGTTGGGCACATAGCCACTTACCACTCAGGCCTCTCCAGAAAACGCTGTTATGTTGACAATGAGAAGGAGTTACTACTTAATTTAGGCATGACTGTTTTTGCTATTGACTGGCAAGAACTGAACCTAACCTAGCGGAAGGACAAAATCAACATGCACAGGACTGTCAGGCTGTGCACCGAGCACAGAAGGCATGAGGAGCGCAGGGCGTGAAGACCATGGTGACCCCACAACTGTCCAGATAGAGCCTTTAGGGCCAGATGAAGTATTAGCCTAGAGCACAGTGAACAACGCAGAGGCTACAAAAGGTGTCTCTCTCCTGAATTTTACTGTCTCCCAATCTCAACTAAGTTAAAGCAATTATTGTTCACTGCAGACTGACTTTTCCTAACTATAAATGGCAAGAGAAAAATGTTATATAGTGGAAAGGGGAAAAGAGAGGTGACGGGATGGCAATATGATTATATATATGTATGAAAATGTCACAATGAAACTCACTGTATGATATGTGCTAATTAAAACATTTAAAACCTACATAAATTATTGAACATACTATAGTCTATCCCTAACTGTCATTTGTGAGCATTTTGTAGGTAGCCTAGTGTATTGGAAATGGGCTTCTGAAGTCAGATAAGATGGATATGGATAATCGCTCTATGAATACCTCTAGTTGTATGGGAAACTGATTAGCACAGCACATGGAACATAGCTGCCCTGTGTGCGCTAAGCGATGTAGGCACTTGTCTATGTAGATAGAGATGCCAGGGTACTCGGGAGGCCAGGGTCCTGCTGAGACGGTTCTATTATGAATCCCAGTAAGCCTCAGCAATGCCCCCGTCCCCACTCCCCTGCGGCACCTGCAGTGACAGCTACACCATGCCGGGTTTTTAACAGAGGTGCTGGGAATGTGAACTCAAGCCCTTATGCTTACGCAAATGTTCTTACCTGCTGAGCCATCGCCCTAGTCCTGCAATTCTCCTTTTAGTAAGCTCCAGCACGTCCTGGAGCATAAGCATGGACGGCTTGACTGCTAACCGGTCAGTTTCTCATGGGAACATGCAGCATCGTTATTAACAGGAGACTCTGAAAGGTCTAGGGCTTCAGCAGCTGCTGGTGGTTACCCAGGAAGTGTTACTAACATAGGTTAGATTTTAATGTGAAATCACTTCAGATACGTCTGCCATCTGAACTGGGCAATGAGGCTTCTGGTAGGGAGTAAGGAAGCACACATCTCCTGGGTCGCCACGGCACATGCAGTCCAGGGTTAAATGCTGCCACTGTCTCACCCAGTCACACAGTAACAGGCCAGAGCCACTATGGTTCTCAAAACATTTTCCACACAACAAAGCCCTACTACACATCCATCTAGCATATAATGACTTTGTCCCTTTATTAACAGACTACATGGACTTCCTCTGCCATAACTGTAATGTAGAAATAAAAACAAGATATTCTCCTTAAAGTATATAGCAGAATAGAATCATTTAAAAAATAAAGTGAGAAATGAACTCACAGAGTAAATCCCCTGGAAATGACTTCGGTTTCTTGAATAAGACGCAGGGACTTTCTCACAAGGTTAGTGAAGGCTCGGCTATTTGCTGCCATGTCTTCCAAACGGGCCCTATATTTTCTCAGAGTCATTTGCAGTTTGGCTGTCCTCCATAGTTTCAAAGCCCGTGTGATCACGTAAAGAAACAGAATTATTCCCCATACCATCCAGGAAGACACAATCCACCACGTGGGAAGCATAATGAGCAAACTAATGAAGGCAAGCAGCAGCGAGGCATCCCTGCGAACACAGAAGCCAAGAAGACGCTGTCAGACGACAGAGAGGTCGGCTACTTGAGCTGGTAGAAATAATGACAGATTTCAGTTTACTAAAACAAAATGCTAGCATCTTTATGAAGCAATACTTTAAAAATGTGGCACACATAGGGTGATGTGGAATAGTTTTCAACATTGAGCATGTCGGCTAATGCCGCCCAGGTATTAAAATCTGGCTGGTGAATTTAGGTAAAGGGCACTCGTGAGAAGTGTAGTTTACAACTGGTTTAAAAAATATGGCATTTAAGGCCGGGCGGTGGTGGTACACGCCTTTAATCCCAGCACTCGGGAGGCAGAGGCATGCGGCTCTCTGTGAGTTCGAGGCCAGCCTGGTCTACAAGAGCTAGTTCCAGGACAGGAACCAAAAGCTATGGAGAAACCCTGTCTCGAAAAATCCCAAAAAAAAAAAAATGGCATTTAACACGCAAATTGTAGGTTAACAACCCATTTTTACAGATTAGATTTAAAAGTAAAAATAGAATCTCAAAGATAGTTTGAGTTTGCTTTACCCAAAGCTTTTTGCACAGAAACCATACTCTGCACAGGCAGCCTGTGCTTTACCTGCAGGCATTGTGGTGCAGGCCCACAACTGAAGCACCTAGGAGGCTGGATATAAAAAGCTACACAATAAAACCTCGTCGCTAAAAGATCAAAGTGAAAACAATGGCAATAAACATAGTTGATAACTGAATGGTCATCTAACTTAATAATCATCGCTAGCGTAAAAACATTTTTGCCATAGATCATGAAGTAGATAAGCCCTGTACTTCTGTACTACATTAATGGAAATAAAGGTGTGCATCAAATTTTTATTTGAGTCAATTAAACAATGAAAACTTTGGTGAAATGTGTACACATAAGACAAAAGTACAGGCGAGTGTATCTAGGCATCTGTGAAAACAGCATCAGCAATCCTTGGAATTCCAGGCACGCTTAGTCCTGTGAGAACATTTCCTATGTGTTGCATGTGGCTCTCACCTTCCGCCTCACTTTCTGAAACAGGGTCTTTCACTGCACCTGAAGCGGATCATTTTGCCTACACTGGCTAGCATGGCCTCTTGGGCCTGCTCATCTCCACCGGCCCATTGCCAGGGCAGCTACACACCTCCCAGTCTGGAGCCCTAACTTCTTCTAGAATCTATTACTTTTAGTAAAAGCTATTTGCTATGTAGACCAAGCTGGCCTCGAACTTAGAGAGATCCACCTGTCTCTACCTCCTCAATGTCTGGATTACAGGCATGCACCATCACAACTGGCCCATTCTGGTTTTTGTTTTTAATCTTTCCAGACAGGCTATGCTGCCCGTCAACAGCTGCCTCCCCAACATTGGCATTACAAACATATGCTGCCATGCCAAGCTTTTTAAAATGTGGTTGGTTCTGGGACTGAACTTAGGTCCTCATGCTTGCATGGCAAACATTTAGCAAATGCTGTCTCTAGCCCTATAAATACATAACATCTATGGTTCAATTTGCTTATATACATACTTGTAATAATAAGTATCTATTTTGTGGGTCTTTTGGAGACAAGGTCTTCACTGTGTAGTCCAGGCTGGTCTTGAACTCTTGGGCTCAAGCAAGTGTCTTAGTAGCCTACACTATAATCACACTTGTGGGACTCCACAGCACTGTGCCACGCAAATTCTTCTATTTTTAAAGAGAACGATGTTTGTTTTTTCATGATGGTATTTCAGTGACTGCTGGCTTGGAAACATACTTGGCTCTCCATTACAACATGACAGGAAAAGGATTCAGAACACAGGACAGTTAGCCTAGTTACTTATGTAACTGGAATAATTTGGGCAGTGACTTTGTACATTTGATTCATTCATCCCTTCTCTGTCATACATAATAAAAACAGGAGAAAGGCATCAACAATTCCCATACACAATCGTACATACAGAAAATCTTTTAGTATTTATCTTTTCCTTGTTGAAAAAACTATTTTAAGACACATTGTTACCTAGAACTTTTGCATTATTCTCAAATATTTCCAGTAGCGGAAAGGTTTCAGGACTGTTTTAGTTTGACTGTTTTTGTCTTTTGAGACAAAGTCTTTGCTATATTACCCAGGCTGGCCCCTAACTCCTGGGAGTCTGTGATTCTCCTGTTTCAACCTCCCAAGTTGAAATAGTTGAAGTCATTGTCAGTTATGATCTCTTCTTAGCCAACACAGCAATAACTGCCATTTTATCTCTATGTCCCAGCCATTAGTACCTCTGCGACACAGCCATGATACTAGCTGACTAGGGCTGGCATGCACACTGCACTGTGGTACTGATACTTTGGTATATTTATCCCTCACAGTTGAGTTGCTAAGCATACACTAATTACATGGTAATTTCCCCCAGAACTTTGGTTTTGTTTTGTTTTTAATCTCTGACATATCACTATATTTGCTGTAATTCTAAATATATGGAATATTCATAAGGCCTTTACAATAGAGAATACTATGGTAGATTTCTTCTGCCAATATTCTACATGTAAGCAGACAAAATAGAAATGTTTTCCGGACAGTACCAAACATTAGGGGTTGCCAGGGAGCTGAGGGTTGGAAGGTGTCCATTTTCCTGTTGAGGTTGCCCTGCAGACAGGATGCTGGGATCAAGTAGCTCAATTAGCTCCACATCCTCTTGTAGCAGGACTTCCTGCTGCAGGATGATATGTAGTGAGTCCAGTCGGAATCCAGTGTCCTTGCCATCAAATCAGAGGAGGAGATGAATTAATACATAGGTAAGACTGCATTAAATGCTAAGTTTAACATAATTACAGCTGCAGGTATTTATTTACAAAGGAGAATCCTAGGAGAAACAACAATTAAACTTCTCCTTAGTGTGACAGGTACTTTCACTGTAAATAGAAAACAGAGATTGAGATGGACATTATTAAGCTACTAGATGTGAAAAGTAAATTTGTAGTAATGAGATATAAAGTAATACAGGTCAATAAGCTTAGTCACTTATGCCTGTTTGGTTAAATTACTGGTATGCAAAGTGAAAACTATAATATACATAGAAAACATAATACAAAGGATGCTGACCGTGGACACTGCACTAATAGAGCCAGTGTGGAGATCTGAATGGGAATGGCCCCCGTAAGCTCCTATCTTTGAACACTTGGTCCCCAGTTGGTGGAACTGTTTGGGAAGGATTGGGGGAGGTGTATCACTGGGGATGAGCTTTGAGGTCTCAAAAGATTTGGGTCGTTTTTACTGGGCTTTCTACCTCCTGCTTGAGGATAAAGATGTGAACCTTGTCATGGATTTTAGCCCTCTAAAACCATAAGCTGAATTAAATTTGTGACAGCAATAGAAAAGTAACTAATATAGCCAGAATCTAAGAGATTTATCAGAGGGACCAAGGCCTTCTGAAAATGAACACTCAGACACTGAAGACACAAAACAGAACAAGATTCCATGTCTTCCTCCAGAAGTGCTGAAGATCATACCTCAGGCATGCCAGGCGAATGCTCTGTCACCCAGTCACCCCCTGGCCTCTAAGTCTCTACACCGAAGAGGGGCAGAAGCTGCTACAGAAGAGACACAGAAGTCAGAGCGAATGCAAGAGGGAAGCCAAGCGCGTCTAAAGCATGAGGAGAAGTGACAGGGCAGAGGGAAGGCTGCAGTGGACAGAAAGCCTGTCTAGTCAGTGGGCGTGGCAGAGGGTGAGCCGAGGCAGCGGCATCTAAACAGTCAGTCAGTTCTCACAGTGGCCTACGGTGAGCACTCACAGCAATGAGTAACTTTCACAATCCTCAGCTCAAAGCGTAAGTCTTTGGTAGTTGTTGGTTTAATTTATTTATTTAAACTTTCAAAATTCAATTTATTAATTGTTTATTTCAAATTCACATGTGAGTACACAAGGAGATCAAAGGACACCTCAGAGGAGGCCACTGCTCTTTCCACTGTACAGGTCCTAGATCAACCTCGGACGATCAGGCATGACAGCGAGGGCCTTGACCTCAGGAGCCATCTTCCTGGCCCTGGTTTGCTTAAGTAATAAGCAAACCAACATAAACTTAAAGTTTAAGAGCATAAACTTAGGGAGGGCATGGTGACTTAGGCTTGAAATCTCAGCACTTGGAAGGTTGTTGGAACAGGAGGACAGCTATATTTCGTTAGCCCTGGGCTATCCTGGGCTACAGAGTAAGACCGTCACACAAAAATGAAACGATGAATCAGAAGCAAAGTAAAACAAAACAACATAAAATTAATGGGTCTCCATGAGAGTTTAGATACATACATATTGTGGTATGCTCACGTCAGATGAGACATATCTATCTTCTCAAACATTTATCATTGCCATGTGGTGAGATTTTCAAGATCCTTTCTTACCGTTTTTGGAATGTACAATACATTAATGATATTTATAGACAGCCTGCTGTGCTCTATAGCTTAGCAAGTTGATGACTTCTCAGTGCTAATTTCCTTCTCTGCAAAGGGGGTAAACAAGAGCACCTACTTCATAAGATGAAATAAGTTGACATCTGTAAATCATAAAGAGTTTCTATAGAAAGTATCATGTGTATTAGCACATATGAAATAATTAAAGAGCCAAAAGACATGTTATGCTTATGCAACATAATCTAACACATACCAAACATAAGCACAGGTAATTGTTACTAGGCTGGCAAAGGAAATAAGGTCTAATAGGATGAAAAGCTAGATGGCTTCCTGAAACGATTGCCACAGACTGAGAGAAAACAGGGAAAAATTCCACCACAGGGAAACAGCAGAAACACAACCCTAAGGATAAAGGAGCTGGAAGACAAGGTTCACAGTAGAAATAACATCGACCAGCTGGCACGGGAAGGATGCCAGGGTTAAGTGAGAAGTGATGCTGAGCTGATGTGACGGATTACAGCAATTTTGATTCCTTAAAAAGTATCAATACTCAGGGCTGGCGAGACGGCTCAGGGGTTAAGAGCACTGGTGGCTCTTCCAGAGGACCTGGGGTTCAATTCCTAGCATCCATATGGCAGTTTACAACTGTCTGTAATTCCAGTTCCAGGGCAACCAATGCCCTCACACAGACGTACATGCAGGCAAAACACCAATGTACATAAAATGCAAAATTATATAAAAAGTATCAATACTCAAGCTAGAGAAGCAGTATGTTTTACTGGAAAGAGCACAGACTTTCGGTTCAGATCTGGGTCCAAATTCTCCCTTTATCATTTCCTTGCTGAACATTCTTGGACAATTCACTTAAAAAGTGACTAGGCAAAGCTGTCTAAACCTTGGCTTTCTCTCACTGGTACAACAGATCAAATCTTATAATGTGGCTTGGAGTAGCCAATCAAAATGTGAAAGCATTTTATCACGTTCTGTAAATGACTGCTTTACAAGAGTTAGTTTTAAAAGATGGATAATTCTTTGGGTCACAGACCAGCGGAGAATCCTAACACTTGCTCACCTGCAAGCTAATGACGTCTCTGAGAACCAAGAGAATTTAGCACGTTGAACATTCTAGATATACTGCGTGGATGCTACACTGGTAGGTTGTAAGGCTGACTGCACCTCTCTAGAGGCTGGGCGAAGCAAGAGATACACTGCAGCAGAGAGAGAATGAGACATCAGAGGTGGGGAGGGAGGTTTACAGGAACCAGAGAAGCCATCAGTACTGACTCTGGGAAGTGTGATTTACAGTCCTGCAGGACTGAACTGGTGCCAATCGGTGCATTAATTTCCTTCCTTCCTAAGAGGAATACCCGCCAATGATGGAGATGGCAATAAACTAACAGTTAATAAGCAAGGCCCCAGTAACACCAGAACACTTCCTTAGAAATTCCTTTTCTAAGAAATAGGAACAGTACCAGCAAGTCCCCTTTGAAGATCCCAGTTACTGTAGTGAGTGTCCGATCACAGATCACAGCAAGGCATAGCAAAACAGATTTTGATCTTTCAGTTCTCCCTGTTCCGCAGGACCCTGGAGAGAGAACAAAACCTAGGAAAGGCAGCAGACACTCACCAACTTGTGGAGTAAGTCATCCTTCTTACTGTACTGAGAAGAAAACGTCCAGCTCTTGATGCTTTCTGCCAGCTTGAACAGGATGCCTTGCTAAAGATTATGAATGATATGTGTAGAATTATTAATTAAATACACTCAAAAGGCAGGAAAACTAAACAACTGACCTCTAAGTAACTAGACGTTTTAACAGAAATGAAAAACACTTGTTTAGGTTACACACTAGTGTCAGCGTGTCAGTCTCCTCACTTATTTCCACTTTTAGCTGTGCGACAGAATGACTTTCCTGGGTCCCTAAACTAGAGGTTTGTTTTGGATTTTTGAGACAGGGTTTCTCCGTAGCTTTTTTTGGCTCCTGTCCTGGAACTAGCTCTTGTAGAGCAGGCTGGCCTCGAACTCACAGAGATCCGCCTGTCTCTGCCTCCCGAGTGCTGGGATTAAAGGCGTGCGCCAACACTGCCTAGCTAAACTAGAGTTTTAATTAATGAATCGAAACGAAGCCTGTAAATCTGATTTTAAAAAAAACAGTCAGAAGTCACCATAACGTAGCGCATTTATCTTGGGAAGACTGCATTAACAGGACGATTATATTTATTTCAGAATGAAATTATAGCATGGTACAAATTCTCAGTATTAATATTATGTTATAAAATAATAAAGCAGAAAGACATTTTATTCCTTTTATAAAAACTGTCATGTACCAGAACTTTTATTAATGAATCAATTAAATATGTAATTTACCTTAACAGCCCCATTCCCTGAATATGCCAGTAAATGCAGTTTATAACCAGTTAGTAGGGCTGGAGAGATAGAGATTTAAAGAAGCTTAGATGACGTACTGGCCCCATAAGTATGTTCATTTGCTTCCATGATTACCAGACTATTTCTTTATGCAAGAACAGAGAGGCTTCCTTGACTAACTTAACACAAGATGTTAAATGTTGGGTCCAACTTCTCCTCTGGGATTCGTCTCACCCAACCTGTTGTTTTGAAAACACAAAACCCGATTCTACCTGACTTGTAAGAGGGAGTTCTGGAGAGTGGGCTGGACGTTGGGATAGATATTTGCTGATATTGTATGAGCTGAGTGAGTCAAAGTAGATGTGTCGTGGTATGGTGTTCAGGGCTATTGAAGCAGATACTTCCATTTAAGCCAGGATCTTAAGGTCAACCCCTTGGCTTGGGCCTTTTGCATTTCCAGAGATTTTGTCACGTTCTGCTGGGTTGAGGGTACTCGGGAGTGTGGTCAGGGCCCAGGGCTTAAATATCACCAGAAACATCTTGGTATACTGCCATGCAATGGCACCTAACCGTTCAATTTTTACACGTAAGTTTACAGAAAACAAAAACCCAAAAAACCCAGTAGGGCTGTGTGTGTACACAAGTCGATGGTAGAATGTCTGCTTGGTATAAAGAAGAGCCATGTTTACGCCACATCACCAAAACAAAAACAACCCCAAAGAACAACAGAAATTGGCTGGCAAGATGGCTCAGCCAATAAGGCCTCTTGCTGCCAAGCAGGACCACCTGAGTTCAGTCCCCAGAACCCACAGTGGAAGGAGAGAACTGATCCTTGCAAGTTGTCAGTGTAGAAAAGGGAATTAAAAAACAAACCAAAATGATTTAATGAACATGCCACTTAAGAGAGAACTATCACTGGCAAAGTTCCAACTAAGGTTTCAGTACATTTCTTTGATCCTCTTCAGACAATTTCAATATTTAAGAAGCAATATATGCTAACTCTCAAATCATTTTCATTTGCTCAGTTCATACAACCTGTTCACAAAAAAATTTCAGAGCAGCAGAAAGACTGAGGTTTACCTTTGACAGCTGTATACTATCCGTGAAATAAGGAAGTCTTATCAGTGTGAGGAGGAATTGAACTCAGGGCCTCAAAAAATGAACACATTTTTTGAGTGAGCACTAGCAAGAAAAATGAACTCAAAATTAAAAATAGATTTAGGCAATTTTTTAATCCAAATTTTTGTTGTTTTTAAGTAGAGCATTCCAAACAGGCAGTGCTGGCTACTGATAACTGCTAAGAGGACCTGGAGTGAAACAGTTACACTTGAACTGGGCAAGCAGTTACCACTGAGCTACATCTCTGGCCTTAGAGGGTATTTTAATCATTAAAGTAAAGAATAAAAGATGAAGGCAGAAAAGTGGAGCATGCTTCCTTACTTTTGGTAGGACTCTTGCGGGAGGTTTGTGAGGTCCCTCTGTCGGCAAGCAGTTTTCTGTTTTTGGTGGCAAAGAAGAACATATTTCAAAATCTGTGTGTCCCAAATCCTGTAAGTACTGGTAAAGGGGAGAGTTCTGAAAGAAAGAGGAAATGAGGCAAATCTCAAGATCACTGATGTTTCCAAAGTTTTAGGATCAAATTCAGAATTATACCTGAATATCAGCTTATGCCACATTTTTATGGCTTCTCTTATGAAAACTGAAATGATCTGCTAATTAAAGTCCCACTGAACACCAAATAAATCAACCAACATGCAACAAAAAGACCCAAAAAGGAAAAGCTCTAAACAGACACACATTTTTTGAGTGAGCACTAGCAAGAAAAATGAACTCAAAATTAAAAATAGATTTAAGCAATTTTTTAATCCAAATTTTTGTTGTTTTTAAGTAGAGCATTCCAAACAGGCGGTGCTGGCTCCTGATAACTGCTAAGAGGACCTGGAGTGAAACAGTTACAATTTAAAGCCAAGAATTAAATACATTCATTACAATTTTATGTGTAATGTTATACATAATACGCTTATTACTTTGTTTAGCACTACCATGCCTATTACCCACCATACTTGACACTACAAATAACTCAAGTTACTTTAGGAAAGTCCTCGTTCACATATTAGATAATGCAGAGATGAGAGAGGTTGGTTTAAAATAAGGAGGAGGTCACAGTGGTAACAACACAAACATTCTGACATTGGGAGTGATATAACACCCTACGTTTCCCAGAAGAAAAAAAAAAACCTCTGGAAGCAAAGCTTAAGCTCAGTTTCTAACTCTATTACTAGCTAAGTATCAGTTTCTAACTCTGACTATCACTAGCTAAGTACCTGTGGTAATTTACAAAGCATGGATGCTTCAGCTGTCTCCCACAGGACAGGATACTTACACCTAATGCAGAGGGGTCTCAACATGGTGGTGCACACCTTTACAGAGGCAGGTAATCTCTTGAGTTTTAAACCAACCTGGTCTACATAGCGAGACTTTGTCTCAAAAACAAAACAAAACAACAAACCCAGGAAGCACTTAGAACAGTCCCTGGCAGACACCTTTTTGTAAGTTATATGGAAAGGGCATAAGTTACAGAACAGAGAGCCTTGGTCCTGGCCCCAGGCATTGTCTAACAGTTTCCTCCAAGACTGAGACTTTGTACTTTGCGGGGAAGCTCTCTAAGCAAGAAGGCAAACAACTCAACATATATTCAGGAAGTCCCCAAAACTGACCGAATTCACTAGACCAGAGAAAGCGGTAAAAGCAGCGACTCCCTCACAGGCAAATAAAGCCGAGCTGCAGAGAAGACTCCTAGATGAGCAAAACTGTAAGAACACGCAAAGACCAGACTGGGGGAGAAGCTGACACCAGTCAAGATGTCTGGAGAGCTTTAGACCACCTGAGGCAGCTGGGAAGGAAAGCACCAACCCAACGAGCTGCCTGCAGGCTGTGCGGTGTGCTCCAGGTTCCCAGCTTTGTGAGCTGTCACCCCTGCAGTGGTGGGGCTTTGGTGATGCAGCTGTCCACGAGTCATTTCTGTCCCTGTAAGGAGCCCCTCACCCATACTCTTATAAGTAACTCAATAAAATGTGTCAGTTCCCCAAATACTACTTCGATCTGCCATGGGCTCCCTATTTGGGATGAGCAGACTTGGGTGGCGTTTCCCCAGGAAAAGTTTTGTCACACAACACCAAGTCACCCCAATTCCATTAAACAGAAACATACTGCTACTATCAGATGAAAATTTATTGAGAAACTTACCATGGATCAGTAGCAAAAATTAATTTTAACCTTCGAACTTTTCTAAAGTAAAAATTGGGCAACATGCTTAAAACTTAAAAAACTTCTTAAGGGGCTCAGGGTTCAAGACTTACTGTTCTTGTACAGGAGCTGAGTTTGATTTCCAGAGCCCCACATGGTGGCTAACAACTATGTGTAACCCCAGTGTGAGGGAATCCAACAATCACATACATGAATACATGCAAAACATCCTCATATATAAAGTAAAATAAAGAAATAAACCAACTTTGAGAGGTAGAGAGATGGCTCTGCAGTTAAGAGACTTGTGTTCCTGCAGAGGACCCAGGCTTGTTTCCCAGCAGCCACCATGGCAGCTTACTATTGTCCATAACTCCAGGTCTTGGGGATCTGACACCCTCTTCTGACCTATGCAGACACCAGGCATGCGCTTGGTAAACAGATATCCATATAAAACACTCAGACACACAAAATAAACAAATATTTATTTATTTATTTATTATGTATACAGTGTTCTATCTGTGTGTATGCCTGCAGGCCAGAAGAGGGCACCAGATGCCATTACAGATGGTTGTGAGCCACCATGTGGTTGCTGGGAATTGAACTCAGGACCTTTGGAAGAGCAGGCAATGCTCTTAACCACTGAGCCATCTCTCCAGCCCCCACAAATCTTTTTTTAAAGCCTTGATACCATTCAGTGAAATACCCAAATCTTAAAAAAACAAACAAGAACATCAAAATCTGTTAGAAAATCAGTGTTAGCGACAAGCACAAAGCCAGCAACAGAGCTGCCAAGCTAAGGTGAGCAGGAAAGAAACTGACTCTCCAAAAGCACTCCAGTTTACTCAGGAATAGCAAAGGATTGACATCTAGGTGCTCATGTGCCATGGTGGGACCCCGTCAGAGGGTTGGAATCTGGGGTGCTCATGTGCCATGGTGGACATACTCAGAGGGTTGGAATCTGGGGTGCTCATGTGCCACGGTGGACATACTCAGAGGGTTGGAATCTGGGGTGCTCATGTGCCATGGTGGGTTAGGGCAGGGTTAGGGCAAGGAAGGGTTTTAAGGCCCAAGGAACCAATGGTTACAGGTGCTGCGGGTTGTGGCTAGTGGAGGAAGGTCTACACAGAATTGGCATAACCAGAAAACGTGAGTTCAGGGCATCAAATTGTTAACTGGTTTCGCAGTAGGTGCTGTTCTGGAGATAAGGTCTCCTGTAGCCCAGACTGGCCTGGACTTGCTATAGACACAAGAAAGACCTTGGTCTTTTGGACCTCCTGCTGTTTCTGGTAGTTTATATGTGCTGGGGGTGAAACCCAGGGCTTTGAGTTAGCAAGCACTTTATTAGCTAAGCTACTTCCCAGCTTCCACCAAACGGCTCATTTTAAAATCACCTATAGTGCCTACTGAAATAATGCCTAGGGTTACTCAATCTTTTTTCAGGCTGAACTGTGAGCCCTACCCTGCTCTGCCTTTAGGTTGGCAAAAGAACACTTGCTTGGCTCGACCTTCTGAAAAGTTTACACACGAAAACAACAAAACTGAAAAACAAAACCTAAAATTTGTTTTTAGAACCCCTTCTTCAGAGGAACTCCTGGGGGAAGAAGAATGAATGGGATGGATCAAAGTGAAGTTACTCTGGATTTGCAGCCCATATGGTCTCTGTTAGAAGACTCCAGCCCACTGCCACAGAGTGAGAGCAATCAGAAGCAACTATCGCACAAACCCACGAGTGTGGTTATGACTCAGGAAAACTACGCAACGAAATCTGGGGTTCCTATCATTTTCATGGTACAGAATGTAATCATTTTAGTCTTTTCTCTGATAATTTAAAATGGGGAAACCATTCTTTGTACAGCAACTATTACAAAAATTGAGGTGGGGGAGAATCTGACCCAACAGTCTTAATTTACTGCCTCCTATTCCAATTATAGCCTCCAATGAGACTAGGCACTCTTTGAGAAGAGGCATGGAGGATGGTGAGATAGGGACACATCCATACATGTAATTTCTAATGTTTTCCATTATATGTTTCATTTCTGCAGTTTTCTATTTGTGATTGGCAGTGCAAATTGTACCGCTTTTGCCCAGACCCTGCATGAACACCAAAGCGCTATTCTCTACCTTTGCATTCTGGATTGCAGCTTTATTTTTACTTGTATGCTTCAATGCCTTTTGAGCCAAAAGAAAATTTAAAATTTAAGCAACAACACACAATTAAAATGGTCTAACTGAATGTTGCCAAGATGAACTGACCGAGACAGTCCTTGGAGCATATAAACTTGGTTTAAGAACACAGGAGAAACTTTTTAGTGGAATGACATTTTACATTAATTTTTAATTTTTTATATTTATTTATTCATTTATTTTTGTTTTTTGAAACAGGGTTTCTCTGTAGCTTTGGTGCCTGTCCTGGAACTAGCTCTTGTAGACCAGGCTGGTCTCGAACTCACAGAGATCCACCTGCCTCTGCCTCCTGAGTGCTGGGATTAAAGGCATGCGCTACCACCACCTGATTTACATTAATTTTTAAAATGTATGTATTTTTAAGATTTATGTGGATAGGTGTGTGCTTGTGTGAGTTATATGTACCACCTGAGTACAGAAGCCTACAGGGGCCAGAAAGGACACCAGATCCTCTGGAAGTGAAGTTACAGGCGATTGTGAGCCACCACCTGGGTGCTGGTAATCAAACCCAAGACCTCTGCAAGAGAAGTAAGGACTCTTAACCACTGAGCCATCTTTCCAGCTCTACACTAATTCTTTAAAAATGTTCGGGGCTAATATGTTGTTTTTTATTAAACTGTTAAATAATCTAGACGTTATCTGATAGCTCTCAGGAAACTACCTCTTCATCAGTGAGTCTCAAAGTCCAGACTCTTGAAGCCAAACACTGGTGCAAGCCTGTAACCCTAGTACTTGGGAGGTAGAGGCTGGGGGATCATGAGTTCATGACTAGTTTTAGCAACATAGCAAGTTTGATGCTGGCCTGGGCCACATGAGACCATGTTTCAAAAAAGCCCCAAACAAACAAACAAACAAACAGACAGACAATTGACTCCCTTCTCAAACAAAAGAACTTTCTATCTTTAAAAACTGAAGAACCCAAAGACTGTCTTCTTTATATACTGTTTATTGGCATTCATCACATGAGAAATTAGAAGGGAAAAAATTAAAATACTTGCTTTATTTAAAAATAGCAATAAATTAGGAGCAATAATGTAAGCAATGTATTTAACAAAAAATCCAAGTGAAAAATATTAATAACAGTGTATTGACATATTTGGCAACCTCAGTACTGTACTTTGGGTAATAGAGCTCTTGTAGAATGTTTTTAAAAGGCTTATTTCTTTTTTTTATATGTATGGTTTTTTTTTCCTGCATGTATGTTTGTGTACCACATGTATGAATGCCCATGAAGGCCAGAAGAGGGCGTTCGATCCTGTAGATGAGGGGTTTCAGACAGTTGTGTTGGGAGTTTATCAGGGCTCTCTGGAAGATGAACCAGTTCTGGACCACACAGCTGTCTCTCCAGCCCACAAGGGCATGTTTGATCTGTTTTTGCATTCAATGTATTGTACCTTGTCTTGCTGCTGTCGCTTTTTTCTCCTTATGTTTTGCAATCTACTGAATGAAATATAAAAAGAAAAGTAAGCTTTAAAAAGATGGGAAATGGAAAGCAAGAAGTACTTTAGCAGTCTTTTCTAATCCCTACAGCAAAGACAATGGCCATGACAAGGACAGCTTACCCTTCGTACAGAACACTAAACTCTTACTGCCGAACTGTGTAAGCACGGAAAGGGTGAAACTGTAAGCATCAAACTTTATCATTCAATATAAAATGCATTTTTTCTTTTATGGGGAGGTAGTGGTCCCACAGCAACTGTTCTAACCACTATTATTTGGAGGTCTTGGGCCATGAGGTCTAAGAACCAATTGCATCTATGGGAAGCCCTATTTTTCATATGACGAGTATCACACGTTGATGGTGACTTTGGGAAGAAAATGTGGAGGTAGGGCAAATGGTGTGCTTTTCTCCCTTGGTCCAGGCAAAACAGAATCACCCATGTTTCGGTTGTTTTATGCGGAGAAAGAAAGCATCAACACTGGAAACTCTGAGGATCAGTGCTGCCAAATGGAATACGAGAGCTCAGACCCAGCATGTGGGAGCGCTCCTCCTCAGGAAATCCTGTGGTTCACTCTTCCTGTAAACCCTAGCTGGCAAACACAGTAGAACACCAGGAAGAATTTTGCTAAGCGAAAAATAGCCACGAGTTTTGGGTTGAGCTAAGAATTTTTTTTTCTTTTTTGGTGACCGAAGCATATTTTTGTAAGAAAAATAAAAACAGACAAGAAACTCCATTTTTTAAAAACTGAAAAAAAGTTCAAGAAAATGCCCATTCAGGTCTTATTCTTAGGGCACTTCATGTTGTCCCCCACCCTCATGCCCCACGTTCAGACTCGACAATGTCTCCATAGAGCCCAACCCTCTCGTTAAACCACTCGCAGATTGGTTGGAGGTGGATATAGCTGAAGTGCTATATGGCAGAGGAGCCACGAAACTGGCTGAGACCAGCATGGCGAGAGGAACTGGCAATGGTCTTCTGCCTCGTTAGAATGACATCAATATTGCAGACTCCCGTCATGAACCTAATGGCACGCCATATCCAAAAACCTACCAAGGACAGAAACGGGGAGCAAATCCTAACCCTGGAACAGTGTCTCTCCATGTAGATGGCCTTAAATTTGAAGGGCTACCCTATTTGAGTTTTCTGAGTGCTAGGCTTACCATAGGCAGCAAGAAGATGAATTTCTTTATAAAATAGTATCATACCCTTAACTTCAACAGGTAAGACCTGCAAGAATTCTAGCTGAGCTACAGGACTAGTAGATTATTTCTACTTGAATTTCATATAATTTAAGTGAATTCTGGTTTCCTAATAAAGCTATTCCCATATCAGAAGATTCCATTGGAGTATCAAGATAAGAAATGTGTGACGGACTGACTGGGTCACAGGTATAAACTAGGAAAGGCAGGTAAGTATATAAGCAAACCTTGCCTCCTTCAGAAGTGGCTCCTTCCTGGGTGATTTCCCTTAGCTACTGACATGAGAAACACACCAGTGTCAATGACTCGGCTCTTTATAGCCATGGGTTTTACACTTGCAGATTTAAAGAACAGTGGGTAGAAAGGAACAAAACTGGCATCTGTCTGCTCCATTGCGAGATGTTTTCTGCTTGTCATCACTCGGTAAACACACAGTACCACCATACGGTATCACCTTATATTCGGTACCTGAGTGTCTAGACAAGGTATAAAGTACCCTGGAGCATGTGAACACGGTACAGACAAATACTATCTCATTTTACATAAGGGACCTGAGCGTCTGCTGACCTTGCTATCCATGGGCAGGATAGAAGGCTTCATGGAACCGATCCTCCACAACTGTGCCCATCGGTCACGGCGTATCAAAACTTTTCCTACAGGTTGGTGGTAGCGCACACCTTTAATCCCAGCACTCTGTAGGTGGGCGGGGGGGGGGGGGCAGATCTCTGTGACTTCGAGGAGGCCAGCCTGGTCTATAGGGTAAATTCCAAGACAGCCAGG
Source organism: Microtus pennsylvanicus (assembly GCF_037038515.1). Taxonomy (NCBI): domain Eukaryota; kingdom Metazoa; phylum Chordata; class Mammalia; order Rodentia; family Cricetidae; genus Microtus; species Microtus pennsylvanicus. Next base: position 30,201,247 of record NC_134598.1, on the reverse strand, counting down.
GCTACACAGAGAAACCCTATCTCAAAAAACCAAAACAACAACAATAAAAGAAAAACAAAAGCCTTTTTCCACTTGTATCCCATTCTCACTTGCCCACGTTTACACAGTATTAGATAGGTATATAAAAGAGATAAATAGTTTCCTGATAATAAGTCATAAATTTATTTTAAACAAGTTCTTAGTAGACATAATTTTACCATTTAATAAAACTTTAAGTAAATATGTATATGAATTAGATAGACGTTCTTGCTTATACAGAATGAAATCATGGATGACTATTTGATATTGCAGGACACATACAGCATCTCCAACGTTTTTCAGAGTTGATGGATATTTTGATTTACTATCATCAACACTGAGAATGCTGTTTCACATAAACATATAATACGAAGTGGCAGAAGTATGTAGTGCAGATCATTTCAGAAAAATTTGGTAATTCTGTCCTAACAGCAAGTCAAATTCATTTAACATTATTTTAAAAATTTAAACTCTAATCAGCAACTGAACAAATTTTAAAACCAAACTCTCTAACAATACAATCCAAAAATGTATTGATACTTTCATGCTGAGGAATGATACTAAGAAAACACTCAAAGTCCCCCCCATAATCAAACCACCACATTTCCACAGGAGCAGAAATCTCTGTAAAAAACAACAACACTGTAATTCATAACATATAAAAACAAAGAGCTCAAGGGAGGCGGTCCAGCCAGTGTGGCGCTGTGCGGGGCGATGGCAGGTGCGGCCAGAACACACATGCTGAGTGTTCAGAAACAAGGACGTGAGCTGGGCATGGGGCGCACACCTTCCGTCCCAGGGCTTGGGAGGGAGGCAGCGGCAGGTGAGTCTCGGAGTTTGAGGTCAGCCTTTTCTGAGCAAGTTTCAGGACAGCCAGAGCTATTTCACAGAGAAAGCCCATTTTGGAAAACCAAAAACCAGAAACAAGGCTGTGCTGAAGTTGCATGATACAGTTTGGGCAAACACTGATGGAAACACCTTAGATTCATTACATACTTGATTTTTAATTAACTTTTGGTTATCAATCACTCAGAAACTTTTACTGCTGTTAAAGGCTTGCAATGCTCCCTAGAGTCACAACTCATGGTTTAGATGCCACATTATAAGCCCAGAGGTCACTTCAGAATGGTCAATGGTTCTGTCTTCTCTATCTTACAGCCAAGTAACACCCCACCGTGGTGTTACAATGCCAAGTTTTACCTCGGTATCCTATAGTTCTAGCTTGGAATACTAATGATTGACTGCTAACGACATTCCTTGTAGAAAGATCAGCAGCCATTTATTCATTTAACACTAGCCAAATGTTTCTTTTTAAAAAAATTATTTATTATGTATACAGTGTTACGTCTATATGTGTGTCTACTCACCAGAAGAGGGCACCAGATCTCATTATAGATGGCTGTGAGTCATCATGTGGTTTCTGAGGATTGAACTCAGGACCTCTCGCTGGAATCTCTCTGGAAAAGCAGCCAGCAAGCAGCCATTGCTCTTAACCTCTGAGCCATCTCTCCAGCCCCCTAGCCAAATGTTTCTTAAAACTCACTGTACCTCAGCTACTTCAGTAACTCTGGTAGTTTTCTACTGTCAACTTCTCTCTGTGGCTACATAACAAAAAGGAAACTTAGTTTATCTATAAAAGGAAACTAAGCTTCTTTGCTTATCCTCACAGATTTTTTAAATGCTTTGTTATTTTTAAATTAAAAATTTAACCGAAAGATATAAAATGAGAAATAACTTTGTTTAGCCAACACTTAGTACTTAGCCCCCTCCCCCCTTTTTTCCAGAAGGGAATAAACATTCTTTAGCTTGGGAAGCCTTTCCTCAAAATGTAGTATATATTTATGTGTGTGTAGATGGCTTTTGAAATGTTTATACAAAATGGAAATGTACTTTCTTCACTTTTCTGCACCTGGCTTTCTTCACCTACACGGTGGACGTCTTTATATATTAGGAATGATATTCTATTTATTTCCTTCAGGTGTTCTCAGAGGATTTCAATTCCTTGTGTCACGACTTAATCAATCTCCTATTGTTGGGTGAAATAGACTATAGAATACATTTGTAGAAGCATTTAGTAAATGTTTAAATCAGAGTAAAACTCAGTAGTGGCCCATGCCTGTAATCCCAACAAATCGCTTTCTGATTCTATGAGCACTGAACATGCATGGAGCATAGACATACATGTAGGCAAAAGTTTCATATATGTAAAATCAAATAAATAAATAAATCTAAAAACAACAAAAAAGGAATATGACAATCTATATCACTGGCAAGGGTGGGGGAACAGGTACTTCATATACTGTAAGTATAGGTAGTAAAATATAAATCTGTATATCCACTGACCTAGTACTTTTAATACTAGGTATCTAGCATTGATCACCCTGTATTATATGAGCTACACATATATGTAGGTATGTAAAATAATATATTAATGTAAGACTTTCTCAAAAAAATGTACTTAGCATAAGGACTACTGATAAAGAAGGTATCAGTATCCAATTAAGTGCTACTTTAGCAAATGAACAAAATATTAAAAGGAGATAAAATCTTGTGCTGTTTTCCATGCCCACACTAATCATTTGATATTATTAAATATGCTTTTATTTAAAGTATCAGTACTATATTTAAGCCACACTGTTGGACCTGGCAAATGCTAACCACTGTCAGATGTTAGTGCCTAGGCTTGCAGGCTACACTAAACACAAGAGCAACAGGAAAGCCGCCACACTTGTTACTACTGCTGCAGTAAGGAGCACAGCTTCTGCACAGAGACCTGCGGCTGCAATGTTTAGGAAGGAACTGTGTGGACGTCCCAGCTACCCGAATCTGTGATCATCCTGGTTCTCAGGCCCAGAAAGGAGTTCTACTCCCATTACTGAAGTTACCACACTTCCAACTTTCTTTTCAAATGTATATCAACTCATATGTGGTTAGTCAGTCACATTTTTTTAGAAGTTTATACCATGCCAAGAACACCTCTAAAAGACCCCGACTTCAAAGTAAAATTTTTAAAGAAAAGGCTCTGAAAATTAAATTGATTTGCTGGGAGAATATTTAAATATTTAAATCTATTTATTAAATTGATTTGATGGGAGCCTATTTGTTTGCGAATCACAATTTGTCATTTTAAGACACTAAAAAGACCTTTTATCTTTGAATGTAACTGGTTACACAGAAGTAAAGTCATGGCAAGGTAGCACAGCCTGAGGCCCCCAGAGGGTCAGTAGCTGAGGTGGGAGACTCATTTGAACCCAGGGTTTGACCCCAGCTGAGGCAACACGACAAGGACCTTTCTTAAAAAGCAGACAAGCCATAGGTCTCACCATGATCGCCACATACAGAATGGGAACTCATCTGGGGGAGGCTGCTAACGATGAAAACATTAAACACCTTCATTTGTATGACTTCCTTATGTCCACCAGGCTAACTTCTGAACACATGAACCGAGGAGAAAGACTATCATTACCAAATTATACAACCACTTTTTAAATTTTAAATGAAGGCTTTCCTTAAAGAATCAAAATTCAAGTCAAAATCAACAAACTGTTCAATGGAAAATCAATTTCTGTTGCTATAGAAACCAGCATCTATTTGCTTGTTTTTAACCAAGTAAAGAATTGTAAAGTAAAATCTAAAATGTTCAAACTCCTCACTGCCTTCCCACTCATAAATGATTGAGAAGTATCATAGGCTAGTATGCTGAAAGATTAAAATTACAAATACTTGTTGGAGGTTACATATTTTAGCACAGCTTCTAAAATACCACTTATTTCAAAAGCCCCCAATGGAAGCATTTAACTGTTCTATAACATGAACAGAGACAAAACCTAATAGCAGAATCTAAAAATATTAAAAGGAGATAAAACCTAATGGCAGAATTTAAAAATATTAAAAGGTCCCATAAAACAGCGTCCAACTAAACTACTCACAGACAGCATAGTTTTCGGAGCTCCGGTTTCCTCGGTGAAACATTCACTGCCTCTGCTCCATATCTGATGCAGACTTGATTCTGCGAGGGTTCCCACTTGTGTCTCCAGGGCTACAGTACAAAATGGCCACTGGATTGGAGGGCGTGTCTGTCATTACTAAGCATTTTTCTATCAGAAGCAGGGCTTTGAAAAGCCCTGGCCTTCATTTCCTTAGGGCAACTGCTACTCAGCACCAGCAGAAGGTAATGGGGATGGGGGAGCTTACCTTCAAAGGACGCCAGCGCACATTTGAAAGTCTATTTACACATGGAGGGGGGGGCACAGATTCACACATCTCCTTGGCTGCCTGCCGGCTCTAACAATTTTCACTGAAATGAGTCCCACTCAACTGATCTTACATGAGGTACTATGAGCAAAATTTATGAAGGAGACATTTTCAGCCCTTGTACACAGCATAAATGTTCTCTCTAAATCAAAATACTCTCTAAATAAAAAACAAAAAAAAATCAAACTCATCAAAAAGAGGGAACCGACCTCTGCAGCATACAGACTCAACCAACTAAAAATAAGGATCAACGGTGAGCTGTTCCTAACTGAGAGGTGCTGGGTCTACCACCAGCAAAGGTGGACTGAGTCCTCCCTGGCCTTGGTGCTACCAGGCTTTCAACTTTTAGAAATCTCGCTAATTAAGTGGTATACGTTTGCTGAGGAGCTTGTAATTATCTACATTGTCCGTTGATCAAAAGGCCAGGTCAAACATATTTGACATAATTTTGGATGAGAAGAACACTACTAATAACACTAAAATGAAGTTTGAATGCACTTTATTTTTATAACAACTTTATTTTTTTCTTTGCCTACTACTCTAAGTTTGAAAAGTGAACACAAACACACCCAATGATAAATTAAATTAAAATGAAGTAAAAAAATAACACAAAGGCGATTCTTTGTGGTTGTTACGCTTATTTATCTATAGGGGGGTGGTGGCTAGCGGGCATGTGAGTGCCATGGCGTGGATATGGAAGCCCATTCTCGCCTTCCATCACGTGGAATCAAACTCAGGTCATCAGGCTTAGCAGGGGACATCTGTACCTGATGAGTCATCTTCTCGGGCCTCCACGAGGCTCTCAGATACAAAAGAAACCTTTCTCTCAAAATGATTATTCCTTTTCTTAGAAAGTCTCAGATGGGGGAAGAGACAGAAATCTTTAATAAATAAATAAATTAAAAATAAAAACAAAACAAAACAAAAAAGAAAGTCTCAGATGCTAGGGATGGTGGTGCATGCCTATAATCTCAGCACTTTGGGAGTGGAGGAGGCAGGAGGATCAGGAGTTGGATACATATATATAGTTCAAGGATAGCCTTCATTAAAAATAATACATAACTAAAAAACCAGTAAAGCAAGATATAGGGAAGTAGAAAGCCCATTTTCAATAAAAGTCTTAAATTATATGAAGTTAAAGGTTTGTGGATCGGCTATACTCTATCAGCTACACTGACTGTAATGCGCATTTAAATACAGGATGTTTCAAATACCTTATTTCAAATGAAAGATAGTGGGCACTTTGGTTTGCTAACCTGTGATGCGTCTAGCACCAGGGAGTCTCAATAGGTACTAGAAGCAAGATTCAGAAAGTCCAGAGACAAAAGACTTAATACATTCCTTGTAGCTTGGACCTTTTCCTCCTAAATCCTTAAGGCAATATTTATTGCTGGGAACTTGGGGGACACTTGGCACAAAACCAAAGAAAGCCAGCACTAAGTCAGGGGTTCCAACCCAACCTGAGCACACACTGAACATGAGTAGATTCTCTTTTTGTAGTTCCAAATTGATGTTTCCAAAAACCCAACCTCTCACTCTGTCCACCAGAGAGCTTCAGATCACTAGAGCAGAGGTAGGAAATGTTCCCTTACTACAGAGTCACCTGACATAAAGGATGATGTCACTGTAACTGGGGACAAGCAATGGAAACGAAGTGATTCATTCAGAATCTCACCGCCAATGAATGTAAGTCAGTTTCCTAACTCAGAGTCTTTCAACAATGCTTTGTAAAAAACAAAACATTTTAATTTAAGTACATAAAGTACCAAGGCAGTCATAAAAGTAATGTAGGCAAAGACAGGAGTGGTGTCACAGGCCTACAGTCTCAGCACTTGAGGCAGGTGGATCTCTTGAACCAGGAATTTGAGGCCAGCATGGGCAGTGTAGCAAGAGCCTGTGTAAAAACAAAACCCAAAGAGCAGACACTAGATGCATCACAGCCTCAGACAAGGAGACGGCACGTTAACAATGCAATACAAATACGGAAGATTGCCGGGGTGTGGCCGAGTGTGAGAGCTCCTTTGCAACAATCATGGGGCCGCTGGTTGCAGCAACAGGATCACAAAACATTACCTATCTGATGACTGCTTTCAAATGTCTAAATTTTAAAAATAAAACAATAAATCTGTATTTGAAACCAGAGGATATGTAATAAAGTCAAAACTCAGAAGAAGCCAGTGGCAAAGACAGACTTGCTCTTCAACACTAATTTTTATAATTCATATTAAATCTGTAGCTCTGTTTGATATGCCTGGTGATAAGCTAGTTTTAGTGGTGCACCTTCTATGACACTGGGTTGTGACTTAAGGCCAATGATCGTCTTCTATACAGCAATGCTGCCATGCTTCTCAGCTACTATTTGGAACTAGAGTTTTTTTTTAATAATAGGATTTAGGGCTCTATGTTCTTTCTATAAACTGAAACATTGGTTGTGTGTAATTATTCCAGACACCAAACTCCATCAACAAAATAGCAAATGCCACCCATGCCCATGCCCTTCTTTCCATTAGCCATTAGTCAAATCAATAACGCAAGCAGGAAAGAATTCACAACAACACTCTGCACAATGCCTCTTGTTCCGTAAAGAAGGATAACAGCTTTTAAAAACACGATGAGGGAAGATGTACTCGAGCAAGAGAGGGATTTTCAAATGACATCCAACCATTTCCAATGCGAGATGTTTGCGAGCATCATTTCCTCCATCTCCGTGGATTTAGCTGAGTGCAGCCATGGGCAAAAAGGGCACAGTTGAATGCACTGCCAGCAAAGGGCTAACCTTTTACAGTCTACAGGAAGTGTAAAAGACGGAGGTGAGAAAAACATCCAAAGGTGAAAAATGATCTCTTCAATCAAGAGTAAAGGAAAAAGGAAGAAGAAATTCAAAGAACACCTTTAAAAGCCTTGGATAGTAAAGGGTCAACTAGAGAACTGGGTTACCAAGAGCCAAAATGAGATGGAAACACAAAAGGTTCCTCAAGCTGAGCACAATGGAGCAAACCAGGAATCCCAGCTCCCAGGAGGCTGAGGCCAGAGCATCACAAGCTTAAGGAAAACTTGTGCTAAAACTGGTCTTTCGGGTGTAAAGGTCTTGTCAAGTGCTTTCCTGTGTAGGAGTAGCAAGGTTTAACAGTGAACGCAATCATCAAACTTTCTGCAACTGAGTTATGTAAAAAATATGAGCCAGGTATTGTGGTACACCCCTGTGAACCCAGGATTTGGGGGACAGAGAGGGAAGGATCTCAAGTTCAAGGCCAGCCTGGGTTATACAGTGAGGTCAAGAAGGCCAGCTTAGGTTATGTAGTAAAATCCTGTCTCAAAAGAAAAAATTGAGAAATTAAGAAAGACTAACATCAGAACTTTAGTGCATCTCTTTCTTTCCTTCTTCTTTTCTTTTCTTTTCTTTCTTTCTTTCTTTCTTTCTTTCTTTTTTTTTTTTTTTTTTTTTTTTTTTTTTTTTTTTTTTGAGACAGGGTTTCTCTGTTTTGCCCTGGCTGTGCTGGAAAACTCTCTCTCAAACTCACAGAGATCCACCTGTGTCTGCCTCTCAAGTGCAGGGTTAAGGGTGTGCAATACCATCACCTGGTTTCTTTAAGGCATTTCTAAGCTGAGTAGAGAATGCTATCTCTCAAATATCTTATTGACGCAGTAACAACCATCGTGGCATTTCAGTATTTATCGTGTATCTACTCCTGTCAGATGTGCTCCCTGCCCATCATTTTCTAAACATTTTTCCCTTTTCTTTCTGTTACCGAGGGCTGAATGTAGGGTCTATATGCTAAGCAAGTACTCTACCGCAGTATCTTCTAAATGAGGCTCTGCTGCTGTTTAGTCACTAAGTGTCCTTAGGGTAGGCAGAGAAAGCCCCCGAATTCTCTGCCCTTACTGGTAGAAGGTTCTGATTAAAATAAATAATCTTAAGGCTGGGCATGGTGGCTCATGCCTAGGCAGAGGGAGGCGAGTCTTTGTGAGTTTAAGGCTAGCCTGGTCTACAAGGTCAGCCAGGACTACACAGTGAGACCCTGCCCCAACCCCCAGACAAAAAAAAATCATAGAGAAGGAACCATCAGGCTCCACTGCAAGGTATTAACTACTGTGGAGGTGCACAGGAATCTAGCCAGATGGATTGATGGTGCTCAGGTCCTAGGGCAAGGACTGGCCTGAGATTTCTCTTCTCTCTCTCTCTCTCTCTCTCTCTCTCTCTCTCTCTCTCTCTCTCTCTCTCTCTCTCTCGTTTCTCTGTGTAACCCTGGCTGTCTTAGAACTCACTCTGTATATCAGGCTGGCCTGAAACTCATAAAGATCCGCCTGGCTCTGCCTCCCAAGAGCTGGAAAGGCATGCACCACCATGCCTGACCTCAGTGTCTCTTCTATACCAACATTCAGACTATGAAGACTCAAAGCTGAGCTCTGGGATGACTGAAAGCACAGTAAAACTAATTAATAATTTAGGAAGTAATTCATGAAATTCAGGACAGACACCCTGAGAAGAGGGTGGAGAGATGGCACGGGTTAACAGTTCACATTGTTCCTCTAAAGGAGCCATTAGGTGGCTCACAACTACCTGGGCCTCCAGCTCCAAGGGGACTCAATGCCTCTGTCCCCACATACAAGCCCACCCCACACATATACACATAATTACAAATAATAAAGCCAAAATCTTAAAAAGATACCTTAAGAGTTAAAAAGAAGGGATATCTTTGGGCTACTCTCCAAAACTAACCCTTTTTTATTTTAATGTGGTATGAGCCTCTCTGATAAAGTCTGTGATGTATATGAGCTAGACCTCTGACAATGAAAAATCGTTAGTGTGCACAGTGCTACCCCAAACACATAAAGAACTATGGCGAACTTTCTCAGGGAAGGAGAGGCTAGGCCTCGGGCAGATGTACAGTCTGGTTTATTGAGTCTTTACCGCACCTCTCACATTCCAGTGTATCTCTTGTATTATAGACACAGGTAAGCTACACTTGACACTGACCAACCTAGTAGCTAAACTTGTGGGTAGAGATCGGACTTGTCCAAGCTGGGTGTACCTGACAGAGATCTGGAAGGTGGAGGGAAAGCAGTCCACATTCTCTCCCTCTCTGGGCGTTTTCTGAGACAGGGTTTCATTACCACGTTCAGGCTGGTCTCAAACTTGCAACCCTCCTACCTCAGAGTCCCTAGAGCTGGGCATTGCAGGCTGTATCACCATGCTGGGCTCTTCTGCTTTATGCCCAGGAATTCCTAGCTTTATGAGGACAGCAACAGTGACAGAGCCTAATCCGTCCTCTTTAACAATAAGCTAACCACTGACATCTAACATCAAATTCCATTCTGCTTTTGGGTGATAGATAGGTTTCTGTTTTCTGCACTAGGGTTTATGGCTGATAGAGATGCAAAATAGCTGTCATTTCAAAGGGATAAAAGATCATTTATTCTGGGGCTGGGGAGATGGCTCAGTGGGTAAAGTGATCCCACCCAAGCCCAAGGACACTGGTTCAAATCCTGAGACTCCATATAAACCAGGTATAGTCTGCCTGCAATTTAAGAGACAGAGAGATGGGAGGAAGACCCGACTTTCCTGAAGCTAATGGGCTAGCTAGCTGGCATCCATAGTACTAAACAAGATACTATTGTCTCAAACAAGGTGGAAGGTAAGAACCTTTAACCCATCTGTCCTCTAATCTCCACAAGTACACATCTGCACCAATGCACATGAGTGCTTGCACACACACACACACACACACACACACACACACACACACACACACAGAAATACACACGAAAGAGGAAATTTATTGTAGAACCAAATACCAGTGGCCGTGGCAGGAGAGCACAGTTCCCGGGTACCCCAGACACTATGGTCCCACATGGTAACAGTTTTGTAAAGTTCTTATAGTATGGAATAGCGGGTATTCTAAATCACGGCTCTTGATCCTGATCTGGCTATTGGCCTCAGATACTACCTGACATTCTTAGCCTTTGGGCTAGTGGAAGGTGGGGGTCTGTTTAAACATTCCAACAAGATTTATTTAATAATCACGAAGCTGTTATGTCACACACAGAGGTGGGCAATAAATCGTTATTTGGAGGGCCAAAGACAGCTTCCAGCTTGTGAGACTCTGGCTCTACAATCCGTCCGCTGGCCCTGTAGAATGTTTAGCGTGTGTGTAGCTTTGCTTTTCTGGGGACTTTGTTTCACACTGGTACAGTATTAAATATCTAGAACCAGGGCCAATTAGCAAAGCCTGAATACAGGCACTGGCTGGGTGAGAGTCAAATCACAGCTGGCAAGGAAACTTTGTGCCTCACAAGTGCCCAGCCTGGGTGAGCCAGGCCTACCTGAGTCCTCGGTGAGGAACCTCTGGTAGTGTTTGGGGCGTGAGGAATCCCACAGATATAGTTTGAGACCTGCTCTGGATTTGTTTTTCCTCACAGACTCTACAATTATTCTTTTTTTTTTTTTTTTGAGACAGGATTTCTCCGTAGCTTTTGGTTCCTGTCCTGGAACTAGCTCTTGTAGACCAGGCTGGCCTAGAACTCACAGAGATCTGCCTGCCTCTGCCCGAGTGCTGGGATTAAAGGCGTGCGCAACCACGGCCTGGCTCTGCAACTGTTCTTAAAGTTGAGCATACTGTAGAACAGACCTATGGCCACTGGTGGCTGAATCGACACTGAACATTCTTTGTGGCGTTCTGGGAAAAGGCTTTCGACTCACTGGCTGCCTATTCAGGCATGTACGGGTGTGGAACTCATTGTGCCTGGTGGTGTTGTAATGTGCTCCGGACCAGCAATGCAGTCTATAGTTTGACATTTGCATACTGACTTTGCAAAAAAAAAATCTTAGCTGACATTTTTATGGTATCCAAGAGGTGACAATGTAATTGGAAAACCCCCAAGTAATCCAAAATCAAATATTTGTAACAAGTTTGGAGGAGGCAAAAGCCTAACCACTGGTCCATTAGATTTCTTTTTTTCTTTTTTAAAGAATTATTTATTCCTATTCTGTATGTATGGCTATTTTGCCTGCATGTATTTCTGTATATCACATGCATGCAATGCCCTTGGAGGCCAGAAGACGGCACTGAATTTCCCGTAATTAGAGTTATAGCTAGTTAATTGTTATATGGATGCTGGGGTTTATTTTCTTAAATAATCTATAGAATTCTACAGACTCCAGACACTATGGGCCTATAACATATGAACTAATAAGGGGATGAATCTTCTCTGAGGTTTGATCTTTCTGCTATTTTGGATTTCTGTGTGACGGTCCAATGGCTGCAGATTTCTGATGATCAGCGAGCATTTATTACTCCTGATTACTGTCCCCGAGTCCAGATCACTGTGCCCTCTTACTGCAGTTGAGAGCCTGAAGAAGCAACAGTGCCATGAAAGCAGCTGACAGGACTGTCCACCCACACTGATTGGAGCTTGTTAATGTTATATTATGTTATTACATTTATATAATTATAGTATAATGTTGATTTGTGCCCTTTATTTTTATAGTCTAAGCTTAGAGTTTCAGCTTTCAGACATACTGCTCAAAAAATTGGTTATTGGGTCGGGCGATGGTGGCGCACGCCTTTAATCCCAGCACTCGGGAGGCAGAGGCAGGCGGATCTCTGTGAGTTCGAGACCAGCCTGGTCTGCAAGAGCTAGTTCCAGGACAGGCTCCAAAGCCACAGAGAAACCCTGTCTCAAAAAAAAAAAAACCAAAAAAAAATTGGTTATTGGTTTTGTTTGATAGGGAATTATGACCTTCAGTAAACCCAAACATTAAGGGAAAGAAGTGTGTCTGGAATCCTGTTGAAGTTCAAGTTAAAAGAGAGGAAAAGCCCTGTGAGAGTTGTGGCTTTAGGTAGTGGCCAAGTACGGGTGACAGGGTCCATACAGTCAGTACATTAGCTGAGTCGTGAAGGATGTAGATGCTGAGGGAGTGCGGGGGACACAAATCCCTTACCAATACTAAATTAAGTCATGAGTTAAAGAAGAAATCAAGATGGTAATCATAAAATTGTGAGGCAAAGTACACCTCATACTTCATGAAATACAGCCAAAGCAAGTACTCATAGGAAAATTTATAATATTGTCAGTTATTTTCAAAACTCAAGGTTTTAACTAGGGAGAAAAAAGAAGACAAACACAAAGGCATGAAATACATAAAGCTTGCCATAAACTATGCATTCTTTTAAAAAAAATTGAAAATTACAAACTATATTAAGTTGATCAAACAAAACCAATATCTAATTCTTTGGTCTATCTGATAAACTGAAACTCTAATCTATGAAACATAAAAAGACAGAAATAGTTATTGCATATAATAAGTTCTAATTAATTCAGTCTCCTAAATGAGACTAAAAATGAAGGAATTACTCCTAAAAAGAAAATCTGGCTGGTTATGGTGGTGTCGGTCTTTAACTGTAGCACTTGGGAGGAAGGCAGAGACAGATTCTGTGTGTTTGAAGCCAGCCTGGGCAACTTAGCAACTTCTAGGCCAGCCAGAGCTTCACAGAGAGACCCTCTCTCAAAACAGGCAGCTGGGTGTGGTGGTGCACACTTGCAGTCTTGGCAGGACGAATACCACCAGTTCAAGACCAACCTGGGCTACATATGGAAACCCTGCCTCAAAATAACAGGGGAAGAAAAGCATTGACTGAAATATAGGAGAGTTTGCTAGAAGATTTCAATAATACCTCCTGGACGCTTATAATGTAGAAGGCCCTGGTCTAAGCAATTGGAGTCGGCCATTTACGATTCACGATGGCTCTTGGCAGACGATTTCACTATTTCCATGCCCTATGGAGAAACTTAGCTTAGGAAGTAACTTGCTCAAAGTCACATCAACTAGTACGTAGCTGAAATAGGAATTCCTGCTGTAGAGTCCACACCTCTCTCTTAGAATATCTCTCAAAGAAAAAAAATCAAAATATAAAATTATAACTAGAATCAGACTGACAGATTACATCCACTCTCCTTCTGAGGAAATGGCTATCTTTACAGGCTAATTTTGCTCTAGTTTCAAGGAAGAGATAATTCTCCATTGTTAAAATCAGTATTAGAACACAGAAAGAGATAGGAGGCTTCCTTACTCTTTTAAAGAAGCTGAGGGCACAGCTGGATGGCAGAGAATATGCTTAACCTGTACAAAGTTCTTGGTTCAATATGAAGCAACAAAAACAAAAGGTAGGCAATTAAGTGTTTTGGATTAGAAGATTCAATATTACAAAAATGTCACATTTCCAAAAACCAATCTACAGATTTAACATAATCTCAAACACAATCTCACTGGGTTTGCTAAGAACTGAAATTCACAGGCTCATCATTTTAGAAGTCATCTGGGACAGTGAGTCAAGAACATCCAGAGGCATAAAAGGAGAATCACATGGCACAAGGGGGAAAAAGCAAAAGCTTGCCCAGCAGTGTATAGCACATGACTGCAATCCACCTCGGAGGCTGAGGCAGGGGGATCACAAGTTGTTGAGTAAAATTTGAAAAGGGTGGAGAGATGCCAGATGTGGCGGTGCACTGCCTTCAACCCCTGCATTCACGGAGGCAAAGACACCATCTCTGGGGGTCTGACCCGGACTGGTCTACATAGTGAGTTCCAGGCCAGCTAGGGCTACTACATGATAAGGCCCATCTCAATAAAACGGCACTTTGATTTGTAATAAAGACAACACATTTTAATGCGGGAAGGGATTTTACCAGGCCAACCAAATAACGGTATGGAAAAATAATGGTAGATCAATTGCAAAGGGTCAGATAAAGCTTTTAGAGAAAACAGATTTGTGATTTTTAGGGTAGGCAGTGATTTTTTTTTTTTTGAGCATTGACCATAAAAGAAAAAAAAAACCTGTTAAGTGGATCTTAATGAATTTAGGCGATTCTGTTCTTTGAGAGAAACTATTGAGAATGCAGAGACTGCCAGTGAGATGGCTCAGTGGGCAAAGGTACTTGCTGCCAGGTCTGGGGGCCTGAGTCTGTTCTGAGGGCCTACATGGTGGAAGCAGAGAATCAGCTCCTGTCTTCTGATCTCCATGTGTGCACATATACCAACACAGAAATGTGATAAAATTTTATTTTATAAAATGGGTAAAAGTCACATACAGCCTAAGGGATGTGGGGTAGATATACAATTAAGGACTTGTAGTCTATATATATGTATATAGTTTCACTACTAGTAAGAGAGAACCAATGGGAAACTCACACTGGCCATTAAACTAGCATTAAGCATCTTAAGTTCCATATCAGAGATACAGAAGTGCAAACCACACAGAGACACTACTACACATCTACCAGACTGATACGAAGACCAAAAGAGCGCTGGTAAGGACGTTCTGTGACAAGACCTCTTACACACCGCTGACAGGAGTTTGGATAACTGCTATGGAATGACGTGTGACAATATCTATGTAAGCCATATATGTATTTATATTATACAATATCTATGTAAGATATATGTGTTTCCTATAATCCAGCATTTCCACTTCTAAGTATATACCCAACAGAAACACGCTTAACAAAAACACACTCTGGAAGGTTCTTAAGAACACTACAGTAATTTCAAAGTAGACAATACTTCAGTATGCCCTAAAAAGAGCCATACAGTCACACGAAATATTGTGTCACAATAAAATCCCTAGGTAATCATATGAATGAATCTCACAAAGCCAGAAGGAGAAAAAAAAGGACACATGAAGAGAATGTAAATGAAACTTCATAGCAAACCAAAAGAGCAGACGAAACTGACCTAGGTTATTACAGTTGTGAAGAGCTGTCATTGTGGGGTGAGAACTAGGGACTCAAAAACAGCGGAAAGGAGGCACTGGTGTCATGATGTTCCACTTATTATTTGGGCGTTCATCAACTTGTACACTCTCAGTACGTGGACTTTCCTTACGTATACTATCTTGTGTGTATGAAGACTATCAAAAAAGTTAAGCAGAAATCTGGCAAAGTACGTCTTCAGATAGGATAGTGGCGAAGGAATAGATGAAGAATCCATGAAGGGGTGGAGAGACTGATCAGTGGTTAAGAGCACCGACTGTTCTTCGAGAAGACCTGGGATCAATTCCCCGCACCCACATGGCAGCTCACATCTGTCTGTAACTCGTGTAGGGGATCTCACACCCTATTCTGGTCTCCAGGATCACCAAAAATACATTTGGTGCAGAGACATACAGGTAGGCAAAATACCCATGCACATAAAATATTAAAACATAAAAGGAACGCGCTGCTGGGAAAACAAAACCAAAGAAGAATTCATGTACACCAACTTTTAAGAAGCTAGGCTGAGAGTGCAGCATGTTTATTAAGCATGGACAGGCACTCGGTTCAATCCCTAGCACTAAAATCAGAAATAAATGAATATACTTTTTAATTGCCGATAGATCTATAAACGTATATCTCAGCAATATAATGTTATCGTGGGGCACATGGGACGCACCTATAATCCCAGGCACTCAGGAGGCTGAGATGACAGAGTGGGAAGTTCAAGATCAGCTTGAATTATAAGACCCTTTCCCTCTCCCACCCCCACAAAAAAAGTGTGTATGTGTTTGGGAGGGGGACAAGATTAAAGACAAATTTAAATTTAAGTAAAAATATATTCAAAACTCTGTGATATGCTAAATGTTAAAAATTAAAAAAAAATAATCACACAAATAGTTATGTATTCAACTAGAAAAAAAAGACTTCAAAGAACTTTTTTTTGCTTTATCTTTTATAACAAAATGTTTTGTTTCAAGACAGGCTCGCTCATAACCCAGGCTGGTCTCGAACTCATTGAGTAGCTGCTAACTTTGAAGTTCCTATGATGCTCCTGCAGCCACCTTTGAGAACTGGAATTACAGGAATGTGTACCCCACCCTATCAGCTTCAAGTAGTGCTGGGAATTGAACCAAGGGACCTGTTGTGAGTTCAAGCCAAGTGCTCTACCACAGGAACTCATGCTTAGCCCAATACAATGTATTGCTTTTTTAAAAATTATGTCCAGAAATCAAAGAAAGTAGAGTAAAAAATAATTCAGCCACCTACTTTTGTCTCCCTTTTACCTCCCCACATCCACTCTGCAGCCATCCCCTCAATTTTATATTAGAAACAACAGTCCAAGTCAGTTTTTCATGACTTGGTCTCTGATTTCCAGAGTGTATGCTTTTGTTCTCGTGAACTCCCACAGATAGACCCTTCACTATAGCAAAATAGTCCTATTTCCCACTTAGATATCGTAATCACATTGCCATTTTACACAGTAACCGTCCACACTCGGGGCCCTAAAACTGCACATTATAAATGCTGTCACCCCACCCCGATCCTTGGCATACTCAAAATCTTTTTCCTGTAGTACATTTTCTCCCATCCATCTTTCTAATTCATTCATAGTTGAAGATTTATCTGGGGTATGATTTGCTGAGTATAGGGTTTTTTTTTTAAGTGCTAAGAACAGACCACGGTTTCCAAATGAACCTTCCATTGACAGCACATATGTCAACATTTCACGCTCTGTACGTACCTCACTCTCCCATTGTCTTAATTTCCTAAAATCTAGTTGGCCGAGGGAAAGCACGGCATACATATTCAGTACATACATTCACATTCTAGGGTGTGGGTTTTGACCTGTCTGATGGGAAAATGGCATTGAAAACACTAGACTTATTTATTTATTTTTTTAAATCCAAGATGGCAGAGACATCCTAAAATAGTCCTACACAAAAGCATTCACATCCAGACCAGAGCTCCCATTCAGACCCGGCTACACCTAGCGCAACAGCAAGGACAAAAGAATGGAACCTAGGTGCTGAGATGCCAGAACCCTCACCAGCGGCCACAGGTCTCTCACACACAACGGATCTCCAAGCCTGATAGCTGAGAACTGGCACCTGCTGCTTGCATTCCAAAGGCCACGCCTTGATGAGGATCGTGCTGGTGATAACCGGCACTTCTGGTAACAGACCCACAAAAAAAAATCAAGGCTTAAAGGGAGGAGGTTCAGTAGTAGAGAGAGCACCCGGCACGTTTCGGCCCCGCCCCAGAGAGTCGCAGATCGGGGCGGTGCAGCCAGCGGGTAAGGAAAGAGCAGGACTCCCGCCCCAAGGGCTGGTCAACCGCACCAGGTCTGGGGATTCCGGTTGAGCCTGGGGCAGAGACCAGCCATGACAGGATCCCGCGGGCTACACCTGTCAAGGCGGCTGCAGCCAGTAGGCCCCGAACCAGCGAGGGATTGGTGCCCCAGGCCCGCAGGCGCGCGTCACCCGATCCCTCCCCCTCGGAATCGCTCTCCTTCCTCGCTTTCCCTTCAGTCCTCCTTAGACAAAGACGGTCCGCACTCCCAGCCATTTCCTCCTCACCTCAAAAACCACCTCTTCGTCAAACTCCGGTGTCATCCTTCTCCGCCATACCACCCGCCTCAGCACGATGGGAAATGAAGGAAGGGAGGGCAAGCAGCACCCAGGCTTCGGCTCCTGCCCACCTCGGGGGCGCTGGAAACTACAACTCCCGGCATGCTTCGCGGCGCCCGCCCCCTTCCTCTCTGCTGATTGGAGCAGAGGGTGAGCGCGTAGGCTGGAGGGGCGGGAGCGGGCGGGCGCTGCGGAGCTCCTATTGGAGAGAGCTACGGCTTTTGTCTGCCTTTTACATCCCGGGACGACCAGGGGGCGCCTGGAGCGCGGATTTTCCTCGGGAGCTGTGGAGGGGCGCGCGCCGGCGAGGCCGGCTCCGCTCGTGCGCGCGCCCGGCGGTCGTTCCCGGCCGCGCGGCGGAGCGGCGCTCGTGCTCGCCGTCCTGTCGCTGGGCTGTGCGGCGCCCGGGGGACGCCGGAGGGTCGCGGGATCCGGCGTCTGTCCTTTGTGAGGCGCTCAGACAATTCGATCTGGGGTGCGGGACGGAATGTGGGCGCTGCGGGGTTGTTTTCTCTCTCTTGCTCCAACTCTGGGGAGTGTGGACTGAACAGGAGCCATGGACTGAGGGCGTGAGCGGCGCGGGGCAGTCATGACTTCGGTCGCGGGTAAGTGGCCGGGCTGCCGGGAAAGTTGCTGCGGGCTCCCGCTGTCCCCGGTGTCGTTCTCCCCGATCCCGGGTGCGGGGTCCCCCGGGATCCCACCGACCCCCGTGAGCCCAGGTGAAGCGACGGCGACTCGGCGCTTGCTCCCGTGCTCTGGCGACGTCGCCTGTGCGCGGTGCGGGAAGCTTGGAGTAGTCGGACGCGGAGGACTCAGTTATTCTAAATAGGACAGTTTCCCAGCGAGTTGAACTAATTGCACAACTAGTCTGAGTTGCTTTCCAGCCTGGTCGTTATCTATTGGCATTCTTCGCTAAATTAGTAGGGAGGTTTAAACAGAGCTGGTCGCACCCTGACGTCTTGAGTCCTATTACCTGAAGAGTAAAGTGTACGATTAGATGGCAAAAAAAGACAAAAATACAAGCCCTCCCCAACCAACCAATTAACACCCCCCCCACAAACGAAAAACCCAACCCCCCCTTTTTTCTCATCTTCACTTTTTCTTAACCCCCCCCTTAGTTATACATCGACAGTGTAAACAAAGCCTCATTTTCTGTCTGCCTCCTTTCCACTCACCCAAATGACAAAGCCTCTGCTTACCTTTGTGTGAATTTAGGCATTTCTCGTCATTGTATTGAGAAACATTCTTAAGGGGCAATTTTTATTTTTCCAAATTTAAGTGCCTGGGTGACGTTATGGTCCCTTTATAAGACTATAGCTTATTATTATTTTTTAAACCAGAATTTTATAAGGTATGGATTTTTTTTTAAACATCTTCATTCGCATTTGAAGAAACTTCGGTGAGAAATTCTGTAGTAAAAGAGTTCAAGGCTTCACTTCAGTTAGGTCTAGAATAAGCACTTCAGTATCAGATGAAATTTTCCTTGCTTTCTTTGGCGTTTGTTTAAAATTCCTGCAACTTGAAACTGTCAAAGAGCGCACCAAATGTTCTGATTTGTATTTCTAAAGCCTTGGAAGAGTCGCACTGCCAGGCATAATCAGAGCACATTAAACAAGCAAGAAACTAGTAACAGTAAGAAAGCAAGGGGTGAAGTGTTCGCGGCAGAAAACGTAGATCTCTTCTCTTTGATGTTATGTGTATCCATTCACGTGATCGTCGGGCACTGTTAGTCATTTACAAAGGTCTCTCTCTGTCTCTCTGTCTCTCTGTCTCTCTCTCTCTCTCTTTCTTTAAGAGGCGCTCCTCTTACACAGTGGATTGTTTTCAGCCTAACTTTCTGCGCCTCACCTTCAACTTAACTTTGGTAAATTACTGAACTTGTATAATTAAATTAAGATAAAAATTGGAAAATTAATTAAAATTTCCAGGGCTCTGTCTGGAAGTTTATGATTGTTTCATTTTGAATTACGCTAGAATAAGGCAACCTATTTTTATACTTATCAACTTTACAATTAAGGAAATCCACAGCATTTTTGTGGTCTTTTAAAGAGACACTTCCTGTGTCTAGCTGAGTTAGTTGATTTTTTTTTTTGAAGTATGGGCTGCTGAGAAGCATTAACTACTTTTTTGCTCACCCGTCTGATGACATTTATTATAACTTTTTCTTATGTCTAGGGGATGTTGAGGAGGAGTGAGATTTTTTTTGCCCCCACCCTTTTTGATAAAGTTACATATACATTGCCCTCACAAGTCACATGTATGTGGGTCAGAACAATGCAATTTATTAAAACTTTGCGGAAAGTTACTCTTGGAGTAGAGAGTGGGTTTTTTTTTTTGTGTATTCTGGTGTCTTTGGGAAAGATGGCCTCATTTAAAATTAGGGGCTGTGGCTGGGCGGTGGTGGCACATGCCTTTAAGCCCAGCACTCAGGAGGCAAAGGCAGGCGGACTTCTGTGAGTTCGAGGCCAGCCTGGTCTACAAGAGCTAGTTCCAGCACAGGCTCCAAAGCCACAGAGAAACCCTGTCTCAAAAAAAAAAAAAAAAAGAACCAAAAAAACAAAAAACCCAAAAAACAACAACAACAAAACCCACAAAAAAAATTAGGGGTTGTAGAGCAGTGGAGTGGTTTGTGCCCTGAAGAACCTGAGCTTGTTTTGTTTTTCCTGCAGCCGTTGAAGAGTGAACCCATAAAAGAGATTTTGGAAGTATTCTAAGTAGTGTATGAAAAAAGGGGATAATTATAAGTATCACCTATCTATCCATCATCTCTCATTGTGTGTATATCCACTTTACTGTTTCATTAATGCCTGTGCCTCTTGGCTCTGGGGAGGAGCCAAGGCCACCTGTGTGTAACAGATGACGACTCTGTTTATAACAGTAAAATGGTACCGGGGCTTGACTTTTCTACCTTAGATTTCCCTGGAGCCAAACAGCTGTGTAAATAAAAGATTTGCTGCCTTGCTCCCAAGAAGCATTGGGGTCTGATTGTTAATACAGTGTCAAGATCCAGAGGTGCAGGATTCGTTCCCAAGCATTGTGTCCTGATTTCAAGGTTTGACACCGGAGCAGGTCACAACGTAGTGTCTTGTCAGAGTTGTTTTAAGCCATGTTTCTTTCAGAATAGAGCTGTTAAAAACCGTGCGGGCCGGTGAGATGGCTCAGTGGGTTAGGCTCTTGCTGTCAAGGCTGATGACCTGAGTTTGATCCCCGGGACCCACAGGATGAAATGAGAGAATCAGTCTTTCAAGTTGTCATCTAACACATGTGTTACGGAATTCATAGCTACCCCCTCCCACAAATGAGATATAGTTTAAAAAAATATTAATGGAGCTGACACGGCGTTGCATCCCTGTAATCCCAGTACTAGAGAGGGCGAACCAGGAAGACTGCAGTTCAGGGATATCCAGGGCTATATTCCAAAGCCTATCTCCAAAACCTAAAAATAAAGAAAAACAGTAAGGAAAGGTTTTTGTATATCGCTGTACCAGGGACTTGGCAAACACTTCCCCCTATTAGTCATTAAGGAATTACACAATAATCCTATTGAAGTTCATCCTGCTCCCTTTTCAAAACATCATTTTGAAAAAGATTTATTTTAAAAATGTGTGTGTGTATGTGTGTGGTGGGTAGAGGTTTGTGTATGTGTGAACACAGATGCCAGCAGAGTTCAGGAGAGGTTGTTGAATTCCTCTAGAACTGGAGTTACAGGCAGTTGTAGAACCAACCCTTCCCAACTCTCTATCCCCTGATCTCTACCCTGGTCGCATAGGTGCTGGGAACTGAACTCAGGTTTTCTATAAGCACAGAATGCTGAAAAGATGGCTCAGTGGTTAAGAGCACTAACTGCTCTTCCAGAGGACCCAGGTTCAATTCCCAGCACCCACATGACAGCTAACAACTTGTCTGTAACTCCCGTTCCAGAGGATCTGACACCGTCACACCAATGTACATAAAATAAAGTTGAATAAATTATAAATTTTTCTTTAAAAAAGAACAGAATGTACTGTACTCTAAACCACTGAGCCATCTCTTTAGCCTCCAGAATACCATTTGATGTTAAATTGGATGTTGAAGTTAAAAATAAAGAAATTTTCTGTCACTGAAGACCTATTAAATGGAATGGTGTGTATGTGGCAGCTGTCTCTCAGTGCCCCCTGTCAGCACTGAGAACCCAGAGAATAAGGCCGTGAATTAGCTGGACTCCGAGTTAATCGCTGACTTCTTCCACTCGAATGCACAGGTAACAAACAATAGGAAGCCCAAGTTCACAGTTAGTTATTGAGTGTGCGTGCGTTGCAGGCTTTAGAACATAACACCGTGCCGTGTTTCCTGGGAGTCAGCCTTGGCTCATATGCACTTAACTTGCTTGCTGTGAAATCGAGAAGAGGAATTTGTCTCTTAGAAGCAGACTCAAAGGAAGGACTGGAATTGGGACTAGAGATTGTGATGTAGGGAGGGCAGGACAATAGAACGGAAGAAGGGCTAAAATTGGTACCAGAGAGTAATAAAACGCTTTAGGGAGGCTGAGCTGGAGGATGGAGAGTTTGAAGTCAGCTTGGGGATACAGGGCAAGACAGTAACAGCAAAATAACTAGTAATAGAATGTTCTCAATGAAAAGCAAAATGACTTGATTAAATGACCTCAGACCTTCTGACTAGACTCTAAGATCAGAAAGTAAAAGATTAATTAGATGAGATCTCTCATTTTCTCTTCTCCCTCTCTCCCATCCTTCTTTCCTTTCTTCCTTATTTGTTTATTTTGGTTTTTTGAGACAGGATTTCTCTGTAGCCCTGGCTATCCTGGAACTTGTTCTGTAGATCAGGCTGGCCTTGAACTCAGGGAATAAAGGTGTGCACACCACTACCACCTGGCTAAAATGTCTCTTTTTTAAAAAATAATTCTTTCAAAAATTATTGTTATTGTGTGTGGTGTGTTTGGGTGTGTGGGGGAGACCACAGTGTGCATATGAAGACTGGAGAACAGCTTGGTGGAGATAGTTTTCTTTCCACCTTTATGTGTGTTCTGGAAATTGGACTCAAATCTCCAGGTTTGTGTGGCAAGTACCTTTATCTGGCGAGCCATCCGGCTGGCCTGCATTTCTTTTTAATTGTGGTAAAATAGACCATCTTAACGTCTGTAGGTTTTTTTGGAACAGGAACTTTTTGTATAGCCCAAGCTAGCCTCAAACTCATAACAATCCTCCTGTCTCAGCTTCCTAAGAAGCAAGCAGCAGGACTTCAGGCAAGCACCACTGTGCCCCTCTGTCTTAACTATTTCCAAGTGTACAGCTCAGTAACATTAAGAACATTTTCGTAGCTGATCTCCAGAACCCATTTTGTCCTGTAAAAACTCATATTCTTAATTAAGAAATCCCAGTGCTAGGACGTTTTAAGCGCGACAGAAATGAAGTTAACGTGACAGTCTGTCCGTTTTTATTGAATGAGAAGGGAGTCTGCGGCAAGTCCTCAGGCAGTCATCCTTTCCCTTAAGGTTTGACTTGATGGATGGAGAAGTTAATGTAATATACTGTGTCAGCACTGCCAAAACCACAAGAACCAAACCTCAGGCTAATAATGTGTATATTGAACAGCTAACTGAAAATTGCCTGCCTTGGGAATTCGTTATTGTTTTGAAACTTCGTTGCCTTTCTTATGATAAGCTTGTGTCTAGGGATTGAGTTTGGTAAGGCAATGTTATAAAGCCTTGACTCTGCATATCATATCAGAGTTAGAGTTACCTAGGAAGAGGAAGAGGAAGAGGAAGGAAGGCACCCTGCCTTCTCCCCCCCTTTTTTTACTCAGTTCCATGTAATATTTTTTCCAAGCGTTATGACTAATTTCCTTTGTTGAAAAGAAAATCAACACAAATGAAATGTCAAAGTCTCTCTGTGTGCAGATAAATGAAACAATGTTGAGAAGTCTTGTGCAGCATGTATTTTGAGATTGTTTGGTAAATATGTTAAAAAATTAAGTATTAGATCCTGTTGAAGAAGCTAATTTAAGAAGTGTGAGATAAGTCAGGCAGTGGTGGCACACACCTTTAATCCCAGCACTCGGGAGATCTGCCTAGATCTCTGTGAGTTCAGGGCCAGCCTGGTCTACAGAGCTAGTTCCAGGAGAGGCTCCAAAGCTACAGAGAAACCCGATCTTGAAAAACTGGGGGAAAAAAGTGTAAGATAAAACGTGTTTGAACTAAAGTCCACTGGGGGTGGGGAGCTTGATTGACAAGTAGAAGATCCTAAAGGAACTTAAAAGAAATATAATCCTTGTGTATCATTTTTAGTTTTATTAGAGTCTTTAAAAAAAGAATTATTTTGTTTTGTTTATATGTGTGTCTATTTGGGCGTATGTTCAAATGTGAGTGCATGTGCCTGTGAAGGCCAGAAGAGGGCGTCATATCCCTTTGAGCTGGAGTTACAGGTTGTTGTGAACTTGGTTGCTGGAACTGAACTCTGCCCCTCATGATTGAACTGAAAGTACTCTGAGCCACACAGTCCTCTCTCTAGCTCCTTTAGTATGGTCCTTTGTGTAAGGCTGTTGTCAAGTTTCTGTAGTCTGAGAGCCGGCCTGCACAAACGCAGCACTGTAGAATAGGTGTTGATAACACTTGAGGAAGAGTTGCCACACCAGAACTTGTGGTCATCCTTTAATATTGGGCTTGATGGTGCAGACCGCAATTCCAGCACCCAGGACGCTACAGCTGAGGGATGTAGCCTGACACCCACCTGGCTTATACAATGAGACCCTTGCTCAGAGGAACATCACACAAACACGTGGTGCTTAGTGGTGAAGGATGAAAGACTTAGTCAGTCACCCATGGGAAATGAAAGAAATACAGATGTACAGATTGTATGTTCAGACACTCTCCAGTTGTTTGATCTGGAGCCAGGCCTGGGCGTGTGTCAAAGCTCTATGAAGAAATATCATGAAGTTCCCAATTGGTCCTTGGACAGAGAAATACCACTTCTTTGTAAACATCAATTAATACCAAAGAATTCACTTTCAGTCTTTTTAGGGTAGAAAAAATATCTGTTTTCCACATTCATTTTACAGAATGTTTTGGGGGTTCTGTCAGGTAGACAATCTTTTTTTTTTTTTTTTTTGGATTTTTTGAGACAGGGTTTCTCCATAGCTTTTGGTTCCTGTCCTGGAACTAGCTCTTGTAGACCAGGCTGGCCTCGAACTCACAGAGATCCGCCTGCCTCTGCCTCCCGAGTGCTGGGATTAAAGGCGTGCGCCACCACCGCCCGGCGAGGTAGACAATCTTTGTAACAGGCCATTACATGGATCTTGCCTGTCTTGCTGACCAGCACTGCTGATTTATGTGAGGAATAGAGAGTTGCGTACTGTGGGGAACTCTTAAACCCAGTGGATGAGCTGGCAAGACTATATAGAGTCACTAAGTAAAAGCCAGTGATTTAATTAATGTCAAAGTTAGGGGAAGATCTGTAGTGGATTAACTAAAAAATATACGGTATGTCTAAAGCTGCTTACACTAGAACTTAAGGACAATTTCAAGAATTTTCAAGAATAATGTTGACTCTGTAAGATAATATAATCTACTTAGTAAAATGGAAGGTCAGTTTTTTATTCATTTTATTGAGTTCTACATTTTTCTCTGCTCACCTCTCTTACTCTCTCCTCCCCTTCAGCCTTCTCCCAAGGCCCCCATGCTCCCAATTTCCTCAGGAGATCTTGTCTTTTTTCTACTTCCCTTGTAGATTTGATCCATGTAAGTCTCTCTTAGGGTCCTCATTGTAGTCTAGGTTCTCTGGGATTGTGAATTGTAGGCTGGTTTTCTTTGCTTTATGCTTAAAAGCCCTTATAAGTGAGTACATATGATAATTATCTTTCTGGGTCTGGGTTACCTCACTCAAAATGATGTTTTCTAGCTCCATCCATTTGCCTGCAAATTTCAAGCTGTTATTTTTTTTCTGCTGTGTAGTACTCCGTTGTGTAAATGTACACATTTTTCTTATCCATTCTTTGGTCAAGGGGCATTTAGGTTGTTTCCAGGTTCTGGCTATGACAAACAAAGCTGCTATGAACATAGTTGAGCACATGTCCTTGTGGCATGATTGCGCATCCTTTGTATATATACCCAAAAGTGGTATTGAGGAAGGTTGTTTCCCAATTTTCTGAGAAGTCAGAAAGGCCATATTGTTTAAAAAACTTCACTCAGCAAGCGTGGGAGTGCATGCCTGTAATTTCAGCATTAAGAAGTATGGCTGTGAATTTGAGACTGAGCTGTGTTGTAGAGACCAAGCCAGCCAGGACTGCATAGCAAGACCTTGCGACAGAAAACAAATAAAAACAGAAAAATGGTATGCATTTTTTATATCCTCTGAGGTCTAATTATTATATTTTCCTTTCTAGAACTTAAGAAGCCACCATTGGCTCCCAAGCCAAAGTTAGTGGGGACAAATAGCAGGCCATCTCCCCCTCCCATTGCACCCAAACCGGACATCGTAAATGCTAGTGTTCCACGGTTAACAAAGAAAACCAAACCAGCAATTGCACCAAAACCAAAAGCCCTGACAAACTCAGCTGTTCAAGACATCAAGCAGTCACCCTCAAAGAAACCCCCTTTGAACCTGGAGGAGCGGGAGCCGGAATTACCGGAGAGCACTGACACGTTTAATTGCAAAGATGTCGGGGATGCACACAGTGATTATATTTTACCAACGTGTTCCTGCAGTTCTGCGTGTACTCGTGAGCCTGGGAATAGAGGAAGTCTGTGTGCAAAGCAGCTCGTTCTAGAGCCTCTGGGAATGAAAGAAAATTTAGAGAATAGTAAAAACAGTGAGTCCTCTTTAACTGCAAAGAGGAGGACTAGGTGGGATTCGAGTGGTGAAAAGGGCCGGAGCCAGAGTGGAGTTATTTTAAAGGCAGGTGTCTTAGAAGAGAAGCTCAAAGAGGTTTTAACACAGCAGCAATCACCCCGTAGTACCCCGAAGAAGCACAGGTCTCCCCCCAACACAGAAATAAATGGCGACTACAGTGGCAGCGGACAGATCAGAATTGACCTGGCAGATCTGCCCCCTTCCCTGTCCCGCTTTGAAAAAGTTCCTGCTCATCACAGCTGCCACCCACAGCCCCCTAGGGACGAATCTCAGAACCTGGAGACTTGTGAAGCTGGCAGCGCTAAGAGTAGCCGTCACTCCGAGTCCTGTGAACTAGATGACAAAAAGACGCCTCCCGATGGAACTGGTAAGAAGCCGGACGTCACAGATCTTGGTCCTTTAGAAATTCACTTATTACCTCATACCTCAAAGTTTCCAATTCCCAAGCCCAGAAAGACACACGCTGCTCGCCTGCTTCGCCAGAAGTGTGTAGATACTCCTAGTGAAAGTGCCGAAGAGCCAGAGAATTCAAACAATGGCTCTTCTTGTCTCCTTGAAGATAGTTTGAAAAAC
Organism: Microtus pennsylvanicus; assembly: GCF_037038515.1. Classification (NCBI taxonomy): domain Eukaryota; kingdom Metazoa; phylum Chordata; class Mammalia; order Rodentia; family Cricetidae; genus Microtus; species Microtus pennsylvanicus. The sequence continues at coordinate 30,174,180 of NC_134598.1, read as the reverse complement.
AATCAAGTCAGTGTTCTTCATCAGAATGTTTTGTATAACCAGGGACAAGTGGACAAAGTGAAGGCAGCAAATAAAAGGGCATTGACTAGCGATCCCAAGAGTGACAGACAAGACTCAGTCAGCTCCCAGAAAGCTGTACGTCAGGAAACGTGTTCCTCTGAAAAAGCGACGCCTTCTTCAGATGCAGACTCTATTTTGAGAGCTGACAGCACAGCAGAAGGTGGTGCTGGAATGTTACCTGCCGCGGAGAGAGAAGCTAGTTTACAATGCCGTACTCAGTCTCCGAGCTTGCCTAAGCAAGCCCAGTTGTCCTGCACTGAACACCCGCCAACTACCTGTGACGTGGAATTGTCTGTTCCTCAAGTACAAAAGGAATCTTCTTCTAGAGTTGTTCCCAAAAAACCTCAGAGACACAGCCTGCCTGCTGCGGGGGTGCTTAAGAAGGCTGCTTCCGAGGAACACGTAGAAAAAAATTCTTATTCGTCAAGCAGAGCAACAAATTCAGAGAAAGGTCTACAAAGAAATCACCCTCAACCGTTGGGCCCCTCCAACCGTGGTGTATCACCATCATTCTCTGACATGCCCAACCCAACTTCAGAAAAGCCAGTGTGGAAGTTACCTCATCCCATTTTGCCTTTTCCAGGGAGCCCAGAGTCCTTGAAGCGCGTCACTTTATCCTTAAATAATGAGCCTGCTAGTTCCCTAACCAAGCCAAGAGCAAAGTCTCTATCTGCTGTGGATACGGACAGGTGCGATAAACCTTGCAAAGACCCTCCAAAGAGAACTTCCTTTAAAAAGTTGATTAATGTCAAACTGTCCATTGGCTTCATAAAGAGTGACTTTCAGAAGTTTAGGTCAAAAAGCTGCCAGCCAGTGGATGCCACTATAGGACCTTTGCTCAGTAGAGAGCCGAAAGGGCTAGAAAGTGATTGGCAAGGTTTGGTGACGGGAGAAGAAAAGAGAAGTAAACCCAGCAAGGCGTATTCTGCAGAAAACTGCAGCCTCGGGTCTCCAAAGGGGAAATCTCGGGGTCAGACCAGAGCAGCCAATGGTCAGAGAGCTGAGTCTCTGGATGACCAGATGCTCTCCAGGGACTCCCCTAGTACAAGGGACTGCGCACCGGAGTATGAAAATGTCCGCCACTATGAGGAGATTCCCGAGTATGAAAACTTGCCCTTTGTGCTGGCTGGAGGAAAGGCTCCAGAGCTGGGGTGGCAGACTTCTAGCCGTGTGGAGGACACGGACGCAAATCTGTACGAAGTACAAGAGCCCTATGATGCTCCAGATGGCCAGCCGCAACTCGATCCTAGACGTCCGCCTTCCAGGTAATGCGTAGGTGTCAGCTAGACCTGCACTTTGGCGTGCGGCGTGGTAATTAGCCTTCAACCACTCTGTGATAGAGGACAGCAGAGAGGAAAGTCACTTACAGAGGAACTGATTGAGAGAGGGGAGATGAAAGCGGTTCCGTGTTCAGACTCCATCTGTCGTACAATTGCAAGGCAAGCTTGTAATACCTACTTTCATAGCCAATCCAAAGGCTTGGAATAGCAGCGACGTGACCGCTGCAAGGGTGGCCTAGATAGAGTTCCAGGATCCCCATGCACCAATGCAGAGCCGTAGGCAGGGGTACGACGTTATGAAATCCTTGCGTTTATATAAGGTGCCATTGTTGGAATACTCGAGATTTTGCTGCTCCTCAAGTGTGTACTTTACTTGCTGACCTCAGGCAATCACGGGGAAGTTCAGGGGACAGTCGTCTTCCTCCTTTTGTGTGCGTACTCTCCCTTCCATCTCTCTCACCGCCATTTTACTCATCCTCAGCGGCTCAGCTTCTCCGTCCCAGGCTTCATGGAGGTGGTAGCAGGAAGTGTTTGCTTCCTACTAAACTGCCTATTATCCCGTGCTGTCCTTGCATTTTGTATCTCAGTCTGACTCACGGCCTATTGCTAATTGGTGCATCTGATGTTCTATGTTTAGTTTTGTAAAAAGTATTTATTAATCTTTGACAAGTTCATACATGTACATGATGTACTTTGTTGTTTTCACTCCCATAGCTCTCCCTTATCCCTCCCCACTTCCACTGACCCCTTTTTTTCTTCTTTACGTGTCCTTTTGATCTGTGCGGACTTTGTTTGTGTGGGACCTATTAAATTTAATTGCTGTTGCTTGAGTGAGTTTGAGTGAATGGGGGTTATTTACTGGCGCATAGACACCTTAACAGTGAGCGGGCTACACTACTGAAGAGAATGCCTTCAGTTTTAAGTGCCCCGAAGAGTTCTGGCTCTCTCTCTCTCTTTATTCTATATATAAGGGCAAACAGGGAGCCCAGTAGGCTCTGTGGTGTGGAGTGGGCACAGGCCAAGAAGGAACGAAACAAAAGCACAGGAAATAAACACCACCTTCCTTCTCTCTCCATGGTTGCAGAGTAGCCTTTGCCTTGCGTTTGCAGTGTTTCTTTTGTATTGTGAAGTCTTCAGATTATCCTCAGGCTGCAAACATGGGCCTTGAGAACTCAAGTCTGAAAAGAAGACTTGTAGAAACATACTGAGCACATAGTGGGATTCCAAAGGAGGGGGCGTGAGTTAGTGGGTGAGCTAAATAAATATAATTGTCCAACAAACTGGAACCTCAAGTGAAGCAGATTGCCTTGAGTTATGTTAATTTTCAGGTGCTCGCACGATATTTTTCTTTATCATCTCCTTTACCTTTCCTCTTTTTACCTGTAAAAGGCTTTTTAATTCCCTTGCCTATTTTTTCTCAGCTGACTCCAATTTTTTTTACATGTCTATTCCTAAATGTTAGTATGTAAGCAAAAACCTCTTCCTTAGCATAAAGTTGACAGAACTATTTGAAGAATTTATCTGTTTTCAAATGTGTGATAGTCTACCATGAAGCAACTTTATTGGTATTTTTAACCAATTTTGTATATTACTTATGCATGTGTATGTATGCACATGTATGTGATGAATTTGATTTGTTTCTTTAGATATGCTGCTGTCCTTGTTTATGATAATTTTTTTTCTTATAATGGGAGGCTTGACCCTTGGGGCTTGTTCCCTGTTGGCTGGATTTGAGTCCTGAGTTTTCCACTATCTCTGATATGGGTTCTTTGCTTCTGGAACTCGTTTGTCTGGTCTGCTGTTGGCTTGAGGGGATGCTTTTGGAGGGACTAATGTAGGCGGCCAACCAGTGTAGCTGGTCAGGCATTCCTAAGGAGGGTTTTTCCTGGAGACCCCAGGAAGCCAAGGCACTGGATGGTCCAGAAGCTGTCATGCACGTCCTGGTGAAGGGTGGGCCTCTTCTGATCTTGAAGTTCGTGTTCCACAGAGTTTTGTTTAAGCCATGCACAGGGAGTCTTCAATGGACTTCAAGAAACCTAAACTGTGGCAGCCGAACCTGTAGCTTTCAGCCATAGAGTCAGACTCAAGCCCAAGAGTTGACCAGTCAGAGAGAGCAAAATGCAAGGCTCCAACCAGGAAGACCCTGGCAATGTGAAAGGCGGTTCAAAATGAGAGGCCACGAGCTGAGACGTCGAGTGGAAATCCTGAGGGTAGGTCTGTCTGCTGAAAATGGAGACCCGTGCCTTGGAATAATTCATTCAAAATGCAGGATCCCGGCCCGGCCTGTAGCTCAGCAGTCCAGTGCTTACTTGCCTAGCGCAGTAACATTTTCTTTGCGAGTCATCAGGAAAGGCTTTAACAGTGTCTCAGCCCTCAGGGAAGGGACTCTGGGTCTTCTCCAGGGCTCTGGGTTAGAGTGTCACTGGCTCTGGAGTCTGGATATTGAAGCAAATAAATAAGTAAATCTATTTGGTTAACTTGGAGGTATCCCCATGGGCACCTTCTTTACAACACAGGTATTTCATATTTCATAAATCTGAATATTTGCAACTCATTGTTTTCCTCAAAGTTTGGTGTTGGAAGGGAGGTAAAGGGTTTAATCCCCAACTCAAGCTAAGAGTTAACCCCTGTAGTTAATCCCTGTAGCCCTGACTGTTGTGGAACTCACTCTGTAGACCAGGCTGACCTTGAACTCGCAGAGACCTGCCTGCCTTCCAAGTTGTGCGCCCTACTGCCCGGCCCAGGTGAACTTTCTTGACATTTCCATGTGAGCCTTTGAGATGCAAGCTGTGGCTGGGCTTGGAGCATTGTCCTGGGTGGGCTTGAAGACCCGTTATCTCAGAGGAATAGCTGGTGGCCCTGTAGGCTTTGTCGTGGAGTGACGAAGAATGAGGAAATTAGGGCAAGAATGAGGAAATTAGGGTGCAGGGTTGAGTGTCTAGGAGGGCCCTTGTTAAAGCACTCTGAGTTAAGGAGGGAAGGGTGGGGTGACTGCTTAGTAAGCAGAGGGTTTCTTTACTTCCTTTCCTTTTATAATGTCTGTCCCTTCTCTTTTCCCTGTCTTTACCTCTGCAAACTGAGCTTTTCTGACTGCCAGTGGAGTTGAATGGTAACTAGAAGGAAAGGAAGAGGGTCAAGAGAGGCGCTGTGAAGCTCCAGGATGGGAAGGATGAAAGGAAGGAGGGAGGAAGGGGACTTCTGAATACATAAGCCACAAGTGTCACCATTTGCCTTTGTGTCTAAAGAGTAATTTCATCGGAAGGAGGATGTGTGAGTCACTCTGGAATGTTCTAACGTTTAGGGCAGTTGTTTGGTTTATTTTGTTTGTTTGTTTGTTTTTGAGACAGGATTTTAGTCCAGGATAGCCTAGAACTATATATCTCAGGCTGGCCTCAAGCTTGCCTCTTTCTTGCCAAAGCATCTTCCTACCCATGGAATTCTGGGGTGCTAGGATTATGAGTATGGCTCATCACTCAGGGCTGGGGTAAAACCTCCCCCCAAAGCGTTTCAGTGTGCCACAACCCCGAAACAGGTAGCAGGTGACATCCATCTCTGTCCCATTGGGTCCAGATGGCGAGTTTTCCACTACTGCTTTTGTTTAGGAAGCTTGGTTTCATAAGGAAGGTTATAGTTTAGGTCATTGATGTTACTCAACTGTAGCATAATCTGCAAAGACATAACAATCAATTGTTATTATCTCCCTTTGAAACTTAAGATGTCTTGAGTCTGAGACGAAAGCTTTCTTACCTGGAGACATTCCAACTTTTCTTGTGATATTTTGGTTTGTTTTATAGGCACTTAGAAAAACGATGGCAATTGGGCCTTCCTAAGTAAGGCCCTCTGTTACTTTTTAAATGGATATTAAGCATGTGTGCATTCAAAGTGGAGATGAGTGTTCCCTGGTAAGGCACGCCTCCCAGTGAGGCAACTGGTCATTAGAGTGCATGCTATTTTTATTGAAAGTCGCACAGTCTAACGGAGTGTCAAGGATCACGTTGGGCTGGGGTGCAGCTCAGTGATGCAGTACTTGCCTAGCATGCATGAGATCCCAGGTTCAGTCCTCAGGACAGTAGAAACAGAGCCAGCGTGACAGATGTGGAAACAGGTGAGCCAGCGGTTTTTGAAGGTAGCAGGCTCAGACTTGGCGTTCGGGAGCTGATGGATTATGTTTTTATAGCCATAGAAAAGGCATCTTAGTGGGGCTTCCAAGGCAGACGTGGCAGACTAAAGCAGAGGTAGGGTTAGAAATGTGAATTCTTCCTTGAAGCTGCCCGGAAGTCCCAGGCTCAACAAGTCAGCATTTATATTTTGGCCTTCCAGAAAATGAATTAGAAATAAACGAAACAGATTTAAGAATAATTTGGAGAGGTGGATAAGTGGTTGAGAGCACCCATTATTCTTCCAGAGGACCCAGTTTCCATTCTCAGCGCCCACATGGCAGCTCACAACCGTCTGTAACTCCAGTGCCAGGGGATCTGGCCCCTCACACGGACATACATCCTGGCAAAACACCAATGCACATAAAAATAAATAAATCTTTTAAAAAAAGAATCACTTCTTTTTCATTAACCTATATAACTTCATCCCTGACGAAGGCTGAATACTGTGGTTGTTTTTTTCTCTCTCCCTGTTAACATGGGAATGGGCCTGACACACTGCCCAATAGCTTCCCAGGGCATCTGCACTATAAACGGCAGGCCTGGCCTAAGTAGACTTCTGATTGTGTGATTCTGGTGGTATTGTTGAATTTTAATAACGTGATTAAACAATAAATGAATAAATGACAAACTAATTGCACTCATGAGCAACTTCTATGTTGTCATGCCCAACTAGAAGGTGGGGGTGGGACACGGGCTATCTCAACAGCAGCCCTTTCCTGTGAATTATTTTTAGTATCAGGAAATATCAAATATTTGTATGCCTCTTTAACTCTTTGTTTCCTAGTCACACAGTTTTGGCAAATCCGTTTGTTTACATACTTAGCCTATATCGGACACTGTGTCTAGAAGAGTTGGATTTTGTCCCTTCCCAGTAAACATTTCCTTTTCCATGAGAGTAAACATTAGGAATTAGTAAATAACGCAATCTTAGCCAACCATATTTCTTTGTTCTTTTTTTTCTGTCAGAGTAGATAAATTGATATTTTATCAAATACTTCCTTTCGACTAGTTGGGTGTCTAAGGCTTCATTCGAGGCAAGGTCTCATTCATTATGTAGTCCAGGCTGGCCTCAAACTCAAGATCTTTCTGCCTGAGCCTCTTGAGACCTGAGATTGTGGGTCTATAACATCATCACACTCAGCATATTTTTAACACTTTTAGAAGCATGATTTAGCTGGAAATTTAAGGAACTCCCCCTACACATGTGCAAGTGTGTGTGTGTGTGTGTGTGTGTGTGTGTGTGTGTGTTGCTCACATGGTGCTAGTATCTGAGGCATGGTAGGTATACATGTGCAAGTGTGTGTGTGTGTTGCTCACATGGTGCTAGTATCTGAGGCATGGTATGTACACATGTGCAAGTGTGTGTGTGTGTGTTGCTCCCAGGGTGCTAGTATCTGAGGCATGGTATGTACACATGTGCAAGTGTGTGTGTGTGTATTGCTCCCAGGGTGCTAGTATCTGAGGCATGGTATGTACACATGTGCAAGTGTGTGTGTGTGTGTATTGCTCACAGGGTGCTAGTATCTGAGGCATGTTAGGTACACATGTGCAAGTGTGTGTGTGTGTGTGTGTGTGTGTGTGTTGCTCACAGGGTGCTAGTATCTGAGACATGGTAGGTATACATGTGCAAGTGTGTGTGTGTGTGTGTGTGTTGCTCACATGGTGCTAGTATCTGAGGCATGGTATGTACACATGTGCAAGTGTGTGTGTGTGTGTGTGTGTTGCTCACAGGGTGCTAGTATCTGAGGCATGGTATGTACACATGTGCAAGTGTGTGTGTGTGTTGCTCACAGGGTGCTAGTATCTGAGGCATGGTCTGTACACATGTGCAAGTGTGTGTGTGTGTGTGTGTGTGTGTGTTGCTCACAGGGTGCTAGTATCTGAGGCATGGTAGGTATACATGTGCAAGTGTGTGTGTGTGTGTGTGTGTGTGTATTGCTCACAGGGTGCTAGTATCTGAGGCATGTTATGTACACATGTGCAAGTGTGTGTGTGTGTTGCTCACAGGGTGCTAGTATCTGAGGCATGGTCTGTACACATGTGCAAGTGTGTGTGTGTGTGTGTGTTGCTCACATGGTGCTAGTATCTGAGGCATGGTCTGTACACATGTGCAAGTGTGTGTGTGTGTGTGTGTGTGTGTGTGTGTGTGTGTTGCTCACAGGGTGCTAGTATCTGAGGCATGGTATGTACACATGTGCAAGTGTGTGTGTGTGTTGCTCACAGGGTGCTAGTATCTGAGGCATGGTATGTACACATGTGCAAGTGTGTGTGTGTGTTGCTCACAGGGTGCTAGTATCTGAGGCATGGTCTGTACACATGTGCAAGTGTGTGTGTGTGTGTGTGTGTGTGTGTGTGTGTGTGTGTGTGTGTTGCTCACAGGGTGCTAGTATCTGAGGCATGGTATGTACACATGTGCAAGTGTGTGTGTGTGTTGCTCACAGGGTGCTAGTATCTGAGGCATGGTAGGTACACATGTGGAGGTCAGAGGACAACCTCTGGTGCCATTTCTCACCTTCCACATTTTGGATCAGGAGCTGCAGGTTTTTCACTGCTTCGAATGCTAGTGAACACGAGGCTGGTGGGCCTGCGAGGTTCCAGAGGGTCTCCTGTGTCTGTTACCTAAACCTGTGTCAGCATGGGAACACACCGGGATTCCAGATGAGCCCATTACTGTGTCACTTCCTGTGAGGTCTAGGGATTTGAACCCAGGTCCCGTAGCTTGTGTGGCAAGCGTTACCCACTGACCCATCTCTCCAGCACTTTATGTTTTTCCGTGAAGAACTGAGCCATGGGGAGCTAGAGGGAAGGCTCAGCAGTTAAGAGTACTTCCTGCTTAGAGGTATCAGAGTTCAGTTCCTAGGACCTATGTCAGATGGCTTGCTGCTGCCTGGAACTCCTGCTCCAGGGGTTGGGCATCCTCTTTTGGCCTCTGTGGGCACGTGTACATGTTGTGGCATACAGTCAGACAAACACGTAAATTAAGAAAAAAAGAACTAAACAAACTCAACAGTGGAAAACTAAATATTTTGCTGAGAAATTATAATGCTACCTTTCTTAGTTTATTTGTCAATGAATGGCACACATTAGCCTATTCTACCTTGAATGCGCAGTTACTCAAGAGTCAAGGGTGTGATTTTGCAGTTTGTTAATGCCACAGACTTATTTTCTGTCATTCCCCATTGCATTTCTTTCAAATTACATATTCATTTTCCTGTCATGCCTTTTAAAAAACTTTTAATTTTCAGATTTTTAATTTTATGGTGTGTGTGAACATTTTGCCTGTATGTTTATATCTAAGTATGTATGTATGTATGTATGTATGTATGCTTGTATGTTTATCATGTGCATGCTTGATACCTATGAAAGTCAAAAGATGACATCAGATCTTACTGGAGTTACAGATGGTTATAACCCACCATTGGGGTGGAGGGAATTGAACCTGGATCCTCTGTAAGAGTGAATCGTAACCACTGAGCCAGCTCTCCTACTCTAAAAGAAAATCCCTTCTGAGTTGCAAGCATCTTTAATAGATTTGGTCCATTCACTTGTTGATCAATTGTCTGCTTATCTTTCCCTTTCAGCACCTTAAAAGGATTACAGATGCAAGCTGGGCACGCCTGTAATTCCAATACTTAGGAACCTTGAGCCTTGCATTCTGAGTTGTCCTACACTACCTAGTCTGGGCTATAGAGGCCAGGCCTCAAAAAAAAAAAAATTTACAAATACTTGGAGAGGGGAAGCAAAGAAAGAAACCTGGTCACTGGCACTTCTACCTTGCCCGCAAGTTCATTTTGGGAACACTTCCCCAGGACTGAAGTCAGAAGTCAGAATTAGCGAAATGATCATTCTGAACTTGTGAAATCTAGGCCTTGTGGTAGGTTTGTGTGTAGGAGGAAATCACTACTTGAGGAGTAGTGGGGAAGGTGACCTTGGCCTGGAGGTCCTTAGGTGTTTCGGGGGAATTTCAGATCCAGGGTCCTGTTTGTACAGAACAGGATGAGTGTTTTCCCCTTTCGGGAATTCTTAAGAACAACTGTCTTTTGTAAGCTTTCTGTGCTCTTGCAGGCGATTCTGAAATCTTGTTGTCTTTTCCCTGGAACCACAGAGGCACATTTGTTAGAGGGAGTCCTTTTGGATTAAGGAAGTATGGTGTTTATATTAGTCCATTTGTGTTAATGCCTTTTTGGAGGGGAGTACCGTTGAGCAGGGCCTTGCTTTGTAGTTCTGGCTGGCCTGGCATTCCACTGTGAGAGCTCAGACTGGCCTTAAACTCACAGCCATCTTCCTGCCTCAGTTTCCTCTGTACTGGGCATACACATGAGCTCTCGATATCTGGATTTAAGAAAATTGGAAAGCTAGGTCCTTGAGTTGTAGCTCAGTTGGTAAACTGTTTGTCTAGCACAGACCCTAGGTTCAATCCCCGGCACTGCATAAAAATTGTCATGGTGGTCATGGCTGTGATTCCAACACTCCTGACTTAGACAGGAATGGATCAGAAGTTCAAGGTCATCTTTGACTATATAACAAGTTCCAAGTTTACCTGGGCTATATGACACTCTACCTCAAGAACTATAGTTACAGAAAACAGTGTACATCATAGCTCATTTTGGTTTGGGGAAATGAAGAATTTCCAACTGAATTTCAAATAAGTTGAAAGCTGAGCATTGTGGCATATTCCTGTAACCAAAGCACGGAAGATTGGGAGCTGAGGTCAAGGTCAGCCTGGGTTATAAGTGAGACCCTGTTTCAAGAAGAAAGAGAGACAGACAAACAGAGAAAGTAAAAAGGAACTGCCTACTGTTTTCTTGGTGGTAAGGAGACATTGCTTTGGTGGTGGAATCCGCCTCAGGTCTTTTTGTTTGTGACTCTGTAGGAGAAGCAGTATTTGTAATTGGTCTTGACATTGTCAGAGATAATATGTCGCAGAAGTTGCAAAACCAGGCCCGACTGCACAGCCTGACAGTGAAGTGAAGAAGCGTCAGGACTTGATTTCCAGGAAGCACAGCTGTCCCCCGAAGTTACCTTTCCCAGTTACTCAGAATTTTTTGTTTACGTAGACTCCCGTTGGTTCCACTTGAGGGTGAGCTGGAGTGTCGTTGTACCCGTTTATAAAGAAGCTGAGTCTTGTTAGAGTGGTTTTATGATCACGAGCGATGATGGAACTGCAGCTAGATCGGCGGCTGGAGCCCCAGCCTTCGAGTCCACTTACTGGATCCAGTCTCCCATTCGTCACGTGTTTGGGTTTCTGCTACAGGAAAGGTTAAATAATAAACACTGAACAAAGGCAGTGAGTTATCTCTGAATATTTGAATTAAAAGAAAAAGAAAAACAGGTGCCTTTAATCTTTTTATGTTCAAAAATGATGTAGCTGCTGCTTGTTCAACTTTTAGCTCATGTGGATTCAGTTGAAAACTTCATGTGTTTTCCTTAGATCATTTATTTTGTCAGAGCCGCCTCTTGATAATATTTACATAGGTGGTCATGCTGGGATGGGACATACCCTGGTATCATCTGAGACATTATGAAGAATTATAGACTTACTGGGCCTTTCTAGATCTAAGTAATTCTGAATTTGTGATGGTTTGGCAGCTGCACATCCAAGTCCAGGGACTGAGCCCAGAAGGAATGATTCCCTCCACCCCACCTTCCCCTAGTCTTTGGATGTATGGACCCTCCCCATTACACACACACACACACACACACACACACACACACACACACACACACACGGCTAAGGAGGAGAGGACATTCAGTTCAGCCACTCACATTAGGCCCTAGGAGGGACCAGAAGGGAGGGGAGACTCGTCTACAAATTCAGTACCAGTCTTAGTCTGTCAGGAGTTTGGGGATAAGAAAACTATTGAAGAGTCCTCCCCCCCCCCCCATCAAGTACTTTGAAACTAATTATACCTCTTAGTAGTTTTAGGTTAAATATACACATAGACATTACGTTTTATAACTGAAGGAGGCATTACAGAGCATCTGTGGCTTCTTCACTCTTTGATTAATCAAAACCTTAGCGAGACTCACTAACTTTCCCCTACTGGGAAGGTGAGAAATTCTAAGAACAGGGCTTCAGCTTGGAGCTCCAAAACTTCCTTCCTTTTCTCATGCTGGTAGAAGCCTTCTAGAGAAAGTCAGACTCTAGATAGCTCCATTCATTCCCATGATGGGAAGACTCAGACTGACTCATGTCGTAGCTCAGGTCTGTTGTGAAAGACACGATTACCTAGTTAGGAGGAGGGCTCACACAGTGATTACCTAGTAAAGAAGGAGGGCTCACTCAGTGATTACCTAGTTAGGAGGTGGGCTCACGCAGTGATTACCTAGTTAAGAAGGAGGGCTCACGCAGTGATTACCTAGTTAGGAGGAGGGCTCATACAGTGATTACCTAGTTAAGAAGGAGGGCTCACGTAGTGATTACCTAGTTAAGAAGGAGGGCTCACAGCTGATTACCTAGTTAGGAGGAGGGCTCACGCAGCTGTACAGGAACACAGAATCGTGTGACTCTCTTTGAAATAGATCAGGGAGGTGAATGTTTGAATTAAGCAGGCTCTTCCAGCATGCAGTTTGGGCAAGAGTTAGAGTTACATTGCTCAGGCTGAGACTCCTAGACTCAAGTCATCCTTCTGCCTCCACCTCAGCATACCACCAAACCCGGCTCAAAAATGTGAACCTGTCTGGTGCTGCTAATAAATGCCCACAGCACTCTCTTTCCTCGTACTGTCTGACTCCTTCAATCCAGTACTTCCTCTGCCCTACCTAAAGTCAGAACCAGAGAGTCTCGAGGGCTAGCCTAGCAACGCTCTCCCCAAAAGCTACCGATATGGTGTGTAAGCAGAGTAGCCTCTGTCGTTTCTGATAGGCTGAGCCTTATGCTAGGAGCTCTTGCATGCGTCACTAAGATCTTATTATTCTGTAAGATGGATCTTATCATTTTTCTTTTGTAGCCGAGGAAACTAAGTAACTTGCTAAGGACATGCAGACAGTACATAGATTACCAGCTATTGAACTAGGAGTTCTGTGGCTTACTGACTCCAATCGTAACATCTTCCTGATATTCTTCTCTGTCAGCCATGGTTTTGATATTTTATTACGTTTAACACTGGTGGAGGACTGTGGACCTTTTATCCAGGAGATGCAAAGGAAAAAAAATATTCCTGTTCCAAAAATATTCATAATGCCCAGATTTCTCAAGCAGGAAGAACTAACTCAGCGATTGCTATATTTATGGTCAGGCAAGAGTTTCCATACTTTGGAAACTGAATTATTTCCATTTGGTCTCTTTAGTGGTGGCCACCACTCAAAGCAAGTAAACGGTGGTTTCTGTCATTTCCTAGTTGAGTGTGGTCATTGATGACGTGGAAAGCATCACACATGACTGATATTCGTGACATGTAATACTTGGTTTAAAAAAAAACATTTAGACAGGGTTTCTCTGTGTAATAGTCCTGACTGTCCTGGAACTTGCTGTGTAGACTGGGCTGACCTTGAACTCACAGATATCCCTCTGCCTCTACCCCTCAGTGTGGGGATTAAAGGTGGATTGGCTTTTTAAAAATCTCTTGTTTTATGTTCCTCGTCCAGGCTTTCAGGTATTCTTTTTCAATCCTCCAATGTTCTCTCATTTACTAAAGTTAGTCACTATAGGTTTCCCCGAAGCAAATAAGTTTCTAAGACTAGATTATATAATAAGATTATAATATTATATCTCCTCTTCTTTTTGAGACAAGACTTTATTATGTGACCAGCGTGGCCTCAAACTCTTGACCCTCCTGCCTCAGCCTCCCAGGCAGTAGCATGGCCGGCATACGGTAGCACTCACAGCTGTTGTGCATATCTGTATCTAGCACTGCCATTATTATCTTAATGAAAAGGTGGGCTTAAACAAATGGTAGGTATTTCTCCCAGAGAGGCAAACGGTGAATAATGTATGATAAAATCAAGGATTTTTTTTTTAAAGAAAATAAAGATTTTTGTTTCACTTTCTGGAGCTTTGGGTCCTGAGAAGTCTAAGAGCCGGGCCTTGGACGCGGGTGTGTGTTCAGTCGGGACTGATGGAGAGACGATCCTAGACAGAACTGCTGGCGTTATTGCCATGGCTACTACGTAGGTCACTCACTAACCTTGCCCCATCGCGGCCTTGCTGCATTTGCCAATGACTAAGATGCCACTTCTTGACATAGTTTGTTTTCCTTTCTTTTTCTCCCCTTGGCCTATCAGGTAGAAACTGACTTAAGAAGTTAAATCGGCATGATTGATCTCGGAGGGTGTGCGTTGAGGACTTAGTCATCTGTCTCATGGTACCTTTTCATTTAACATAGTTCATCCTGCCTAGGCTCAAGTAACCATGGTTTGTCTCATTTCAAGCAAATCCGTGCCATAAGTCATATTTAAATGACCTCTGAGCACACCTCTTGGGTATTTCTACACTCTATACATACTTTAATTACCGTGCTAGTTGTAACAGGTTTCTCTAAAGTAAGCTGGATAAGGCTGGGTATACAATTAGGGTAGCTACAGGTACATGAAAGGACTCAAATTGTATTTCAGTTAAAAATATCCTGTAATTCAGACTTTCAATGGATTTGTAATGTTTTCTCAATTTAAACCAAATTAAAATCTACTTAGAAATGGCCACATGGTTGCTAGCCTGGTGGTCAGGGTGTTTCCTGTGGAAGGGCGTGTGAGCAGGGGCCTGCGGTATTTAGTCTGCTGGTGTAGACACACACGTGTGTTGTCTCACTGCCTTGTGTAACTCACTTCCTGCCTCTCCAGTCCTCCCACGTTTCGTGTGTTAAGGCAGGGTGGAAAGGGACCAGTGATGAGCTGCTGTTCTGGCCTTTGGAAGGGCCTGAGGAGCTCCCGTGTCCTCAGTCTGCAGATAGTCATCTTGGATGTCCAATGACAGCTGATTTCAGAGGTCTCCAGTTCTCAGGGAACCATAGTGACATTTTAACTAGCTAATGGGAATACTTCCAGGTGGTCCCCTTTCCCCCTTAGCTAATTGGATGCAGTTGGATTTTTAGATTTTATTTGTTGGACTTTCATAGTAATTTATAAATGAAATTCATAGTGAAATGCATTTTTTTTTTACTTTCATTTTGAGACCAGGTCTCGCTATATAGCCCTGGATGGCCTGGAACTCTATGTGTAGAACTCACAATGAATCACTGCACCTGGCTTATTTTTTACTTTAATAGATATTAATTAAGAGACTCTTTTAATTCCAGCGCTTGAGATGCAAAGTCTTTGTGAATTTGAGGTTAGCTTGATCTACATGTCAAGTTCTAGGCCAAGTAGGACTAGAGAGTCAGACCCTTTCTCAAAAAAAAAAAAAAAAAAAAACAAAACCTGGGATATCAAGAGACATAGAATTGCCTCCTGTTATATCCATACATTAGGGATCTCTTAGCCTCTAGAAATGGTTTATTGTTGTTCATGGAAATTTTTATTGATACAATTATAGATTCAAGTGTATTGAGGTTTATGTTGGGATTTTAAGCCCCACTAAACCTCTCAGGATTCAGAAGGATGGCTGTAGCAGGCGGAAACTGGCTAAGATATCTGGGGGTAAATAAATAAAGCAGCTCACATAATTCATTTTTATCATGTTTCATTTATTCTTCCTATGCTCTCTCCAGCGCTCTCTTGATGTTTTCCTTTTGATGTTCCTCGTTGTTCTTCGCTGGTTTTTGCTGTTCTGCCCATTTCACAAGGTTTCCAGTTCATATACACATGCAGTTAATAAGCATGCATTTTTAGAGCTAACAGGATGGACAAAGACTGACAGGTGGGCACCTTATGTCTCAGAAGGGGAGTGACTGTGACGCTCCCCAGCAGATACTGGGAGGATTGGGCTGGAGCTTGCCTCTCAGGCTAAGCATCCTGGTGCTGTGTCTGCTGGCATCCAGGTGAGAAGGAATCTCTTCCTCTGGGGCTGGGTTAGGGACCCAAGGATTTTTCCTGTATATTTTAGGGGTAAAGGTACAAGCAGTTGATTTCCTAGATTAAGACCTTGTGTCAAATGAAAGGTGAAGGTAAGCACAGAATATTAATAGCTTGTTAAGGTAGAGCAAAGGCCAGTAGATTGCACCTCCCTGAGCCTGCTGCTAGAGAATTTAGGGCCACCCAGACCCGTGTATCAGCAAGAGCAGACATACTGTCCCCCTGCTCAGTGCCTCCTGCTTAGGGCCGCTTTCTTGTCAATCAGTCCTGTCAATAGGATAATTGTGGGGAACTGACTTTATGTAGATTTGACTATGAGAATAAAGGTTTTGCTAAGTGAATACTTACACACCAGGACTTCATGGTGTGGGAAAAGTCATCCAGCAGCCCATACAGGAAGAGGTTATCTCAGCAAATGATTTATACACTGCTGGGATGTTTTGGGATGAATCCCACTGTGGAAGGGAGAAACATCATGATTTCACAAGATTTCTGCAGAACTGACAGTGACTATCCAAAAGACAAGTCTTCCTGAAGCTCTGCAAGTCAAGTTTCTGTTTAGATTGTACACTCCTGTGAGTCTGTCTAGTGGTCTGTCAGCTGTGCTTTTGCTGTGTGGTACTTGTGGCTCACATCACCAATGAAACAAAGAAATAACAGAGAGATAAGCTGAGCATATTTTGTGGTCCCTTAGTTGGTAACATTTTATACAACCTTGTGAAAATATTATAACCGGAAATTGACATTGATAAATTCCCCGAGATTTAGGTTTCCCCAGATTCTGTTCTTGCCTTTTTAAAGCCACACACCTCTCTGTTACCAGTCTTCACAATCCCTGGCAACTGGTAATCCATTTAAAACATTTCAGCCAACCCAGTAATGGAATATAAAATGTGCCACGCGGGATACGTCTTTATGGTATTGGCTTTTCTCATGCATCGTGGTTCTCTGTAGGTTCACCCAAATTATACCTTATCAATAGGTCTCTTTTAAAAATTATTATTACTGGGGAGTGTCTGAGTGAAGTGATACCCAGGCTGGTTTTGCTGTACGGCTCTTGCAACTAAAGCTGTAATGAACATTTATTTGGGTTCAA
The DNA here is from genome assembly GCF_037038515.1 of Microtus pennsylvanicus. Taxonomy (NCBI): domain Eukaryota; kingdom Metazoa; phylum Chordata; class Mammalia; order Rodentia; family Cricetidae; genus Microtus; species Microtus pennsylvanicus. The sequence continues at coordinate 30,157,636 of NC_134598.1, read as the reverse complement.
GTTTTCCTGTTGATATGCATTTCCATTCCCTTGGATAAAGCCTTAACATTGTACTTATTCAATTAATATTCAGTTTTATAAGAAATTATCAATCCCTTTTTGAAATTTTTTTTCATTATTGTGTGTATATCGTGTGTATGTTGGAATGTAAGTACATGCCATAGTGTGCTGGTGGAGGGTAGAAGCCAACTTTGTAATTGGCTCTCTCCTTCCACCAGTGTATATAAACTGGTGGGTGCCAGGGTTGGACTCAGGTCATTAGACCAGCTGAACCATCTTGTCGACACAGAAATTGTCTGACTCTTTTCTAGAGCAAGGGTGCTATATTGCTTTTCCAACAGCGCCATATGAGTGGGGGGGGAGGGGAGTCCAGTGTCTCAGCATCCCGGTCAGTAGCAGGTGACTGTTACTGTTCCTAGTTTTTAGATTGTGACATGTGTGTAGTGATGTCCCTTGTACTTAGTTTGCATTTCCTTGGTGGTTAATGAAGTTAAATATCCTTTCATGTGCTTGTCATCTGCATATACATTTAAGGGAGTTCATTATTTCTTTTCTTTGTGTTCTTTTATTGGTGCTGGGAGTTAAAACCCCTGGGCCTTTCTTATGCTAAACAGATGCTGACCCTACATTCCAAGCTGTCCCTGCTAGTTACCCTCTGTGTGTGTGTGTGTGTGTGTGTGTGTGTGTGTGTGTGATTTTCTAATGAGAGTTCTTGGTTTATTTTATTATTTGTGTTATTATTTTATGAAGCTTAGGCTGGTCTGAAGTTCACCATCTTCCTACCCCAGCCTACTGAGTGTAGGGATTACATTATATATCCATCTCCGCTCATTATTCTTGTTATTTACTTTGTTATTAAACCTCCTTGGTACCCCACTAGCTAGAGGAAAAAAAATCTAGCTCTGTAGTTTAGTATGTAAGACCTTTTGTGTCTGACCACAGTCAGCTTTCCCAGGCCTGTAATCTTATTGCCCACCTACAGTAATCTGACCATGCCTGTTCCCCTTACAGCCTTGTTACACTGTCCACTAAACCCTCTCCCCAGACATTATTTCTTACCCTTCCAGACTTGATTCAGTGTTACCCTTAAGGATACATTGTGGCTTACTCTTTGTCATTCTTTCTTTTAAGACAGGATATCTTGTAGACTGGGTTAGCCTCAGACGTACTGTGTCCCAGAGGATGACTCCAACCTCAGAGTCTCTTGCCTTCACCTCCCAGGAGCTGCAAGGACAGGCCTGGGCTGCCACACCCAGTTCTGCACAGCGCTCGCTCGGTGTGAAACCCAGGGCTCTGTGCCTGCCAGGCAAGCGCTCTCCTCCTGAGTCATATCCCTAGTCCTGCCTCTTCTGACGTGGGACAAGGAACAGATACACTCCCACACACACTTCGTTCCTTTCTATCCGTTTACCCAGTTTCATTTTCCGTTCTGCCGTCTCCCGGTTCCTAGCAGTTATCTGTTTCTGTGTCCCTTTAGAATACGGCCTTCATGATAGGGAGGGGCACTGTGATACTAATGTCACTAATGCTTAGAACTTTTTTTTTTTTTGGCATAGAGTAGACACTTAGTAAATGCCTGTTGAAAGAACCAATGTGGCAGTACATTTTTGTACATCTGTGTCTCTGCTCTAGCCCTTAGCATATTGCCTAACATATACCGCTCAGACTACAATAAAAACAGTAGTGTTTTCTGTATTTCTATGATATGCCAAGCAGAGCAGGGTACCCTGTTCCTAGGGGTTTGGCGCTTACGTAGAACTAACTTACCATTCTTTTGTAATACATCATTCTCTCCCTCTCCACCCGCAAATACGTGAGAATCAACGTGAGAGATTACAAGCACCTTTGGATCATTAGCCCCAGCTGATCCTGGCGCAGATTAGATGACTACATCTGTGCAAACAGGAGTCAGGTTAAATATTACTTTTATTTGTATGAGGTCAGACGCGAGCTGCATTTCGAGTAAACTCGTGTGTTCCGCTGATCAGGCTTCCAGAGTGCACAGGAAACACCTGTTAATTTTGGAGCACAGTTATGACTTGGAGAGCTACTGCTGTTGACTAAAGAGTGTTCCTGTGGAGGAGAGCCGACTTAAAGGCCATTCGTTGTCCATCTTTATTAGTTATTAGTGGGCACCTGACTGTACTGTGAAAAGGCTAAACAGAAAAAGTTACTGTTGCCAGATGGGGTGGTGCACGCCTTTTATCCCAGCACTCAGGAGGCAGAAGCAGGCGGATCACTGTGAGTTCGAGGCCAGCCTGGTCCAGGACAGGCTACAAAGCTACAGAGAAACCCTGTCTCGAAAAACAAAGCAAAACAAAAAGTTACTGTGTCTTATCTAAACCCCATGGTTCCTCTTCCCCAGAACTCCAGAGAGAAGACTTTTTGGTCTAAATCCCCACATACCCATAGAGCAGTTCCTAACAGTGTCTTACGTAGACCTTGCATTTCTTACGTTTCTATGGTTCTGATAAAGCATCATAACCAAAAGCAACTTAGGGAGGAAAGGGCTTATTTCATGTCAAAACTCTCAGGTCCTATTTCACCGTGGAGGGAAATCAGGCCAGGAACTCAAGCAGAAGCCATGGAGGAGTGCTGCCTCCTGACTTGTTCCCCAAGGCTAGCTCAGTATCTTTCCTCATATAACACAGGGCCACATGTCCAAGGGTGGATCTGTCCCCACTGAGGTGAGCCCTCCAGACCAATCACTGCTCAAGAAAACACCCCACAGACTTGCCTGAATTAGGGCAATCTAATGGAGGCATTTTCTCAGTTGAGGGTCCTCTTCTCAGGTGACTCTAGCTCAAGTCAAACTAACCAAATAATAATAATAATAGTAATAATAATAATAAAGAAACCTAACTGGGACAGACCTTGTGATATCATGTACTATTCAGAAGGTGCGAAGATAATTGTATAACTGAAAATCACAAATTAACAAAACACTTCGAAGACTGAAGAAATTCATTTTAAATAAAAGAACTGTCTCTGTGTCTTAAATGAGCTAAGAAAAGTAGTTAAAAAAAATCTAGATAGTCTACATATAGTTTTGGAGTTATACCAAGATGTCCTAGTGAGAGGCTTTCTGAAATACACACACACACACACACACACACACACAATGCATGTGTATTCAGGAGAAAAGAGCAACAAAATGATTTGTGCCTGCTTGTGCTCTGCTCTCTTTCTCTTTTTATACAGTCCAAATACCAAACCCAGGGACAGACCCACCCACTTTTAGGCTGGGCCTTCCCACATCAATTAAGGTAATCAAGACAGCCCCCCCCCCCCAGACTTGCCATGGGCCAGTTGGATGTAGACTTCTCTTTTGAGGACTCTGTCCCCTGGTGATTCTAGATTCTGTTAACAACTACTAGGACCATTACAATGTCTTTCCTCTTAATGTCTTAAGTGTTCTTTCTAGTTCTGGGACTGCATAGTGAGCTCTCAATCAGCGTACACTGCCAAGTAAAACCCTGAGTAAAATGATAACAAGAAGCGTGTTGGACAGTAGAACCTGTTGTAGTCTCCGCACCCAGGCTCACAGGCACGAGGAGCAAGGGTTCCCATAGAGCCCACGCTGCAGAAGAAGATGTCCTTTTCAACAACCAGCGTGGAGAAACTGTTGGTCCTAATGTTTGTGAAGAGTAGAAATGGAAAATCAGAAGGGCAAAAGCTATAAGAAATGGATTTCAACTCATGAACATACATAAAATCTTTCAGTAGGATGGAATTTAAATACTAAAAAAGAAGCAGATGTGATCTAATATACATGGGAAGAAGGAAAAGACAAGATTTCCTGAGTAAATTGGGAGCATGGGGACCATGGGAGAGGCAGGGAGGGGAACAGAAAAAAATGTAGAACACAATAAAATCAGTAAAAAAAAAGAAGCAGATGTATAATTGTAGCTAAGATTGAGAGCTTTTCTGATGCTAGAATAAGTTTAGGTATGCTTTTATCAGTGGGTTTTTTGGTTAACTGTTAATTCTTTCACACAGTAATAATCTAAAGTGAGATCTTGGGCTCCTTTTTGTCTGTCACTGTGTTAGGTATCAGCTGATAGGAGCTCTAAGGCAGGACAGTGTTGTAATACATGCTGGAGGGTCAGGAATGCAAGTTCAATCTATCTGTTTTATATAGCAAGACCTGTTGGGAAGCAAATGAACCAAAAATATAGCGATTCTATACAGTCTTAATTCTCGCCGAGCCTCACATTGAAAAAGCAGAAGGTGTTCTGTGAACCATTCTGTACTCTCCAAGTGAGTGTGTCTTCTGTGTGCCCACAGCAGTCTCGGCCCAGTACGGGTTTCTGTCTGCGACTCTGCTGAAATCCACTGGGTGGACTCTGTCAGTCAAATCTGTGCATATGAAGGCAGTTTGCAGGAGTTGGTACATGTTTCTGCTTTACCATATTATCTGATGCTCAACTGGAAACATCTCTTCTTCCTTCTGTTTACCTTGCGAAACATAAAGAATTGAATGTTCCCCTTGGGCTGAGATGGAAGAAGAGATCTGGGGTACTAGAAGAGTTCCTTTAGAGACTGCGGTCAGGAAGCTGAAAATGGTTGCTATGGTTACTCATAGCAGCGTGATCGGACCGGTTTGTTGTTGTTATTGTTTTCATTTATGAGGAGGACCAAATGGGAATACCTGTCTCCAACCCACCCTGCCTTTGACCTTTTCTTTCCAAATATTAAAAAAGAAAATATTGTTAATAAGAAATGCTTAAAATAATTGAGATTAGTAAACTTGGGCAGGGAAAATGGGGGATTTTAAGCTATGTGTTAGCTTAATTATAAAAACTATATAGAACATTTTAAATATATAAAATAAGAGGTAAATACTCTTTTCATTCTCCACTTGCTGGGGAAGGCTTTTTTTTATTTTTTTTTATTTTATTTTATTTTTTTTTGGTTTTTCGAGACAGGGTTTCTCTGTGGCTTTGGAGCCTGTCCTAGAACTAGCTCTGTAGACCAGGCTGGCCTCGAACTCACAGAGATCCGCCTGCCTCTGCCTCCCGAGTGCTGGGATTAAAGGCGTGCGCCACCATCGCCCGGCTGAAGGCTTTTTTTTAAAAAAAAAAAAAAAAAATTTAATTGTTTTTGTTTTGGCTGCCAGTTTGTTTTTCTCTTCAATATGGAAAGTTTTAGCGTAAATGGAAAGTTTAGGAGGAGTCAAACTGTCTCTGGAAGTCTATTGTTTGAGGAAAAGGGAAAGAATGACAGGCTGACTGTGCAGTTTGCTCAGGATCAGAACCCCATCTTCCTCTTCAAAGCCCAACCCTTGGCTGCTTGTGAACAGGGAGGACAACGTGTGCCCTGGGCAGAGAGGTGCTGCTGGGTGCCGCTTCCATCTGCTCATGAGTTCTTCTTCCCTTCCGTTTTTAGAAAGAACAAAGTCAGTTTGTAAAACTTTCGTGCTAGGAGAGAAGTCAGCAGCTTGGCTGTATTCATGACAGTGGTTTTCAGGGCCAGCCATAGGCCCTTTTCTGCTTCTCCCATTCCTCGAGGTGATTAATTGCTATACAGAGAGCTAAAGGATGTGCTTAAGACATAGTGGGATACCTCCAAGTGAATCAGTGCCTTAGGTTAGTGACTAAAATCCCTTTAGAGATACTTGACAGTACCATCCAGAGCCCGAGGATGTTACTGTATGGGTGGTAAGCTTCCCGGAAGCATTAAAATTAAGTACAAAGCCCTAGGTGTGCTGCAAAGCTCACGTGACTTCAGTAGAAAGGAATTCACCAGACGGTTTGGTGGTTTGACTGGCGGTGAGCAGTTTCCCATGGCATAGTGCAGAGACGCTTCTGAAGTAGTTGTCCATACAGTTCTGGATCTCAAGTGTCTATAGCAATCATTTTTCCCTTCAGGATTACAGATAGATAACACCGTATAGGAGAGGATCCAAGGACGGGCAGACTAGTTCTCTGTACGAAAGCATCGTTTGTGAATTACTTGCGTTGATTCTAATAGTCTCACAGAGTTCTGTCAGGTAGGCCCCTTACTTTCTTCATTTTATGAATGAGAAAACGGAGGCACGGGTAGGTTAAACACTTAACTAAATTTCATGAAAGCAGTAAAAGCAGGCTGAGACCCAGACACTGGTAGTTGTGGCCCAGAGCAGGTATATTTAAACTGCAGGCCAGCAAACGTTTCCCTTAAAAGGCCAGTGGGAAATATTTTATACTCACATAACTTTCCTCTTTCATGCAAAGCTGTACAGATACGAGCCCAGTAAAACTTTATTTGAAGGCACATTTCTTTGATAACATAAGCTTCATTTTGCAGTAGGAAGCAAAGTACCCTTGCTTCATTTCAAAATGCGGATTTTCATGCTTCATGAAAGTGGAAAAAGCCTCAGAGACTGCATTTCAAAGTTAAAGTTTTGATGTTGTATAGGATTTTCACATATCGAATAGGTTTTTTTCACCCTTTGAAAGGTGACTTAGCAAGACAAGCGTGGCAATCTGTCTGCAATGCCAGCATTCATGTGACTGAGGAGGTGGGATTGTAAATTTTATATTAGCCTGTATCAAAAAAAATTGTTAACTTTGTAGGCATTATAAAAATAAATGTCAGGCTTGATACACCTAATTGTACTAGACTGTACTTATGCTCAGATATTAGGATTAAGTCTAATTCTTTCATGCAATAAATAGACCTGGTTTGAACTAATTCTGGACTTAGCAGAGGTGAATAAGAATAAATCTAGGCTTTTCTATCTACTTGATAAACCCTAATGTCTTTCTCCTCTCATGGCTGTTTTGTGTATGTATGTGTGTGTGTGTTGTTGTTTTGCTTTGCCTTTAAAAATTTTATTTTTAGAATTATTATTTCATTTTATGTGTTTGAGTGTTTTGCTTGCTTGTGTGTCTGTGGACCATGTGCATGGCTGGACCTTGAGGAAGTCAGAGAAGACATCGGATCCCCTGGAACTGAAGTCAGGCACAGTTGTGAGCCACCATGTGGGTTCTAGGAATTGAGCGTGGGTCCTCTGCAAGAGTAACAAGTGGTCTCAAGCCATTATATAGCTCTCCAGCGCCTCCTTTTTTTTTCATTTCCCCTCAAATCCTTCCATATGCCTCTCCTTGGTCTCTTTCAAATTTATGACCTTTTTTTCATTAATTGTTGTTTATACATACATATGTATTTACATAGCTATGTATATTCCTAAATGCATAAAATTTATGACCTTTTTTTCATTAATTGTTGTTTATACATACATATGTATTTACATAGCTATGTATATTCCTAAATGCATAAACACAGCCTGCTTAGTCTGTATACTGTTACCTGTATGTATGTTTTCAGAGATGATCCTTTGCTATTGCATAAGCAGTTAGTTGACGTGCTGTTTCCTGGGGAAGACTATTTTGTTCTCAGCAAAGGCCTTATGAGCTCCCGCTCTCCTCCCTGTCTTCTGCTCAACTCTTATTTGGGCAGTCGTGTGGTAAGACTTCACGGCTGTAGCTCCTGACTTTCCCAGGAGACACAGTCTCAAGCAAACTCCCTGCTCCTTTTTCACTGGCATGTTTCCACTCCTCTTCCTGGGTGACCCCTGGTGTAGGAGATACGTTGTAGATGCATCACTTGGGACTAGGCTCCACAATTCTGCATTGCTACTGCTTGTGATTGTCTGTAATGGTCTCCATGTGTTGCAAAGAAAAGTCTCCTTGACGAGGGGTGAGAACTACACTTATCTGACTAGACCCTGAAGATTAGTTAAATTGTATTTATTTATAATCTATTGAATATGATAGACTGCTCACATTATTTCATTAAACATTAATAGCAGGTGGTATTCTTTCAGTTTTATAGTTGAAAGGAGCATTTAATTAGAAAGCTTAAATAGATCACCAGTTATATATAGACAAATGAGAGGTGGAGCCTGGCTTCAAATACAGGTGTGTTTTGGACTGAGACAAGTGTTCTCCTTTGTTCCTAGACATGTTTGGTACTGTAAAGAAATGCTTGGAATTCTATTCTCAGTGGTTCTTTATATCTCCCTTCTTAAGTGCATGTTTATTTTCGCTTCCTTTAAATTCTCCCTGACTCTAGTTTTAGAAGATGTTATCATAGTTTGCTAGCACTGACTGTCAAGCTTTTTTTTTTTTGAGGGGGTGGTTCTCAAAGATTCTAAAAATAAACAGAATTAGTCAGCAGCATAGCTAGTGAGGTGCAGTGATGTGTCGGATGAAGAGAGTGGAGAAAGTCAGGTGTAGTAAGAAGCACATTGCTAGAATCCCTCTACCCAGGAACGTGAGTCAGGAGGATCAGGAGAATAGCTCAGCCTACACAGCAGACTCTGTTTCAGAGAAACCAAAGAGAAGATGGAAAAGGGCTGCTGCTGCATTAGTGGTGGAACACTCAGCCCACATGGGTGAGGCCTCGGGTTCTGTTCCTCGATACTGAATAAAAGGGAAAGAATGGAGGAAAACTTTATGCCCATTATATTCTCCAGTTTTGAGAAGATTGGCCCGTGTGTCCAGGATAAGGTTGTTTGCATCTTTGGTGTTATTGACCCATAGCTGTTCTAGAGTAGATTTTTGTTTCAAGACAGGGTTTCTCTTAGTAGCCCCTGGCTATCTTGTAGACCAGGCTAGCCTCAAACATGTAGAGATCTGCCTGTCTCTGCCTCCCGAGTGCCGGGATTCAAGGCGTGCGCCCCCACCGCCCGGCTAGAATAGACATCTGTCAGTGTTGTGTCTTGTACCTACGGAAGAGAAACTTTGCCAGTATTGTTCGTAGGTATCTGTGAGTAAGGAAGTGAATTAAATCTCTTCACGAGTCACAGTCTAGCCCTGCCTGATGTCACCTCCTTGCAGGCCGCAAGCCCCTTTCCATCCTTCTCCCTAAGGGGAGTGGTCCTTACGGTTGTGGTTGCAGCTTCTGTTAGGAAGCAGGTCTGCATAAAGCAGGATCTGGGAGTGAAAGCAGATGTCCTTTGGGTGTAGCTATTACGGTTTGCTTGTAATTCCTCGTACTTCACACAGCGGGGTCTGTGTGTGACATAACATTTAACATGCGGTAACAGGGAACATGTTACTAATGTTATCTTAATGCCTTCCCCTTGAACGAAATACAATTGGGCATATACATAGTCAGCTTTAGACTTCTCTCAGTGTGGTTTCAAGGTAGTTCTTTTAGAAAGCCCCAAACGCACCTGCTTCTGCACCTCGCTCCTAGAGTATGGCGGTCTCCCTCCTGGTTGTTTGAATCGCCTCCTCTCCACTTTGTGAGTGAGTGATGGAGCCTTAGCCTAGGGTTATGACTCTGGCTGCACACACAAAGCCCATTTTCTTTCTCTAACAGTCTCTCTGCGCCAGTTTTAAACCATCTCTAGTTCACATTTCAGGGAAGCAAGGTATTTTTTTTTCAAGCCACAGAGCTGACTTGCTAGTTTTTAAAATTAATTTATGAAAATTTACTTGTGGGATGGCACACGTGTTTCCCTTTGACGTGCATGGAGGACAGAGGAGGACAATTTGAGGAAGTCCATGCTTGGCTTCCACCATGTCCATCCCCAGGATTGAACTCAAGTCATCACTGAGCTAGCTCCCTGGCCCAGCTTGATAGTTTGAAGGCTCTATTGCTAGGCCCCTCTAAAATTTATGAACCAAGAACCACTAATCGTGTATATCCTATACCTTTCATTTTTTCATTTGTTTTTTTCTTTATTTTGGGTAACTCCTACTATCTTTTTAACTTTTCAGGACTTTTGTTCTGTGTTAACCAGCTTTTAACTTAGCAGGGTTAATGCACTGTTTACCTGTGCTCCCGATTTGTTTTTAACTGACATCATGATAACGAAACTTTCTGCTTTCATCTTTTCTTATTTCCCTGAAATGACCTAGATCTTTCCAGGTTGTCCTGGAACTCACAGTTCTTCTGCCTCAGCTTCACGGGAGAAGGTTGGAATTGTAGACATTTACCATCGACCCAGCTGATGAAATCATTGCATCGTGAAATTAAAACGACGTTTGCCGCTGGGCGTGTTAACGCATACCTATATCCCAGCACTCCGGAGGTTGAGACAGGTCCATTGAAGTTAAGGCCAGCCTGGGACTACAGTCTCTGTCTCAAGAGGAAGAAGAAAAAAGAGGGAAGATGGGGGGCAGGCAAGAAACAATTGCTGTAGGGAGGAACTGCGGATGACTCCATTTATCTCCACGTAGAGTCCTTTGCTGACTGTGGAACTCGTTCAGAGATAACTCTTCCTGTAACTCTGCTGTCACTCAGCTTTTAGGGTGCCACCCAGACTCCGCACATACTATCCTGTGTGTGGAAAACCTGAAAATATGTCTCAGGGACATGCGACTCCTAAGAGGTCTGCTGGCAGGTGAAGTGACCAGTAAGCCTACTTTGTAGGCTGGGCCAGGTTTTCATAAAACAGTCAAGAGCACCGCGGAGCTTGTAGGGGAAATTCCAGAGGTACTGCAGGACTTCAAAGGAAACTTGAGGAGAGCGGTTTGGGGCTAGCCTTTGTAGCACAGCAGTAGAGCCCCCGCAAAGCATGGGGTTCATCCCCTGCACCACGAAGAAAAACAAACAAACAAAACCAAACAACAATATGTGAGAAAAGATTTTCACATTTTTGTTGCTGTTGACTTGATCCGTGGTTTTCCTTTGATGCTGGAATCCATGATTTTATACGGGGAGTGAAGTAACCACTTCGTGGTGAAATTTTGAAGCCTGTTAGTCTTACATAATAACTGATAGCTTGTTAAAAATTATTTCCCATGTAATGTTCATCCTTCAAGTCTCTTAATCTCGCATTTCTGCTCATTCTGTGATACACATGAAAGCAGCCCAAGGAAACACACAGTCCGTAGACTAAACGGAAGAGCATCGCGCGCACGTGCGCTTGTTCTCCTCAGCTCGGGTCGGGGTCAAGGGTAGAAGAAAAGGCTGGAGTTCAAATTTACATGCTGCGACTCTGTAAGGAGACAGACACATTATCTTGAGCCGCCGTTCTCAGAGTTGGGAGCTGCTCGGTTTCTAGGTGACTCACTCTGGTTCTCTGGCTGTCTGCTGTGCTCTCACCCTTCCCTTGTACCGGCGCAGAAGGGTGTTTCTTCGACTCAGCAGGTTTATGTTCTTGCGATCTGGAGGAAGCCAGCAAAACACTTTCTAAAGGAGGACCTGTTGCCATAAAGTTTTATATACAATTTTATGTGCTTTTCCAGCTGAGAGAGAATGTTCTGTCCACATAGAATTTAGCATGGGAAAAATTTAACTCTTAAAAAACTGTATTTACAAGACTGTGGCATTTGGAATCAAGGGACGGTGCCTATCAACAGCAGTTGGTTTTCTGGCTTGGTTTTCTCTTGACTTTCTAGAACTCTGTCTCTTTTAGAAGCAAATCTGATTTGGAGTGGGTGCCTGAGGGAGGTAGAACTGAGTGTGTGTTCTGCTGTTGAAGCTCCCGAGCCCTTACTTCACTGTTCCCGTGAACTAGACAGGAAGATGTGGAGGGAACCCTGATCTGCCCCACCAGCCTGCAGAGCAGTGTTAGGCGTTACTTTCTTCTATGCAAAGCATAGAAGAGTTCCACACTGCGGGATCGGCGTCAGGCCTCAGTCCAGAGCCTGCTCGTTATCAGAAGTCTGAAATTATCAAGGTTGACTTGGAAGCAGTACTTAATTATATGGGCAAACAGTTTAATAACTGTTATCAAAATCAACAAATGAGTGTAGATTCTGGATGCTGTCTTCCCCATGGGCCGCTAAGCCCTTTGTTCCTTTACACTCAGGTTCCTTATTCCCAGCCTGCTCATGCCTTCTGCTGGTTCCACTTACTCGAGTCATTCCATGTCAGGCCTTCCAGGAGACAATGTTGTTTTCCCCCTCTTACTCCATCCCTTCCTCTCAGTCCCAATGTCCCCAACTTCATCCTTTCACCATTGAGAACTGTGAAAAGTAGCCTGGCAGTGGTGACAGGAGGCAGATCTCTGAGTTCAAGACCAGCCTGGTCTACAGAGTGAGTTCTAGGACAGCCAGGGCTACAGAGAAATCCTGTCTTGAAAAACAAAAACAAACAAAACAGGTGAAAAGTACTTGTGGAGATATTCCATGTCAGGCAGCATGCGGGGATTCAGCAGCTGTCCCTGTGCTTACATGTTAAAAGTAGCCATGGTGTAGTGCTTACATGTTAAAAGTAGCTATTGGCGGGAGGTGGTTTAGGGCCCAGAAGAGACTAAGAAACCAATCCGTGATGGGGGGTGGGTGGGTAAAGAGAATCTGGGTAAGTTTTAGTCAGCAAGCAATCTTTGGAAGTCAAAGTATCCCAGTGTTTTATGTCAGTAGTCTGGATTCATGAAGTTTGGTTTTCACTTTCTGTGGCATTGGGATTGACCAAGGAGCTTGTAGATGCCGGAAAACCCCCGTGCCGTCCAGCCTCGTGCTCAACCCTGTGCGTATGTACAGCTTCTTTCCCTGCTCCTTTTTTAAATAGTGACTTTCGCACTTCATTTGGAGCCCTGTTTGGTTGTCGATGTTGTTTTCCGTCTTGGTTTTAGAGCCCAGATTGACCTCAGACTCGTAATCCTCTTGTCTCGGCCTCCTGATGGCGAGCTAGGTTCCTGGTGTGTGCCGTCATGTTCTCTCTTGAATTCCCAAAAGCGAGGACAATAACTAGCTATCTTCTTGTGAAAACGCCTTTTAAATGGTTGCCAGACTCCAACCAGAATCAAAGCCCAGGGTCCTCATCACCAACCACCTGAAATCCCGTATCCAGAAAAACCCTCCGATGGGCTATGGAAGAAGTTTCTAGAACAGAGTTTCTAGCTCTACCTGGATCCGGATCCTGCAGGTCGGGGGAGGGAGGGCCTGGGAGCTTTGCATTTTTTAGGAAGTTCCCAGATGTTGCCGGTAACTGATCAGAAATGCAACCTGTGCTGAGAGGGCAAGTCTAGAGGGTCAAAAGAGTAAGGAACGAAGGTGAAAACGGCTGGGCTGGCTGTGAGCTCAGTGAGAGAGCTGTTGCCTAGTACGCACTGAGACCCTTCTCTGGTTCCCAGCACAGCCAATTCCCGCCCCCACCCCGAACCCCTCCAAAGGTGAAGGTACTTTTTCTTCTAGCTACGTGAATAGGCGCTCTGGTCTCCATCTTGTTTGCTTTTAATTATTCTTGCCAGTGCAAATCGAACACGAATAGCCCAGCTGAAGTGGCTCTCCGCCCTGCTTGCAGGAACAGTTCATTTTGTCAGTGATCTGACTGGAAAATCCCTGCCTCTCTCCCACCCCAGGATGTGAGTCTCCCGCTTGTCCAGGCCACCTATGATAAAGGTGTGCATCCACCCAGCTGAGTGATAAGAGGCCCTGGCCACTGAGTAACAGGAAGCCAAGTGCTTGGTGGTAGGAGGTGTTCCTTTTGGCATATTGCCTAGATCCAACTGGTTTGTGTAGCCGTTGAACTGCAGGAATGGTTTCTGAAGCCAGTCTGTTATTCTACAGTGTGTCCAGGACCTGGCAGGAAACTTATCCTTCACTTTGAAGACTCACGTTAGAAATGCTCGTATTTGGAACTCTGGCCTGTGACCTGCCTGTGACCCGAGAAAGAGCCACAACAGGAACGGAATGCAAATTTCTCTTCTACTAGAGCCTTCTTCCTGATGATTTTTCTTCAGCTCTCTTAGTGGCCTCACCTACTCTACTCGGCACATGCCCTGGTAGACTAGCTGCTGACTGCCACCAGAAAAGCAGTTGGTTGTTGGCTGAGACCGTTTCCCACTGTGCCCGAACTCAGATGGTGGAGTTATACCCAGCCGGGTGTAGAAAGGCAGTTCTAAAAGGGTCTTGTTTCTGAATATGCACATCCTATGCCAGAATGATTCCATCTTCTGCCTGGGGAACTTGACTGTGGAATTCCCCTTACAAAATGGATTGAACCGTGGCTCTGAGCCGCCTGAGATCTGTGTGGACACACGCAAAGCCTCGGTGAGATCAGGCTGTCAAGGAAAAGCTGATTAATGGCCTGGAAGTGCTTTTCCAACTTCAGCTGAGTCATAATCACCTGGAAGGAGGGCTCGTTTAAATGTCCTCATTAGATCACCAGGCTCCCTTAGGGTTTCTGTAGGAGGCTGGAGCCTGACACCCTCTAGGTTCACTGTCCTGCCTCCATCTTGAACTGCAGGTATCTATGAGTGATAACTAGGGTGGTGGGCACGTGCTCACTGTTACCCCTGTACTGGTGATTGGACACTCAACTGTCAGGAGTTCCCAAGCTTTACAGATTTGGCATTTTGGTGCTGTTTTTAAATATCAAGGCCGAAGTTCTCAACAACGTCTAGTGTGCTCCCTCTCAGTCTTCTTGGTTTGTACCAGGAATCAATAGAGACTCAGTCTTCTAAAGCAAGGAGGCGTGGAAACAGAATGGAGGCAACTGGGAAACTTGCTTCCTATTATTACATATCCTGAATCACAGTCTAACGAGGAGAGCCAAAGCCGGAACTCAAACTTGGAGGCAGGAGCTGATTGAGAGGCCATAAAGCAGTACCACTTACTGACTTACCCCTCTTGGCTTGCTCAGCCTCTTTCTCACAGAACCTAGGACCCACAATGGCCTTCATTATTATCAGTTGAATTTGCACTAAAGTCAACTGTTAAGCACAGAGTGAATTTGAGTTTATACCAGCTGAGTCGGGCAAGGGCAAGGCAGGGTTTGACTTGCCATGCATTTTCCATTTCTCTGAATCCCATAGGCGCAGTCTCTCCCATGACTGGGATCAGGCAGTTGATGCTGGTGTGTGGAAGGTGACTAACGGGTATCCATCTCTGTTGACGCAGCTCTGCAACATCGCAGGAGAGGCACGATGGTCCCCATCTGGGTCTTGGTGACCTGCCCTCTGATGAGGAAGTCATCAATAGTTCTGATGAAGATGACGTCAGCTCCGAGTCCAGCAAAGGAGAGCCAGACCCGCTGGAAGATAAACAGGTATATTTTGGCAATCAGTTATTTCTGCTTTTGTTTTTCTTGGCCTGCCGCGGTGCATGGGAATGCGATCTATCATACTGATGGGAAAACAGCAGTAGCACCCCTCGTGAGTTAGTCTGGAAATGGTTTTCAAGTTTAAGTCTTGTTCCTGCTGTAATGTAGCACCTACAGTGTTTCATATCCAACCGTGTGAAATTATTTCACTAATGGCTTTTTATATGTGCATATATGTATATGTATAGAAATGTATGTAGTTATGTCTAGTTCGTAAATCTCTCTTAGGGCTTGTTCTTGTCCTGCCACTGATTCTTATCTTTCTTTGTTATGGGTTCTTTTTTGTTTATTTTTTAAATTAATTAATTTATTTATTAAAGATTTCTGCCTCCTCCCCACCACCGCCTCTCATTTCCTTCCCCCTCCCCCATCAAGTCTCCCTCCCTCATCAGCCCGAAGAGCAATCAGGGTTCCCTGACCTGTGGGGAGTCCAAGGATCACCCACCTCCATGTGTTTGGCTGTTTTGTCTGCATGTATGTCTCAGATCCCCTGGAGCTTGAGTTACAGACAGTTGTGAACTGCCATGTGGTGCTGAAAATCGAACCTGGTTCTTTGGAAGAACAGCCAGTGCTCTTGACCACTGAGCCAACCCTCTGACCCACTATGTAACCTAGTCTGACATTGGTGCATTCAGAGCAGTCCTTCTGCCTCAATCTTCTGAGCACTGAGATTATAGGTATGAGCCCGGGCAGTTCTTAAAGTTTCATGAAAGAAGGGAATTCTATGCATTTGAGGCTTGATCACATCTTTAAAATTTTTAAAAATAAATTTATTCTGTGCGGGGGGAGCACATTCAAGCGATCATGCTTCTGTGCTTTGGTGCGTGTGTGGAAGTCAGGATACAACTTGTGAGAGTCAGTCCTCTCCTACCACGTGCCTTGTGGGTTCAAACCCAGGCTTGCAGCAGCAAGCGTCTTTAGCCCCCAAGTCACCTCACTGTTCTGATCATGCCTTCTTAAGGACAGAACAGAGGTTGCTGTTTGTAAGTTACTTCCCACGCGGCTGTGGCAACATACCTGACATGAGACAAGCTTAATGGAAGAAGGGTTAATTTGGCTCACAGTTCAAGGGCAGCCCCTCATGTCCTGGAAGTCATGGCAGCATGAGCTTGAGGCACAGGGTCCGTGATGCTAGTTCCTAGCTTGCTTTCCCCTGTATTCAGTCCAGGACTGCAGCCCATGGCACAATGCTACTACCCACGGTTAAGGTGGGTCTCCCTATGTCAGTTAAACTAGTGGGGTTCATCTTACGGTTACTACTGCTGCAATAAAGTGCTATGACCAAAAGCAGCTTGGGAAGAAAGGCTTTGTTTGGTTTACATATCCTGAATCATAGTCTAATGAGGAGAGCCAAGGCAGGAACTCAAACTTGGAGGCAGGAGCTGATTCAGAGGTCATAGAGCAGTACCGATTACTGACTTGTCCCTCTTGGCTTGCTCAGCTTCTTTCTCATAGAACCTAGGGCTACTAGTGCAGGGATGGCACCACCCACAATGGCCTAGGCCCTCCCCCATCAGCCACTAAATGCCCTACAGGCTCGCCTACTGTAAATCTTATGGAGGTATTTTCCCGTCTGAGGTTTCCTCCTTCCAGATGACTCTAGCTCGTGTCAAGCTGATCTAAAGCTAGCCGGCGCAGGGCTAATCCTTCAGAGTGGTGCCCTGAAGCTTGTCTCCTGTGTTACTATAGATCCTGTCAAGTGGAGAATACGCGTATCACCTCGCTCACTGTTACTAACAGAGTAATCATTTTCTTAAAATAATCCAGTGTGTGTTTGTATTATACGTATTCATCCTCGTGTGTGTGTCTGTCTGTGTGTGTCTTCGGGAGACATGGAGATTGTCCGTATGTTCATAAAGGTTTAAGGATATATAATAGGGAAATTCATTGTACTGTTTTAGGTTATTATAAACATCTATATGCTTCATTTGAAATCACATTTCTTTGAATAAAGATATTATGAAAGGGGAAATTTGCATAACAGCAATGTCCCCATGCTATATTGGAGTGTTACAGGATGGATTTTTGAAGGATCCTCACAACATAGCTAGCCAAGGACGACACCCTAGTCACCTGAGTCCTTGTCATAGTTTACTAATTCATTATAACTCCTGCTTAGCATGTGTTGCTCTGTTTAAATCTGCTTCTACCTTTAATGAATGGTACATCGTGGTTATCTAAAATTGAGTACCGGGGCTGGAAGTTGACTCAGCAGGTTAGAACCCTGTTGCTCTTATGGAGATCCTGGGTTCAATTCCCAGCACCCTCGTAATGACTCCCAGCTGTCAGTAACTCCAGTTCCAAGGGCTCTGACACCTTCTTCTGATCTTGTCATGCGGTGCACATGCATAGATGCAATCAAAAACACATCAACACATAAAATAACGGAATAAGTAAATATAAAAAAAAATTGGTTGCCAGCTATGATTTGGGTCACTTGAAGCTAATTACTTAATCTTTCTGGTTTAAAGAATGCCACTTTGTAAATGAAAACAAAGTATTACTTATAAATGATTTGATACGTGGAAAAAGTTAGACTGTGACCCAGTATGGGGTTCGAGCTCAGAGACTTTGTTGTTTGCTGATGAGACTCAATTTCTGAACCGGATGCACACATTCGTAATTCTAGCAGTTGGGAGGCAGAGGTGGGAGCGCTGGCACGAGTTCAGGGCTAACTGTGGTGAAATATTAAGTTCCAGATTAGCATAGATTATAGAGTAAGACACTGTCTCAAAAGCAATCAGACACCCCCGAGATTTATACTGTTTTTTTTCCTGTCTCAAAAGCAAACATGCACCCCAGACGCACACAAACCCCACCCCTGGCCCGATAGGAGTAAGTCTCAGATCAGGGTGTTGGAAGCAGTTGCTTTGGGGGTCTGTACAGCCCCTGGCAGCAGAGTGACTTGGTGCTCTGAAGGGTTTGTTCGGCAGTCACGGAGCTGCCGCTGTGCCCTGCTCACACCTTGCTCCTTTGCAAGCTCATTTTCTGTGCTGCTGCTCCTTGGTACAGATCCTGGAGAAGGTCAAGGATAGCCCTCATGTCGCAAGTAGCCTCAGTGTTTGCTAGACATCAGCGGTGGCCGTGGCCCTGGCTTTTGTGGTATGCCCATCCCAGTGGAGGAGGAAGAGGGACCCAAACTCATCAACAGGAAGAAGCTCAGAGTGTTTCCAGGCTGCACGGGGCACATAGCAGTGATGTGCTGGAGACCGCAGTGGCTACTTGGACGAAAGCCTCTGAGAAAGTGGTATATGACTAGAATTTAAATGAGTGTGAAGAGCCAAGGCCTGTGGAGAGCTTGAGAAAGAACATTCGGATAGTATTGTGTGAGAGCCATAATTAAAATCAGGCTCTCCTCGCTTTCTTTTCCTGCTTCGTACTGCTGTTTTGGCCTGTTCTGTTTTACTTGAACCTTGTCCGGTTTCTCTCTCTATTGAAGTGGTAACCACAGTGATCTCCACATGACACTGGAGATCATACCGGCGCACAGTGTAAAGGAAGGCTCTCACGTGGTCCATGATTCTGTCCAGCATCACGTTCTGTCACTGCCTGCTTGACTCCTGCATTTTGTTATCAGTGGAGACTCCTAAGTATAGTGGGTCTTTCTGGTCAGACTTTCTTTTGGAATTGCCAGCCCCAAAATAATGACATAGAGACTGATTCTTAGTTATGAAAGCTTAGCCTTTAGCTTAGGCTTGTTCCCAATTAGCTCTTATGACTTAAATTAACCTGTTTCTATTAATCTACGTTCTGCCGTGTGGCTCTCTACCTCTCCTCCGTTCTGTATGTCTGACTCCCTCCGCTTCTGACTGGTGTCTCTTGCATGCCTAGATTCTAACACTGAGTTCCTCTCTCTGCCTGGAAGTCCTGCCTAACCTCTCCTGCCTCGCTATTGGCTGTTTCGCCTGTTATTAAACCAGTCACAAGGACACATCTTCACACGAATTCAGGTCCTTGTACTTGTGTGGCAAGCCCTTTGCGATCTGAGGCATCTCTTTAGCCCCCTGGAAGCTCTTCAGATTTTAGTCTATTGTTCTTTTCAGGTCTTCATAAACGTTTGTTTTAAAGAAATGTGTTGGGCATAGTGGCTCATGCCCATTTGGCATTTGGAAGGAAAGACAGTAGGATTCCTGCAAATTTGAGGCCATTTTGTTCAACATAGTAAATTCCAAGCCAACCAAGGCAATTTAGTGAGACTTAGTTTCAAGAAAGAAACAAAAAATAAAATTTTAAAGGAAGTGTATTCATTTTGTTTCTTTGTGGTTAGAACATTCTGTCTGTAGCTTCTCTGAATATTTGTTTCTCTGTTCTTTTTCAAATCTTTTGAAAATAGCTTGTGATTATTCCCCTGCAAAGAGAAGGGCGGATCCTGGAAAGGACAATGTCCTTTTGGTAACATCATATCACCTCATCTGTGACATAAAAATGATAGAGGGCTGTGCCTTGGGCAGGTCTTGCTGTTGACATTCTTCTCTTGCGAGTAGAACTCTTGTTATGATAGAGAAGGTCTCTCAGATAGCATTAACCGCACTGGTGGAACGTCATTTGCCGTCACGGGTACTCAGCAACTGCGAAATAAAGAGAACACGGTTAAGAAGAACTGACAAAGCTGGGCTGTTCTCAAAAGATCAGAGCGTATCGCTGGATTTCAGACCAAGGCTCTGTGTTTAATGTGTGTGAGTTATGTCATGACCCTTGACAATTGTTTTCATTTGTCTGTGGCGAGTGTCTTGACTTCCATCGCAGTACGCTTTGCTTTGGGGAAATGTTGATATTTAACAGGTGGTCTCTTTAAAATGTGATATGGCTTCATTAGCTCAGAAGCCTGAGCTCCAAACACAGCCTCCTGAGGTCTTACAAGGTGCGTTCCCATCAGTGTTTGGCCGGGTCCAAATCAGTGACTGTTCTTACATGATGGAGAGAATATAGAACTTTTAATATTTGTTGTCTTTGACTTTTTAGATGACTACAACCCATTGATTTCTAGTCTACTCACATGCCTTCATTTAAGTCTGTAATTTTCCTAGCTTAAAAGGAAAAACAGAGGCTTAGAAGGATGGCTCAGCAGTTTGGAGCCGGTAGTGCTTGCTCCTGTAGAAGATGGAAGTTTGGTTCCTAGCAGGTACCCAGAACACATATCAGGCTGCTCACAGCTGAAGCTTTGGCCTCTGTTAGCATCTGCGTTCACATGCACACACACACACACACACACACACACACACACACACCATTAAAATAATCTTATGTGGAATGAACAGTGGTGAATGCCTTTAATCCCAGCACTTGAAAGGCAGAATCAGGCAGTGGTCTGTGTTAGAGGTCATTCTGATCCATGTAGTGAGTTCCAGGCCAGCCAAGGCTGTATAGTGCGACCATGGCTCAAAAAGTTAATGTAAGGAGTGCAGGGATAATTCCATGGTTAAAGCACATTTTTATTTCAGAGGACCTAGGTTTGGTTCCTAGCTCTTCCATAGTGGCTCAAAACCGTCTGTAACTCCAGCTTCATCTCTGGCTTCTAAAGGCACAGGTACACGTACAGTCGCACACAGGGAAAGCACTCACACCCCCAATAGATCTAAAAATACAATAAATCATAGAAAAAGACAAAAATAGAGAACTATGTATACTCCTAGATTAGGTTCCCTTATTTAGTTCAACCCACTATCCTTTATTGTACGTGCCACGGAATTTGAGTTTGAGTTTGTGTTTTATGATATATAACATATCAAACAGTGTGCTGTAGTCTTAAGTTCTCTCTCTCTCTCTTTCTCTCTTTCTCTCTCTCTCTCTCTCTCTCTCTCCTGGACTGCTTCACGAATTTGCATGTCATCCTTCTACAGAGACCATGCTAATCTTCTTTGTATCGTTCCAATTTTAGTATATGTGCTGCCGAAGCAAGCACTGGTCTTAGGTTCTAAGAAAGTGGCAGCCACCTGCACACATTTACCTGTTCGTGAATTTTCCTTGAACAGTGAATTAGGCGCTATGCAAAAGTAAACAGGTAGACTACAGAGAATTTTGGGAGGGTCAACAGATAGTAACAACCCCTTGAGCGCCTTATACATAACATATAAACAAGAGAGTAACCTTGTCCTTTGAAGGTAACAGAAGAGCATCAGGGCAGCCTTCGTAAAGGGACAACCTGTGACTGTCATCTTAAAGAATGACCCAGACCGTGGCAGTCAGAAATCCTTGGAAGGAAAGATGGCCTTGACTAGAAGGGAATTCTGAAGCTAGGAAAGGTGGGTAGAAAGAGACAGAGGAGGGCAGAATCACGTGGAAATACAAGGTGGTTCCGGTTTGGCTGGAGTCAAGGAAGGGGTGTGGAGGAGTAGGAGGAAAAGCGGCATTGGTGGGTGTATTGGGAAATGCCTTGTCTTTCTCTTTGCTCCCACGGTTGTTGAGTCAAGCAGTTCCTGTGCCACACACACCTGCCTTGATGAACTGTGCTGCCTTTGGCCTAAGCAATGCCGAGACCACTGACTGAAATCCCCGGAGTCGTGAGCCCAGTTAGACCTCTTCCAACTTGTTTGTCTTGGATATTTTGTCAAGCGACAGAAGTCTAGCACACATTAAGGAAATACTCTGAAGGATAAACCAACAGGCTTTGTTGACTCAGAAGGTGGCACTGACAAGAGAGAAATTCAGGTTCCTGGCATTGATGCGTGGGGATGTGCAGTAGGTATACGGAAGGCCTCGCTTCCTCTCCAGGCTCCCCGTCTGAGTCAGCTGAAAGAAGCCGAACAGGCACACCAACTAGAGAAAAAGCAGGCCTGTTTGTTAGCGTGTGTATGGGAGCCACACAGAGAAGGGCCACACAGTTCATAGGGAAGTGTAGGTGGGGGAGGATGCACCCTGCACTCTGGTTGTCTCTTGGGTGGCAGTCCTTGGAAAAAAAAGAGAGGGTTATATTTGGCTCAGTAGACTGAGACCTTTTCCTCTTTTCTATGAGTTAGCCTTCCCTGGTTGAGGGAGTTTTGGGGAGGAAATGCAAGAGAATTGCACTTACTTCAGATGACCTTTCTTGAGTTCGATGTGAAGGTATCTCATAGAGAGCCTTCCCTGTGCTGGGAACCTAGGCGGTGAGGGAGCCGTAAAGTCTAAGGCAGCCGCGTGTGTGTCTGTGCTCCCGTGGTCAGCCTCTCTGAGCGTCACACTTGGCGGTATTGTCTGAGTGTTTCCAGTGGCTGAAGGGCATCAGGTGCTTTTACTTCGTGAAGCCTTCCTGACTCCATGTTCTGCCTTAGTGTGGCCTCCTTCGATGCTCAGCTGGTTCACAGTTGTGATAGTTTGTGGCTTTATTCCCTATGCTCACTTCTTGAAGATTGTGGCTATTTCTTTTTAAGTTTTTTCTAGTTATACAAAATATTGGATTTCATTAAGATATCTTTATAGACACACACATGCATGCACCACACACTTGTGCTTTGCTTATATTTGTCTGCTCTTTCTTGTGCTATTTTGTAAGAGTATTTATTTTTTTACATGCCAATCCCAGTTCCCCAGCCCTCCTATCCTCCTATCCCCTCCTATCCTGCTCTCCCCATCCCACCCCACCCCCCATTCATTCCTCAGGGAGGGTACGGCCTCCCCTGAAAAGTCAACTAAGTCTGTCTCTTCAGCTCATTGAGGCAAAACCAAACCCAGCCCAGCCAACCCCGCCCACCCCGCCTGGCCAGCGACCTGCCTAGGCTGAGCAAGGTATCTCTTCCTAGAGAAAAAAAAAGTTCATGCAATAGGGTTAGATCCTGCCCAAGCCACATCGTTGTCACCTGCATTCAGGGTGCCTAGTTCGGTCCTATACAGGTTCCCTAGTTGTCAGTCCAGAGCCAGTGAGCTGCCATTAGCTCGGGTCAGCTGATTGTGTGGGTTTCCCCTTTGTTCACATTATTGCTCCTCCCTCTTTGCCGTCGTACTCCAGGAGCTCGGCTGGGCTGTTTTATTAATCCCTTCTTCAAACGCTCACACTCCATCCCAGATCTATGTTTTTAAAGTTTTGAAATAGCTACCTCGGAATCTGAGCTATAAGGTGTGCTTCTGAGTCTAGTGATCAAACCCAGCTTCGGAGCAGGGCATTGGCTGCAGTACCCAGCTTCACAGAGCAGGAGATTGGCGGCAGCAGAGCTATTTCTTATACTGATTTTGCTATCAATATCAACAAGGTCAAATAGCTTCACGTTTTAGGAGGATGGCACGACGACGCTACTGACTCCTTCCTCGTGGAAACAAGCTCAGGATAATAAGGATAAGAGAGATGAGCTGGTGAAATGGCTCAGTGGGAAGTGCTTGTCATCCAGTTGCCAGGCTCCATGACCTGAAGTCAGTCCATGAGACCCACAGGGTAGGAGAGAATGAACTCCTGCTGGCTGCCCTCTGACCTTCATGTTCTCTCTCTCTCTCTCTCTCTCTCTCTCTCTCTCTCTCTCTCTCTCTCTCTCTCTCACACACACACACACACACACACACATACACACACACACATACACACACTCAGAGAGAGAGAGAGTAAATGTAGCTTAAAACATTTAAAAGAAAGACAGAAATGTAAATTGTCTTTGGCATTAGGCAACTATAGAAACCCGAATCAGAACATATAAGGGCTACCGTCCCCACCTGCAGTGTATACAAGGACCAGCAGCTCCGCATCTTGCCAACACCTCCTTGGCTTTATATTTCAAGACAGTGACTCGCTCGATAGTCCAAGATGGCTTACAGTTGAAGATCGTTCTGCCTCAGCTTCCTGAGTTCTGATGGCACTTGATGCTTTGTATTTTGTTTGTTTGTTTGTTTTGGGATAGGATCTGGTTATATAGCCTGGCTGGCCTCCGTTTCCTGATCCTCCTACCTGACAAGTTTGTGCCACTATGCCTGCCTTGATTGATGCATTTAATTATAGCTCTTCTGTGGGTGTGAGGTCCTACCTCATTGTAGTTTTAACATGGCTATGACAGGGCATTTTTCGTATACTTGCTGGCTAATCTTCTATCTGCTAGTGAAATGTCTGTTCACATCTGTTCTCATTCCTGAGTTGTTTGAGTTTGCAGAGGTTTTTAAAAATCTTTATTTTTGTTGCATGTGTGTTTTTGTATACCACATATATGCCTGGTACCTGAAGAGGTTGTTAGATCACTTGAAAATGTAGTTATGGATGGTCATGAATCACTCTGTAGGTGCCGGGAACTGAACTTGGGTCTTCTGCCCAAGTTCTCTTTAACTGATGAGCCATATAGTCATCAGAGGTGTGTGTGTGTGTGTGTGTGTGTGTGTGTATTCTGGATACTAGTCCTTTTCTAGAGTTATGATGTATAAACAAGTTCTCTAGTCTGGACTCTTGTCATTCACACGTGACACATGCTGTCTGCCTAGGGATGGTGTATCTTCATTATTACGGAGGGTCCCACACTACACAGTTCTGACTGATTTAGGCTCAGTAAAGCAAGGTCCGAGCAGAGAGTAGAGCCCTTGTGCTAGGACAGTACTAAGAGGAAGAAAGGGAAGAAAAGGCAAGTGCCAAAGTAGTTATACCTTAGAAAAAAGATTTATTTGATGTGGATGACTACTTTGCCTGCTGCCCACGAAACCAGTGAGGACACTGGATCTCCTGGAAGTGGCCTTACATATGCTTGTGCACTGCCATGTGGGTACTGAGAATAAGTCCCGATTCTGTCCAAGAAAGCAAGTATTGTTTGTTTGTTTCAGACTGGGTCTTTCTGTGTAGCCCTTCTTGGCCTGGGACTCTTTATGTAGATTAGGCTGACTGCAAACTCGCAGAAATCTGCCTGGCTCTGTCTCCTACCTTCTGAGATAAAGGTGTGTGCCACTATACCTGGCCAGCAGGTGCTTTTTACTGCTGAGCCATCCCTCTAGTCCACACCTTCTTGATTTTTGGGTTTTTGTATGTGGGTTAGGGTCTGGGGAGGATTGGGAGCAGTGCTAGGAACCAAATGAAGGGTCTCAAACTTTCTGTGCGTCACTGAACTATATTCCTAGGCCTTGAATGAATTTCTAATTTTAAAAATACATACTGTTGATGGAGGAAGGTCATTGGTTAAAATAAAAGAAGCTGCTTGGCTCTCATTGGTTAGGAGATAGGTGGGAGGAGCAAACAGAACAGAATGCCGGGAGGAAGAGGAAGTGAGGTCAGACTCGACAGCTCTCCTCTCCGGAGCAGACGTAGGAGAGACGCCATGCTACCTGCTCCAGGGAAGATGCACGCTATGAAGCTCCGACCCAGGATGGACTTAGGCTAGAATCTTCCCGGTAAGACCGGTACTATACAGATGATAAGAAATGGGCTAGTCCAGGTGGGAGAGTTAGCCTAGAAGATGCTAGGTAGAAACGGGCCTAAGCAGTGTTTAAATGAATACAGTTTGTGTGTAATTATTTCGGGGCATAAGCTAGCCGGGCAGGCGGCTTGGGGTGTTGGGGACGAAGCCCCGCCGCCCATATTACTACAAATGGCGCCCAACGTGGGGCTCGAACCCACGACCCTGAGATTAAGAGTCTCATGCTCTACCGACTGGGCAGGGCAGGCGGCTAGGGTGTTTGGGGACGCAACCCCGCCGCCGCTCCCTACTACTACAGAATGGCGCCCCACGTGATGGACTAAAGCCACTTAAAAAACCTGAGAAGGCTTAAAAATAAGGGAGAGAGAGTTTAACACAGATTTTTGCTGTTTGTTGGTGGCGTGCTGTAGAGAGATTTCCTGATTCGGCAACAGCAGCAGAAAAAACGCTGTGTCATTTCAAAGCGTGGCTTCCTGGGACTGTGCCGCCAGTGCAAACTCTGGCTTTATGTTTGTGTTCCCACTTGGGATCGGAAGGAGAGTGCTCTGAGACCTTGACGATGACTCAGAGCTTCCCGCCTGCTCCTGGGCAGAAGGCAGAATCAGGCTTAGGCAGGCGGAAGAGCATGGCGGATTCCTGCCGCCATACAGAGACGTGTTTTCAGACTGCACAGTGCTCTGTGTGTCAGATTTGGATGTAACTTGGATGAAAAGAATTTCTGTGCTGCATGCTCAGTCTCAGAATTAAAGTGCTGAGTGCCGCTCCTACCTGGCGGCCCCAGAGCTAGCACAAAATGGTACGTCCTCCATTTTGAAATTTTCCTGACTCAGCAGCAGGAACAAACCTGTGTTGTTTAAAATGCTGGCTTTCTGGGCCATCCTGCCAGGGCAAACTCTGACTGTTTGAGGCAGGAGGGCCAGCTACCGAGAGAGGACTTGAGTGTTGTCTGTTGTAGCTTGCTGGCTGGCAGAGACCTTGAAACGCCATAGAGGTGTGGCTATAAACATGGCTGCAGCCTGTATATCCGCCATGAGGCTGGAAAGCTAAGGAATGGACTGGATCTAGCTGGCAAAGCCACGGCTTTAGTCCTACTGAGATTGCTTGGTAAATTAAGGACTCATGTGGTCAGAAAAAGAGAGATATACAATAAAGAGAGATTCAAAGACAAAGAAAATTTCTAAATGGTTTACTGTGTGTTAAAAATATATGCAAGCTGAAAGTTAAAGTTCTTAAAGTAAAAAAGAAAAGGAAGAGAGTTGTTGTGTGTACACACCTTTAATCCCAACACTTGGGAGGCACAGGGAGATAGACCTCTGTGACTTCAAGGTGTGGTAGCACATGCCTTTAATCCCAGTGCCTGGGAGGCAGAGACAGGCGGATCTCTGAGAGTTCAAAGAGAGCCTGGTCTACAGGGTTATTCCAGGTCAAAGATCTGCGCTCAAAAAGCAAAAAGTTAACGTAGGAATGTCACAGCTTAGATTCTTAAGCACCTAGTGATTTAAAGGCGCAAATCAAAAGTGCTCCTGGATAGTAAAAAGTTGCAGATTCACAATAGGACAGATTCAGACCACTAAATGAGTCACACTGTTGGATGAATGTACGTAGGCTTGGGAGAGAGAAGAAAAAGAATATAGAGAATAAAGTTAATGGTTTAAAAAAAAAAGGTAAAGTCTTTAAAGAGACAGAATAAAGTAAAGTGATAGAGTAAAAATAAGCCGCGTAAAAATGGAAAATTCACAGAGAGTCTGGATTCTTTGTATTATTGTGTTTTCTTTAAAATTTTTGACTGTTAAGGAGCTAAGTACAGAGAGACATTTTATTACATGGACTGCCAAGCTAAACCAGAATGGATATAAGGGTATTACGATTTCAGAATTTGGGTCTAAGGATATGATGCTTTGGAGAGAGTCTTCTTTTGTTTTCACAGAGGATGAGACTCTATGGATTTCTTCTATTCCGATTTGGTATGATGGACCACGTCCTCCTGAAGGGTTGCTGTGAACATCTTCAGAAAATTGTTTTGCTCAACTGCCAACTGAGATGAAACTAGCACACAGGTTATACCATGAAAGACCTAATTAACGACGCCCCCATTCAGCAGGAAGCAGTTTGGAGAGAAAAAACTGCGCCCATGTTCCCAAAATATTGTTTATAAATGTTCTTTTACATTTAAAGGGGGAAATGATATAGGTATGAATAATTTGCATTAGTATAGATTTTGCTTTATTCATAGAGATTTACGGTCAATTTTGTTATGTGTATAAATGTTTCTGATGTAACTTTTACTTGATAACTGTTTTGTTATATGTAATTTTGCTATGTTAAAGTTAAAGCCTTTTTTTGTTTAAACCGAAAAAGGGGAAATGATGGAGGAAGGTCATTGGTTAAAATAAAAGAAGCTGCTTGGCTCTCATTGGTTAGGAGATAGGTGGGAGGAGCAAACAGAACAGAATGCCGGGAGGAAGAGGAAGTGAGGTCAGACTCGACAGCTCTCCTCTCCGGAGCAGACGTAGGAGAGACGCCATGCTACCTGCTCCAGGGAAGATGCACGCTATGAAGCTCCGACCCAGGATGGACTTAGGCTAGAATCTTCCCGGTAAGACCGGTACTATACAGATGATAAGAAATGGGCTAGTCCAGGTGGGAGAGTTAGCCTAGAAGATGCTAGGTAGAAACGGGCCTAAGCAGTGTTTAAATGAATACAGTTTGTGTGTAATTATTTCGGGGCATAAGCTAGCCGGGCAGGCGGCTTGGGGTGTTGGGGACGAAGCCCCGCCGCCCTTATTACTACATACTGTCCTTCATTAGCATTGATCTTATAGTTACAGATATTAAGGAGCAGTGTACAATGTGATTAAAAAAGCATTGATTCGGTAGGTGTTCAGGATATTGGTTATCCAAGGGTGCATGTGTGCAAAAACATATGCAGTCCCTCCCATTAGTGCAGGGCTGAGGTGAGGTCTGCAAGGTCAGATCGTACCTCCTGAGGAGTGTTAGCCATGTCTCTTGTCCTAGAAGGTGGGTGGTTGGAGTAGAACAAAACTTATGCAACCCATTAGTCTTAATTATTCAAGAACCTACTTTAGGAAAGTGGATGCTAATGGGGGCAGAAGTCAAACCCCATAGCAATAGAGTTTGAGAGCGGAGAAAAAGAAAGGTAAAACATGCTAGGCAAGGCCCGGGCGGTGGTGGCGCACGCCTTTAATCCCAGCACTCGGGAGGCAGAGGCAGGCGGATCTCTGTGAGTTCGAGACCAGCCTGGTCTACAGCGCTAGTTCCAGGACAGGCTCCAAAACCACAGAGAAACCCTGTCTCGAAAAAACCAAAAAAAAAAAAAAAACATGCTAGGCAAATTAGACTACATTTTTATGTACTCTGGGTTTTTTTGTTTTTTTATAAGACAAGGTTTCTCTGTGTAGCTTTGGAGCTGTCCTGGAACTTGCTCCCTAGACCAGGCTGGCCTTGACCTCACAGAGGCTGGCCTCTGCCTCCCAAGTGCTAGGATTAAAGGCCTATGCCACCAACCCCTGGCTGTACCCTGAGTTAGTAGTCAGTTGTCCTGGTTTGGTTTCTGTCGCTGTGATAAATAACATAACCAAAAGAAATGTGGGAAAGGAATATACCCCATCATTGAGGGAAACCAAAGCTCTGATACTCCAGGTAGGAACCTGGAGTCAGGGAATGAAGCGGAGACCACAGGGGAATGCCACAGGTTCACATTTGTCTGTCCTTCTTCTAGTGCCCAGGATCACCTGTCCATGGAGAGTACCACTCACAGTGGGCTGAGCAATTCCACACATTAGCAGTCTAAGAAATGCTCCACACAGACTTGGAGGCAATGTCTCCATTGAGGTGCCTTCTTCTCAAGTGTTTTGACAGGCAGAATTAGCCATCATATTTGCCATTAAAAGATTCTTTTCATAAATAGTTGGGTTGTAGCCTTCTCCGAATATTTTGGCAGAAACAATCTATATCAGTAGAAAGGTTTCTTGGTATTGCATGCCAACTTTTCTGTGATAAAAGAAAACACGGAAGGGACAAATACAGGCAAAACTGTTTTAGTGACTGACTTCACACCCACCTGTAATCCCAACACTCAGGACATAAAGGCAAGAGGACCAGTTTAGTCTCTGCCATACAGCAAATCCGGTAGTGTTACTTTTCACAAGTTGTTTGACAAAAAGAAGCTTCGATGTAAATTTTGTAGGATGTTGGATTTGTCAAGTCTTGATAGGGAAGTAATTAATTATATTGGGTGTGTATTTAGCAGTGTATATTGGGAAGGTGTGTCAAGGTTACCACCAGAAGTCAAAAGTGATGCACTTTTTAATACATTTTTGCGTGTGTGTTTCCGTGTGTATGTTTGTATATTTGTCTGTGGAGACCCAAGATCTTGGATGCCTTCCTTAATTGCTGTTCACCTATTTGGGGGAATGGTCTTTCACTGAGCCTGCTTTATGCTCAGTATCATAGTTTGACAGTTCCGACAGTAAACTCAGGAATACTCTTGTCTCCATGTGCACCATGCCACTTCTCTTCCTCCTCCTCTTCTTCTTCCTCCTCTTCTTCCTGTTATTCTTCCTCCTCCTCCTCTTTCTCTTCTTCCTCCTCTTCTTCAAGCTTGCGCATATTCATAGCTAGCGCTTGACTATGGAGCCGTCTCCCTCTCCTGTGATACAATGATACAGTACTTTTTAGGTTAATAATTTGAAATCTGGATTTTCTTTTCAGTTCACTCCATTTTTAGGTGTATTGTTGAGGGTCAAACCCAGGACCTCGAGCATGCCAGGCAAGCACTTTTCTATTGAGCATAATCCCCACCCCCAACCCCTCTGATAAACAACTTTACCTCTCTACAGTCAGTCGGTCTTCTGCTCTAGAGTATATATTTGCTGTATTTGAATTAATTGATCCTTATGACTACAACTACTATTTATGATCTAATGGTCTTAAAAGCAACTTTAAATGAGTATAAAAATAGAGATCTCCCCTGTATTTCTAATTTATATGAACACAGACATGACTATAATTTAAAGTATTTTTTCCTATGGACTGGAGAGGTGGCTGGCTCAGTGGTTGAGAGTGCTAACTGCTCTTGTAGAGGACACTGGTTCAATTCCAAGCACGCACATGGCAGCTCACAACAGTGTCCAGATAGTTCCAGGGGATCCAGTGCCATTTTCTGACCTCCAGTGTCTCTTCCCTGTGCTCGGTGCACATATACTCACACATTAAAGTAAGTAGGTAAGTACACACATGCCCAGATTCCAGCGGGCTGAGTATGTGAGCTCCCTGATAGAGCTCTTACCTAGCATGTGCTGTGCCTCTCAGATCAATCCTTAGCACTGTAACACACACACAAAATTCAGAATCTAAACATATTGAAGAGCATTGAGAACAAAATCTAGACACATTGAAGTGTGGTTGTGCCTATAATTCCCAACCCGAGAGTAGGGAGGAACATAAACATATAAATCTAAACATACTGAGGTGTGATTGTGCCTCCAATCCCTGACCTCAGGAGGCTGAGATACAAAGGCTGTGAGTTGAGGCCAGCCTGGGCTACAGCAAAACCCTGTCTCAAAATGAAACAAAACAAATCGAAAAACAAAATAAAATGAAGAATGAAGATAATACTTTGAACTATCACAGTGTTAAGTGGATCTTCTGGGATGGCGCACCAGTTCAGTGTAGAGAAGGCTGCTCTTGAGAGCCATCGCTTTAATACACCACCCACCCCGCCCCAAGTGGCCTTCTGTTAAAGAATGACTACTGGATTGCCATGGTGACTTTTTATGCGGTTCCTTGCCCAATAGCTCTTGAGGCAGAACAAAGTAACTGTCTTGGTGCTGCCAATGCTGGAAAGAGCACAAACAGCATAGCAACAGGAATGGAAAAAAAAAAATCTTTACAAAATGGGGCCTGATGCCCTTCTACAGAACTATCGGAGCTTTTCCATTTTCATGGTAGCGGAAATTGCTCGTTAATTTTAATTTGTGTGTATGTGTGTGTGTGTGTGTGTTCATGTGTGCATACATATGTGCTCTGCTAGGGACTAAGGCCTTGTGTATGCGGAATAAGCTTGTACTGCTAAGTTATATCCCCAGCCTGGTTCCAGCTGTCATTTCACCTTAAGTAAATGTTTTAATTGCTTGTTCCTTATTTACTGTTCATTCCTCTTCACTGAGGAATTATGTTTTCAGATCTTTCAGAGAATAGAAAGGGAAATTTTTCTTTCTGTCCCCTGCAAACAACATCTAAATGTCAAAAGCACTTTCCAAGTCATGTACAGCTTGTGTCCTTGCTGGGGTATTTCATGTTCCCGCCAAGGAATAACTAAAAGGTGTCCTTGGGATGATGCCAGGTATATACTGTAATGAAGAGCCCCTATTAACTGCACTTTCAGAATGTGAGTGATTTGACTTACACAACGCATTACTAACTAGTTCATCATAACACTTCATCATGCATTATCTAAAGTACTTTTAATTAATTATTTATTTATTTATTTTATCCAGTCTTGTATTGTCAAAAATAGGCCTAGAACCTACCATCTTCCTTCCTCAAGTCTCCTGAGTGTTGGATTACTTATATACATGACCTCACTGGGCTTCTCCTGATACTCACTCATAGGTGGTTTCCTTGCAGAATATGGCATTTCCATGTTGAAACTTTGATACCTTTGATTGATTGATTGATTGATTAGTGGTCTCAGTATGTAGCCCTGGATGGCCTGGAACTCATTGTGTAGACCCGGCTGGCTTCAATCTCGTAGAGATCGATCGATCTATCTATCTATCTATCTATCTATCTATCTATCTATCTATCTACCTACCTACCTACCTACCTATCTCTAAGGGATAAAATGAAAGGCATGTGTCCCCTAATCC
This sequence comes from Microtus pennsylvanicus, assembly GCF_037038515.1. Lineage (NCBI taxonomy): Eukaryota > Metazoa > Chordata > Mammalia > Rodentia > Cricetidae > Microtus > Microtus pennsylvanicus. The sequence goes on along the minus strand of NC_134598.1, from coordinate 30,125,472 downwards.
AATTCCTGATTTCTCTCAACTACTTCTGTATTATGGTTTTATTATCTTATTTAACTCCCCGTGTTTGCCTTTGAAGTATTGCATAGTGTGAATTGTGTGCTTATAGATAACATAGGATCAGGGCTAAAATATATGTCTAACCAGCTCATAGCTGATCCCGTATTTTGTGAGTTCATACTTTCTCAATGCACTCTATCTTCAGGATGAAGATACTGGGATGAAAAGCAAAGTTCATCATATTGCCAAGGAGATCATGAGCTCTGAGAAAGTGTAGGTATCAAGTTAGCAGTTTAGAAGCCATTCTTCCCAGTTGACTTATTAAAAAATTCTTATTGGTTCTTTATTTTTTTTAACAGGTTTGTGGATGTGTTAAAACTTTTGCATATTGTAAGTATCTGCTCATATTTTTCTCGAATCTAAGATTATTCCCAGTCCTGTACTTTTCCTACCTAACAGTTCTTATCACAGCTAACAAGTAAATTATACCCTTGTGCTCCCTAGTGCTTGGTTACATTTTAAATTTATAATAAGATTTTATATACTTATAGGTTTATAAATTATATATAATAGACATTTTACAAGTTGTATCTCATTTGCATCTAGATGTACCCAGATGATTTCTGAATAATAATCTTCAGCACCTTCCATTTCTTCATAATAAATGAACCATGACAGCTGCTGCTACTGCTTCCTCCTCCTCATTTTCCTCTTCTTGCCCCATTTCTGCCTCACTTCCTCCTCTTCCCTCCTCCTCTTCTCTCTCTCCATTTCCCTCCCCCAAACTATACCCCCAGCACCCGTAATGATGTGTATCTTTTGGGGACATGTCTCCTCTAATCTAAATAGGTCCCAGAAACAGAGGCACTTGAGACAGCATTGCTAACTTTTTTTTAACCGCAGTCATTTTGAGCAGACCTGTTAGGAAAGAGCTGCATGTATCTGACCACATGCTCGTTTTTCCTCTTACACACTTTAATACTTCAAGTAGATCGCGTGTCTGCTGCAAATCAACGTGCTTTTAGTGTTACTCTGTTTTTATTATTTTTTTGGCAAGATATCTCAATATCCCAAATTTCTGTTGTGGAATATTAGTTTAAGATGTGTTACATTTGTTTAAATGATATGACGATGTGCTGCATTCTTTATGTTGTACCTGTTTAACTCTGCGAAGCTGGGTTACTTTGCCTATCTAAAACACCTGATTGGTCTAATAAAGAGCTGAATGGCCAGTAGGTAGGCAGGAGATGAACAGGTGGGGCTGCCAGGCTGAGAGAATAAATAGACAAAAAGAAAAGAAGGGAGGAGCAAGAAAAAGGAGGAGAGGAGAACACCAGGGGCTACCCGGACACAGGCTATCATGGGATAAGAAGGAAAGAAAGACACATAGAATAAAGAAAGGTAAAAGCCCAGAGGCAGAAGGTAGAGGGGATAATTTAAGTTAGCAAACCTGGCAATAAATAAGCCAATCTAAGGCTCGGCATTCATAAGAAAAAATAAGAATCCATGCGATTTATTGGGAGCTGGGTGGTGGGCCCACAAAGAGTAAAAAAAGAACAACTACGAACATCCCTCACGTATGTGCCACTAAGTGCTCAAGTCCAGTAGTTCTTCTAGCTAAAGACGTACAGCCCTCCTTGAAAACCTGCAGCCTGTGTCTGCCACGTACAGCCCTCCTTGAAAACCTGCAGCCTGTGTCTGCCACGTACAGCCCTCCTTGAAAACCTGTGTCTGCCACATACAGCCCTCCTTGAAAACCTGTGTCTGCCACGTACAGCCCTCCTTGAAAACCTGCAGCCTGTGTCTGCCACATACAGCCCTCCTTAAAAACCTGTGTCTGCCACGTACAGCCCTCCTTAAAAACCTGCAGCCTGTGTCTGCCACATACAACTCTCTTGAAAACCTGTGTCTGCCACGTACAGCCCTCCTTGAAAACCTGCAGCCTGTGTCTGCCACATACAGCCCTCCTTGAAAACCTGTGTCTGCCACATGCAGCCCTCCTTGAAAACCTGGGTCTGCCACGTACAGCCCTCCTTGAAAACCTGCAGCCTGTGTCTGCCACACACAGCCCTCCTTGAAAACCTGTGTCTGCCACGTACAGCCCTCCTTGAAAACCTGCAGCCTGTGTCTGCTCCTCCCTCTCCTTCCCCACTACCCCTCTTGCCCTCTTCAGTCAAGACAGTTTCTAATGGCCATGGCCATAGGTCAACTGATCAGGCAGTTCCTTAATTAAGGTTTCTTTGTCCCAGGGGACTCTAGATTTGTGTCACACTGACAGCAAAACTAATCAGCACATAGACTCTCAATAAAGCCAGGAATCTAGACCCAAGGCCCCCGGACATGCTGATATCTGATACCAAATAGAATGTGGGGATTTTATTTTATTTATTTTTTTGTTTTTTTCAAGACAGGGTTTCTCTGTATAACAGCACTAGCTATCCCGGAACTTGCTCTGTAGACCAGAGTGACCTCAAACTCACAGGGATCCGCCTGCCTCTGCCTCCTGAACTCTGGGATTAAAATTGTGCACCACCACCAACCAGCTTCATCTGTTTTTCTAAGTGCATCATAAAAGGAATGGTTTTCCCCAGTTCTCGTGTTTTTTTCCCATCCTAAAAACAATCATTCTGTCCCGAGTATACAGTCTTGTGATTCATGCGGACTTTTGAATTATCAGTTGCTTTGTCCTCTGTTTAGCTGCTGTTAACTTAGCTCCTGCCTTCATTTTTGAGCAGTTCTATTCATATTAAGACTCATAGATGAAGTCCATTATTCAGAGCATATTTGTCTTGCTTCTGTCTTTCCCACCTCAGTTTGGCATCTCCTTCTCTCCGTGCCTCAATTTCAGGTCTTTTCTGCTCAGCTTCCAAAGACTTGTGGGTATTAAGTGATGTTTATGTGATTATTTAAATTACCACATTTTTTTTAAGTAAATGGCCTTTTGATAAGTGTTCTTTATGTACCTTTTAGTATATTGTATGGCTATGTTACACAAATTATTTATTTTTGGGCTCATAACATCCCTAAAGATAGTTTTTTTTTCCTTTTGTTAATTTTAAATGAAGGAAGTAGCAGGCTACTAAATGTCAAAGCTAGGTTTTGAAGTATAGTTTCTGTGAGTTCTTGGTTTAAAATTTTAAATGTTTGCTTGCAATCCTAACCATTGCCATTTATAGTTTATCTGTAGGACGTAGTATATCCTTGGGCATATTTATTGCTTACAGAATTTTTTTTTCAGCTGCCTAGGAAACCAGAAAACTCTAGCATTTCATCGTATAAAGATGAAAGTGAAGCTGGCTCTTGTTACTTATATTTCTTATGAACATTGCATATTAAGGTTATTAAAGAGAGTCAGAAACATGCCATAAACAGTTGGCTTCAGTTATGTTTTGCGTTGAATGCATTGATGAATATGCACAACCTGACTTTTGCATGCAGGAAAGGAATGGTCATTTCACCTGGGAAAATATTTTCATTTTAACAACAAAGTCAGCAAAGCACAACGGTACACCCCATAGTCCCAGCACTGGGGAGGCTGAGGCATGCAGATATTGAGTTTAAGGCCCTTCTGGGTTATATAACAAGACTTTGCCTCAGCAAACAAGACAAAACCAAAGTCACATTGTTGAGATGGGGACTTCCCCTTTCCTTTTATTTCACGGTCTCTCTTTTAATTTTGCATATTTATCATAAGCCTTTTGACCCCTACAGCTGCTTTGCTTTCCTTCAAGTGATTTTTATTTAGTGTGAGCTTCCTGTCTGTCCCTGTGCCCACTTGGGCTCCCGAAAGTAACTAAACAATGCCTCAAGGTCAAGCTTGCTGCTTGGGGCAGCTGGCAGTTAAGTCACACACCCCACTCTGGTCCTGGAGACTCTGTAGACCAGAGACAAGGCCATCTGCTCAGTGCTTCAGTGCCTCAGATGTTCTGACCAGGTCTTATTTGCATTGTTTTCCACTGAGGTCTTCCGCGAGTGATCTGAGTTGGCAGAGTGGGCATGTTCGTACTGTAAAGAGTTGGGGTTTTTCTGGTTCTGAATGTCATACGAGGTGATTTGACTCTGGTAGGTTTTTATTAGAATCAGTGTTGTGTGTAGTTGATGTCGGTCATGTCTGCGGTTTGCCTAATACTTTACACCATCTCCTGCCTCCCTTGTTTAATTCTACCATCTCCGTCTGCTCACCTACCCCTCTGCAGTGCTGGGTTTCAAACCCAGGGCTCAACCCCGTCTAAGCTAGTGCTCTTCCCTAAGCTCCACGGCGAGGCCTGTGAACCACAACTTGGCATGCAGAAACGGCTCACTCGCATCTGCCTTGGTGTGGTTAGAGGAGCTTTGGCGAATTTAGAGGCTTCTGCCCAAAATAGTTCTGCGGCCCTTAAAGATCGCCACACTTTCCCAAACTATCCTGGCTGTTGGGATTTAGGAAGATAATTAATTGGGCACGTGTTGTAATCATCTTTTTTATTTAAAAAAGAAAAAAAAATTGTGACCTCCCTCCAGTGGTTCCACTTTGGCAGTGGCTGAGGTTCCTGAGTAGCTGAGAAGTCTAAGATTGTCAGTAGTTCCCGTGGAACTGGTTGCATCTGGCTCTGGGGCCAAAGAAGTGACAGGAATATAGTTGCTGCCCTGCTGCGGGGAGCCTGTTTCCTTGACTGCTAAGCCCTAGCATTCTTTGTCTTTGCCTGGAGGTAGGGATGCCTTTTTTGGAGCTGGCTGTTGGAGATTTAACCTAGGGTTTTGTGTACGCTGAGTACACGTTCTACACTGAGCTATGCGTGCAGCCAGGGACACTCTTCTATGTTCAAAACCAAGAAAACCTGTGATAGCCCCAGGTGAAAATAATTATTAAGGGATATTTAAAACAAATTCTGTTTGGTCTTTTTGAGACAGGGTGTTAGGATTTAGGCATTATGCTGGCCTCTTTCACCTGATAAGATAAATCAGGCATTACCCTGGCCGACCCAGGGTCCTATAGCTGCTAGGTCACTGCGTTTGTACTCTGGTGCAAAAGGTCAAGCTCCACCCACTCCCGCCCTCTTCCCGTAGCTCTTCTGAAGAGGCAGGCTGGTTCTCTTCCTCCTCCTTTTCCTCCCTGTATTTCTCTTTCCCTCTTCTCTCCCTTTACCCTTCTCCCAACAAGTTTCTTACTTAAGCTCTACCTACACGGTGTGTTTTAACATACAGTAAAACAGACTGTGTTCAGTCCCAGTGCTGTTGAAGGGACTTTCGTAGTGACCAAGAGATTGGAATTTACTCCAAATGCAAAATTCATAGCCAAGGAGCAAAGTGAGAGTCAGTGGGTAGAAGATCCCCAAGAAGTGAAGGACAAGTAGGGGAGGAACGATCTGCTACTGCTTGGGAGATGGTGGAAGGAACAGGGCCAGACACTGGAAGTGGTGGGAGGTTCATAGTAAAACTCCCTTGTCTAAGGAAACCGTCAATCACCTGCTTAGACCATATAACAGTGGGTCTTAGAGATTCAAACCCTTGACGTTCTTATAATCGTTGTTGAGTGTTTGGTTTTGAGACAGAGTCTTGCTATGGAGCTTCAAGCACACAGCAATCCTCCTGCCTTGGCCACTCCCCACCCCCAAGTGCTGGGTTTACACAGGTGCATATACCACCATACCTAAGTACAAAATAAACTTTCTATTTTATTTAGAGCTACTGCCATAATTTCCAAAGTGATATCATTGGGCTTCATTCATCTGAAGCTGTCCTAAGCATCCAATACTCTTAGAAAAAAAAAAAAAAGCTTTGTCAGGTGTGTGTTCAGGGCCTCACGTCATTGGTCAGCCCACTTGGATTTGGCTGGTCCTTGTTAAATGTGTCTTAAATAAACAAGTTTCCCTTTTGGCAGAGGTGGAAGACTTGGAATGCAGAGTCTGGCAGGAGCTGTGTCACACTGGTTCCTAAGTTACTTAACAGCTATCATCCACTGTCTATGTCATGGTGAGGAAATACCTTCCAGTTGGAAAACAAAAGTTATTCTGCTGCCAAGGGACCAAAATAGTCATCACTTAATTTTGGAAGAAGAAAGGAAGGAGCACGCTTATTGCTTCGCTGAGCAGGAACCGCTTTGGAATGATTTTAATCGCTAAAGTGGTAGAAGAACGTGTAGCTGTTTACCTGCTGAGCTTTCAACATGTTTACAGTCGGGGGTGTGATTCATGAGTGTGTTCAATAGCGTTCCTTGATAGTAGACAAGCTAATGGCTTCCAGAAGTCTTAAGTAGCTGCGTTTTCTCCTAGCAAATGCCAGGGCTGGTGGAGGCGAGCTCTCAGGGATGGAATCTGGCTGCTATCAGCTGGTTTCTGGAATGCTTGTGTGATTTTCTAGTAGTGTTGGCAAGCTAAATTCTTGTTTTATAGTCTACTAGTTAGTTATACAAGTTGGTTCTTGAGTTGCTAGTGTAGACAGGGTGTTCCTTTAGATTAATGTAGCTACTGGGACAATAAAAATAATCCCGGTTTCTGCCTCCAAAAAAAAAAAAAGGTTTTTAGAATTTGTTAAGAGAGTGAGGTGGCTGGGCGTGCAGCTCTCTAGTAGAGTTCTTGCCTAGCATTTGGGAAGCCTGGGTTCAGAATGGTGGGGCAGGCCTGTTATTCCAACAGTCAGGAGGCAGAGGCAGGGGGATCAGAAATTGAGAGCAATCCTTGGCTTCATAGCAACTTTGAGGCCTTTCTTGTCATGTCTGTAATCCCAGTCATCCAGAGGCTGAGGCAGGAGGATTGTGAATTCCTGAGGCCAGCCTGGTCTCAGGAAGACTGTCTCAAAACAAACAAAGCATTGAAGAGAGCTGGGAGTGTAGCTCGTTGGTAGAACTGTGCCTGCATTCAGAGGAGTGAATTTCCAGCTCCGCAAAGAAACTTAGCTGTACTTTGGGTAGGAAACCTTTCTGTTCTTTTAGGACATGTGTGAGGATTTTTGAGTTTGGGGCTTGTTTTTGTTCCCCCCGCCCACACCGAGAAGAAATACTCTTGATCAACTTGTATTTTAGGGACTAGTGTTGAAGGAGTCAACAGAGGAAATACTGTCCCTTCCAACTTGATTTGCCTTAGTAAATCCACGAAGGGGAAACCAGTTACGGGCAAAGAGAAAGCCTAGTGAGCCTCTTCAAGTCCTGCTTTAGGATTTGGAACCAGGCTGTTGGGAGGAGGAACCTTTGTTTTGGACTCCTGCACAGCTGGAAGATTCAGCTATTGTTTAGCTTGGCTCTCTAGGCCCACCCTCAGAGGACAATGAAGTCTCGGGCAATGCTTATCTCCTCCCCCACCCTTTCCTCCTCCTCTGCTGTGATAGGGTGTGGTGGTGCCCTATATTAAAACAGAGCACTGGCAGGCTTAAAGCAGAAGATGAAGAATGTGCCATGCTAGTGTGTAAATGGTGAGCTCACTGCGAGCCTGGCTCGAGGGGGAGGAGCACCGAGACCCCGAGTGGAGAGCATCATGTTGGCTCGCACCAAGTGAATCGCACAAAGTGTCTGTGCACCATCCAATTAGACTTTATTACTGCTACTCTACTAATACTAATTATGTCACAACCGCACCTGCTTAGCAAATGAAGCAGCCAAGGCTAGCCCAAGGAAACACAATAAGCCAAAAGGGAAGGCTTAGACGGAGAATCCTGATTAGATAGTGCCTTCCTTCCTCTACAGGTCTCAGCTAGAGGCTCCAGGCTGGGAAACTGCTACTGACAGGGATGAGGGACAATTCGGAACGTAATTAGTTAAGACCTCCTGGGAACTTAAAAAAAATTAATAAAGTATTTTTTGAGAATTTCATACTTAAGTATTGTTTTTATGTAAGTTTTGCTCTTCCCTTCAGCTCCTGCTGTCTCCCTTCAACTCCTCCTTTGTCCATATTCATGGCCTCTTTTTAATCACACATACACACACACAAACACACACAGACACTTACACACACATACACACACACCCTCACTGAGTCTACTTAGAATTGCTCATATATATACATGTATTGAGGAGTGACCACTTTGGATTGAATAACCTATTCAATCCAAATTTAGTCCTAGTTATTCCTAGAAAACGGACTCTCCCCCTCTCAGCAGCCATTGGTTGGTTGTAGTTCTTCATCTAGGTATGGGGCCTTGGGAGACTTCCCCATCCATGCTGGCCTATCAGCTTGTATCATTGTATAATTCTTGTGGAGGCAGCATTCTGTGATTTCATGAATGGAATGTCTGCAGATACTACCTGGAAACAGGTCTCTCGGGCTTCTGGCACCTGCAGTCTTTTGTCCCCACTCTTCCCCAATGTATGATGAACCATTTGGGGCTAGACACCCCCAAATCACTTATTTGCTACATTTTGAAAATTATTTTCAAGTTTCAATATTTTAAAATTACATATTACAGATCTCTGTAATAGTCCCTATGTATTACAAAACAGAACTTCTTTGGTGAAGGGTAAGCACCGCTCATACCAGTGGGTATAAAGATCAATATTTAGAGTACAGTTAAAAATTATATTGGATTATGTATTAGTCAGTGTTCTCTAGAGTAATAACTTATACAATGAAGTTTTCTTTATCTATCTATAGCTATCTATCTGTATATATATATATATATATATATATATATATATATATATAAAGGCAAACATTTCTAAAAACTTTATATTTATTTAGAATAATTTATAATCTGCAATCTAGCTAATCCATCAATGACTGGCTATGAACGGAAAGTCCAACAATCCAGAAATTGCTCAGTCCACGAGGCTGGATGTCTCAGCTGGTCTTCAGTAGAGGCTGAAACCCTGAAGAAGTAGGCTCTAATGCCAGTGAAGGAATGGGCTTGGTAGCAAGGGGAGGGCAAGCAGGCAAAAAGTGAAACAAAAACCTTCTTCTTCCATGTCTTTATTGGCTCCCAGAAGGTGTGGCCCAGATTAAAGGTGTATCTTTCCTCCTCGAGATGCAGATTAGAAGTGGACTTCATTCTTCAAATTAAGCAAAAGTTGCTTACTCTAGTGTGCTCTTCATCTCTGGATTTTAGTTAATTCCAGATGTTGACAAGTTGACAACCAAACATAGATACAAACATAGATATCACAGTTGAGAAAAATGGCAACAGTAGGTTCTTTTCTAGGGTCTCTGGCCTCTCCAGCCACAGATCGTTGGCTCTGTTTACACACTTCTAAGTGTGAATTTCTCACATTGGACAGGTCTTAAATCCAACTGGACTGTGTTGGTTACTGCCTAGATAAAGGTGCCACTGTTGGGCCATTGGGGATGTCTTGCCTAGCTTGGCATTGTTGGAGTTTGTGGGCTTTACATCTGGATGAGACTATTGGTTGTTTTTCTCCCATGGCAGTTTGCATATCACTTTTAGATGGTACGAGAGCTAGTCTTCAGGGAGGAGGCTTCCAGGTCAATTCCAGCTTGTTTCCTCCAAGGCCTGTGTCCAAAATGTGTGGTGTCTTCAGCAGTAGGGTCTTAGCTTCGAGTTCCGGGAGGCAGCCTAGGGTAATAGCAGCAGCCTGTCTTGTTTCGGGAGTCTCTTAGATTTCCCTGACAACAACTCAGAGGTTTCTAATGCCTAGCCCTGTGGTTTTGCTAGTTTATGCCTCCTGAGGGAATAGTACCACCCCATGTGACAAAGTAGAGGGATCATATTTATATGATAGCATTACAGTGGCTTTAATTCCCAGAGCTGCAAAACAGTTTTTAGACACCTCTTTATAGAGTTGCAAGAGATAGCTTTGTGATTTAGATCATCGTAGGGACAAGGCTTTTGATCTACTTCCGAGTTTGTACAGTGCTCTTCCTCCTCCTGACGATAACAGGATTTCCGGGATGCTGTGGCCCATGCATCCAGGCAACTTGGGAAGCCTGTGATTGAGGACCGGATCCTGAACCAGATCTTGTACTACCTGCCTCAGCTGTATGAACTCAACCGGGATCTCCTGAAGGAACTGGAGGAAAGAATGCTGAGCTGGTAAGACGATCCCCAGAAACCCTGCCAAGGAGAGAGAGAGAGAGAAAGAGAGAGAGAGAGAGAGAGAGAGAGAGAGAGAGAGAGAGAGAGAGGTGTCTTTTATGCAGAACTGCTGCAGTATGTTGAACTTTCTTCGCAGTTATCTGTATGATGAATATTTAGGGTCGCCACACCTCATTTCGCACGCTGGATTTCTATACATATCATTTTAAAAGTTCTTCAACAATGCTTGTTCAGATCCATGCTCAGCCAGCTTAGGTGTTGCTTTTTTCTGTTTCTTTTTTTTCCTTTTTGTTTTGTTTTTCTGTTCATTTATTGAGATAGGGTTTCACTTCCTGAAAAATTCCAGGCTGTAGTTTTTTAAAGGTATAGCGAAAATAAGTTATTTACCAAAATTATTCTGTATATATTTTATCTTTTGTTCCTTATAGAATTTTATATTAATGTTATCCTAGCTGGCTTTAAAGCCTAATGATAGGCATATTTTTATTAGTAATATAAGAGGTTTAAATATTTTTTGCTTGTACTAAAGTCTTCTTCAAGTTTTGGACCCGTAGATGATCCATGTTCAAATATTAAGCATTCCTGAGAACCAGCCTAAGCTAATGAAAGAGACAGCTCTTCACTCATAGAAAAAGTTAAATTTATTGCTAACACAATAGTTCAAGTCTTTGAATAAGGTATTTCTTTTCACTGGGTCTAATGGAGCAGGCTTGCAAGCCCACATACTTGGGAAGCTGAGGCAAGACAACACGTTCACTGAGTTGCACGGGCAGTTTAATGAGTTTCTGTTTCAAAATAAAAAGTGAAAGGCGGGCTGGCAAGATGAGTCAGTGGGTAAAGGTGCTTGCCACCAGACCTGCTGACCTGAGTTTGACCCTTGGAGCCTGCATGTAAAAGGAGGCAGCTGATTGCCACAGCTGTCCTCTGGATTCACACCTATGCCTCACTCCTCAACATCAATCAGTAAGTCAATCCATAAAAATATTTAGATAAAAAGAGGTCTGGGGTTTTGCTTAATGGTTTGCTTACCATACAAGAAACCATAGGATGAGGGCAGTTAGAGCACCAAATACTTTCTATAGAGAGCAAAGTGTACACGTTTGTCTTGGCAAGACCAATGTAAGGGCCACACTGTTAGAGAAATTGTAGTATTTTCAATTCTGGGACCAGCTAGAGAGGGGCCAGTCTTTATAAAACAGAAGTTTGAAACTCTGGGTTAGGACCTCAAGGGACACTGGGGTAATTAAACTGGTATGCCGTATCTCTCTGCCCGGGAAACTTGGGAGCAGAGACCTTGTTGATGTGGAAAATCTTGGCCCCGTGCCCCTTACTATAGTGATACTTCTGCTTCGCCGTCACGCAGGACACACTTAGCCAGTACCGACTCTTCACCTTGATCTCCAGGCCATACATAGATCATGTTCTGCTCCCTAAGGATGGTCCAAGGCCACTGCCTGCTGATCATGCAGTTTTGTTGGGGCAGAGCTATGAGAAACAAGGTACTTACATTGGGATCAAGGAATCCATGTCCTGGCTACCACCACCACCCCACGTGACAGTAGCAGTGTGCCTGTCTCCCTAGTTATCTGATGGTTTGAAATAAGTTACTGGACCCAATTTTTAAAGCGTCTCTCTTTGTAGCTACCCTGGCTTGGGATCCACTCTGTAGTATAGGCTGATCTTGAGCTCACAACAATCCTACTGTCTCACCTTCCGAGTCCCAGAGTTACAGGCGTGAGCTACCATGCCTAGCAAGGATTTCATTTTTCCAAGATTTGAACATCTACTGTGCTAGTTGGTAATCTACATGTGACAAGCATATCATAGTATACAAAATATACAAAGGTCTTGCTTTCAGGGGACAGACATTTTAGTGGGGAGAAGGACTAGGTAAATAAACAAGAAAAATCAGAAAAAAACAACTTTTGATTTGCGGAGACTGGTAACATGCTGGGGACTCTCTGAAGGTTAGGTCTAAGAAGGCTGTCTAAGAAAGTGGAACATGGGCTAAGAATACAGTCAGAAATAGACAGCTTGCCTACCATTTATAAGGTGTTCAGGTGTCAGTTGTCTACCCCCCCCCCCCTGTATGGAGCGTGTGAACTGACATGGGTACATGTGATGGAGGAAGGTCATTGGCTAATAAAGGAACTGCCTTGGCCCATATTATTGGTTAGGACATAGGTAGGTGGAGTAAACAGAACAGAATGCCGGGAGGAAGAGGAAGTGAGCTCAGACTCGACAGCTCTCCTCTCCGGAGCAGACGCCTCAGGAGAGATGCCATTCTCCGGGCTCCTGGGCAGACACACGCGATGAAGCTCTCTGAACTAGAATCTTCCCGGTAAGACCGGTGCTCACAGATTGTTAGAGATGGGTTGATTGGGATATCAGAATTAGCCAGTAAGGGCTAGAGCTAAGGGCCAAGCAGTGATTAAAAGAATACAGTGTCTGTGTAATTATTTCGGGTAAAGCTAGCCGGGCAGGCGGCTGGGGTGTTGGGGACACAGCCCCGCCGCCGCTCCCATATTACTACATACATGGGAATGGAGAAACTCCAAGAGCTCCCTGTTTCCAGGCATCAATGGACTTTGTATATTCAAAGAACGCAGGAGCTTTGGAGAGCAGGAAAAGTGAAGCAAACATGGCCTGTGTCAAGCAGACAGGAAGGAGCAGTGGCCCTGTGTGCATGTAATAGAAGGTCTTTGGAGCTGGGTGTAGTGGCGCTCACCTGCAATCACAGCGGGAGAGAGGCTAAAGCAGGAGGGTCATGAGTTCAAGACCAGCCTGGGTAGTTTAGTGATCCCATCTACATGCATGCATACATACATACATAATACATACATACATACATATACGCACACAAAAATAAATAATGAAAAGAAGTCATTATGGGAAGTTACATAATAAGATGTGCATTTTTTAGGCTTTTGCTGCGCTAAGGAATGGATTAGAGAAGACAAAAATGGAAAACGGGGACCAGTCAGAGACGGCAGAGTCTGGGCAAGATGTGTTCATGGCAGGGGCAATGGTGAAGAGCAGCATCTTAGGATGTGTTTTCAAGAAGAGCAAAGAATAAAAGGACGAGCTGATGATGTCGCTGTGCCTTGGACACATTAGTCACTGCTCTTATGTTTTGTGTGTCCTCTATCCATAGGAATGAACAACCAAGAATTGCTGATATCTTTGTGAAGAAGGGGCCATATTTAAAAATGTATTCCACATACATCAAAGAATTTGATAAGAACATAGCTTTGCTGGATGAGCAGTGCAAGAAAAACCCAGGCTTTGCTGCGGTTGTTAGAGAATTCGAGGTATTTGCTGCCATACAATTTTGAAATTTTTTTCTTATATTTTCTATACCTTAATCATTTATAGTCATTGAAAAAAAACTTTTGAATAAAGATGTGTTAAAATATAATCTCTTCTAAATCATAGAAAGAATTAATAGACAAACAAACCAGCGAAAACTCACAGTCCAAGATTCGATTCTGAAGATCTCTTACTGCACACTGTACTGTTTTGATTGGGTAAATAGTGTTTTGGTGAGAGTTAGTTAACTGGTTAATTAGTTTGAAACAAGGTTTTACTCTGTAGCCAGGCTGACCTCAAAGTCCTGCCTTTCAAATCTCAACAATTGGTAGCAACTTCACTTTGGAGGCTGAGGCAGGAAGATGAGGCATTCAAGGTCATCCTCAGCTGCATAGTGACTTCCAGGCCGGCATTTCTGGCCTCAAAGTTCCCTGTCTCAAAGACAAAATAAGGTCTAACAAGATCACACAGAAGGTATTGCTGGCAAGCCTGACCCACCTGAGTGCAATCCCTGAAACCCCACATGTGGGATGAGAGACCTGACTCTAGGAAGTTGTCCTCTGATCCCAACATACGTGCTATGACATGTGTGTGCCTAACACCTACACACATGTGCACACATGTGCAGGCCCACATACACACAAGTAACAAATAGACAAATGAATAAACAAATTAATCTTATTTTTTTAAGCCTGTGGTGAAATGTATACCCCACAGACTTAGAATCATAGCCATTTTAAGTATCTAAACTCTATAGTATGAAGTATGTGGACAATATTGAGTAACCGTCCCTCTAAAACATATTTAGTCTTGCAAAATTGAGGTTCCATGGCCATTAATCATTAACTTGTCCTTCCCTCCCATCCTGGCCACCCTATTCTGCCTTCTCTCTTGATGAATTTGAGTACTAAGGGAACAACGTTCCTTATTTTCCACCCAACATTTTCTTCTGTTTGTCTGACAACTTCATATACAGTAATGGAAAGGAACATAATTTTTGTTAGGTAAGCAAATAAACAGTTTTAGCATCGAAGTCAAAAACCTTGTCTTTGTTTTTTTTTTCTTTTTTTCTTTTTTTTTTTTTTTTGGTTTTTTTCGAGACAGGGTTTCTCTGTAGTTTTGGTGCTTGTCCCGGAACTAGCTCTTGTAGACCAGGCTGGCCTCGAACTCACAGAGATCCGCCTGCCTCTGCCTCCTGAGTGCTGGGATTAAAGGCGTGCGCCACCACCGCCCGGCCCTTGTCTTTGTTTTATATGTCAGCTAAAGCTTTGTGTTTCGTCTGAACGTTTGGAGGTGCCAACCTGATTTGATTGGGATAAAATGATATTGTACATTGTTACCCAGACTTGCCTCAGATTTGTTATTCAGTCAGGCCTGGCTGTCCTCGGACCCTCATCCACCTGCCTCCACCTCCTGAGCCGTGGTATTATCCACATTTTTACAACTAGTTTAACTCTATCCGTTTGGATTACTAGGTTTTAGTATTTGTTTCTTTGTTTTGAAACTAAAATGATCAGTAAATTCTAGCCACACAAAATAAGAAAAGTTCCAAAATGTTACAGTGTTGCTGATTTCTATTTTTTCTTAGTTTGTACATCAGACTAGTAATTGACTTTGAAGTTAATTTATAATCTTTCCTCCTTTCCTCTCCTCTCTTCTACTGTTGTGGAAAAAAGAGGCATTACCAGGTATCATGGCATAGCCTGTAACCCTAACACCCAGAGAGTAGAGACAAGAGCAGAGAGAGTTCAGGGGCAGCTGAACTGCATAGAGCTGTCTCAGAAGGCAGCGCAAGGGGATACACGCATGTTCATTTTAGTTCTATCACACAGTAAACTCTGAGGCTGGATGAAGCTCAGGAATAGACTGAGAAAGCTATTTGACATATTAAGGAAAAAAGTTTTAAGGATAATTTTAGCATGATTAATAAAAACCCAGCAACAGATATTGGGGTTCAACCCGAATATCATAAAAGCAAAGCAGCCAGCCACTGACTCTTACCTTGACCTCAGTCCAAAATGGCGATCCTCCTCCAGGAATCTCAGAATGAGACTGTCTGAGAGCCATCTTCTCCTGTCTTATATTCCCTCTAGTTCTGGGTTTAAAGGCATACACCACCGCCAACCAGTTTCTATGGCAAACTAGTGTGGCTACTGGACTTAAAGGTATGTGTCACCGCTGCCTGGTCTGTAAGGCTGGCCAGTGGGACTGTTCCACTCTTTGATCTTTATTAAACTTTATTAAAATACAAATGAAATATTATTACACTCAATCACATGACTTTATGGCCAAGTTAATGGCTCATGATTTGCCTCCAGAACAGCACACATGCTTGGCATTTGCAAAGTCTTCACACACACACACACACACACACACACACACACACACACACACACACCTCAAAAAGAAAACATTATGCAGGCAACCAGGTGTATACATTCTGACTTGGCTGTCTTGTAGGACTACTCATCCAAACAGATTTTTACATTCATTATTCTACGTGGGAGGGGTACTTAGCAAGGCTGCTCGTAGTTTTGATTTCTGCAGCCCTCCCCACTATGCTGTTGTTACTGTGAGTGAGTATGTTGACCACGAGGCTCTGGTTATTTTTTTGAATCTAAGCCCCAATAGTTTTAGATCTGCTTCCTTATTGGGGGTCATGCATTCCCTTCTCTGTTCCTGGGGATTTGGAGTTAGGGCTGTACCAGCACATGTCCCCTGAGTGGAAGTTGGGACATCCCCAGGAGGACACCACGTTCTGAGAACTGTGAATCAGTGCTCTCCGGAGCGCTGGCTTCCAAGAGTGGCTGGAGAGGTGGATTTGATAGCTGCGGTCATTCTCCTTTGTGACAGCCACTGTCACAGCTGCCGTGTCTTACAGAAGGCAGCGTCTCTGAGTTCTCCTCCCCAGTTGCTGGCTGCTTTTGAAAAAACAATGGATTTACTTTCAATGCTTTCTTCCCCCTTCAGATGAGCCCGCGATGTGCCAACCTGGCCCTGAAGCACTACCTGCTGAAGCCAGTTCAGAGGATCCCTCAGTACAGGCTGCTGCTGACAGGTGGGCTCCCAAACCTTACCAGCCAGCTGACCCTGACTGCCCTTATTGAGTATGCCTTTCCTAAGCATGCCGCTTCCCACTCTCCGCGATCCGCTGCCTGATAGATGAGTTAAGTCCCTGGGATTGAGCTGCTTTCAGTTCTGTGAGCATCATGTGCACGGTGTCACCTCTGCATTCATGCAGGGTGTGCCATCATATGAACACTCCCACCTCTGGCATCCATGGAGGTTGTGCCCTTTGCTCTGACACTCTTTCACCGTAAGGGTCTACATCCTTGTGTCATTTTACCTGAATAGCATTGTTAATCCCAAGGAGGTGTTTTCTTCACTACTTGGGGTCTACAGTCACTCCCGTACGTTTAATAGCACTGTCCTGGGGACTCTAGTTACTTTCCTCTGTGGTTATGAGGATTGGTTAATGAGCTAAATTGCACGCATGATCCTTAGAATAATTCTTTGGGCATAGTAAATTATAATAATATTAGCTATTCTTAGTAGTAACAGTAACCTTACTATGATTATTTAGGTATTCTGACCATCATTTGCAAGTTCTTAGACTTCTCTGACTAGTGTAGAAGAGAATATAAGGTAGAATTTGGATGAAGGAACGTGTACTCGGGTACTTTTGTCCCCTGACTCTTTAAAACTTACCACAGTAACACAGTAGCAAGATTTTTTTTCATAGACAAAATAACAGGCTTATACAGATTAATTGGTTTGATACCATAATAAAAGCTAATACACATCATGCCAGTGCCAAGCGTACTATCTGATACATACATTAAGTCTACTGAGATTTGCTGAAGTGTATTGAGGAAAGGGAGAGAATTACTTATTATTATTGCCACTACATTTTGTGTTAAAGTGAGTAAGAACATTAAAATGTCACCACAACTCAACAGTAGATACGTGTGGTCTGGTGTAAATAGAATTTGAGGTTCTTGGCTATGACTATTGTCTTTGAGGACACAATGTGAGTGCATCTCCTTCATCTCGTTCTCTTCAACCAAGATCGACAGAGGCGCACGTGAGCCTGGAAACCCGCATTCGCTCCCTTCCCTTGACGCGGGAGCTTCGGGCTTCCCCACTTGGTAGAGAGGAGAGCAGATGGGAGGGCCTTCCCTTGCAGACCCGTGACCTGCCAGCCAAGGTGTGCTGCGGGCTGGATTCGGGTTAGATTTCTCTCTGGAATGACATAAAACGAAGTAAATAATGAGCGGATATCCTGCCCATCTGCCCTGCTTTCCTCTGCTCTTGGCTGAGGTTATTAATTCACAGGACGAGAGGAAGTACCGATACACAGTGTTTTTTCTAGATAGAAGTAAAGCTCTGTCGTGAACCAGCTATTGGAAAGCACTGGCTATTTCCACAGCTGTAGAGTGAGTACTGTTCTCATTGGCCAAAGACGGCGGTGGCTCGGATTTGAGAAAGAAGGATCGGGCTCCTGATAAATGAACTGTAAAAGATACCTTTTCTTCCTGTAGTATGGCTGGCCTACAGAGTAAAAATCTGCCTGTTTAATTTAGATTGCATGCTAAGTTGTTTTTGGTGGAGAAATGAGAAAAGCAAGGTTTTAAAACTGTGAATGTGTGTCTTTTCTCTTTTTAAGACAATTTTTTTTTTCATTGTGGAGACAACAAAGCTTGCCTCAAACAACTTCTAGTCCTGCCTCAGCCTCTTGAATTCTGGGGTTATAGGCATGTATAACCCATACCTGGCTTTTATGTTTACATTTCTTGTTATTACGTTTACTTGTTTGTTGTGTGTGCACGTGTGCACATGCATGCCATAACACACGTGAAGGTCAGAGGGCAGCTTGCGAGAGTCTGTTTGCTCCCTACCTTGTGGGTCGTGTGGGTTGAACCAGGTCGTCAGGCTGGGCAGCAAGTGCTTTTATTAACTGAGCTCTCTCACCAGCCCATGCCTGGCTTTTAAAAAACTTTTTCTAAAAATGTTTCTTTTATTTTTGAGGTTATAATCACATCGTTTTTCCCTTTCCTTTCCTCCCTCCAGACTCTCCAATAGACCCCTCCTTGCTCTCTTCCAAATTCATAACCTTATCTTTCATTAGTTAAAATCTGGTTTTTCGTTTTGTTTTGTTTTGTGTTTTTGAGAAAACAAATTTGTGGCTGGGGATGCAGCTAAGTTGGTAGAGCGCTTGCCTAGTGTGCCTTGAAACCTGGATAAAGGGGCATGGTGGCATGTGTCTGCTAGCAAAACAAACAGATTTTTTTTATTATTTTATAATACCAACATCATGTGAGATTGGACCTAATTTTAAGGGTTTTGTTGTTGTCATTTCTTCTTTCCTTCCTTCCTTTCTTTTTTATGTGTGTTTGGGCTCTTAAATTTTTTATTTTAATGTTGTTTGAGGCAGGCTCTTGCCATGTAGTCCTGTCTGGCTTGGTACTTGCAACATAGCCCAGATTGGCTTTAAACTCACTGTAATCCTCTTGCTTCAGACTAATGAGTGCTGGAATTAAAAACACGTTCCACCACACTAGTCCCTCGCAATTATTCTCATTTTAGTAATTTTTTTTAAGGTATACACAGGCTGTATAAAAGCCTAGGCTAGCCTAGTACTCACAAAGCCCGCTGCCTGGAACTAGGGGTAGTGGTGGAGCACATACGGGAGCTGGGAACTGAGCCTAGGTCCTCAATAAATCAGCACGTGCTCTTAACTGTCGCGTCATCTCTCCAATCTGGATGTTAAGTCCGAAGTCTGCATCTGTTTGGATAATTAACTGGGGTCCCATGTTTGGAAAACAAGTTCAAATAACTTAATCTCCCAGTAACCTTGAAATCTCAGATGCACAGTAACTGAGAGGAAGAGTCCGCCTGTATTTGAGTCCTCTCCTGATCTTGGTTATCTTTTAAGTATTTGGCAGAACAGGGGAGGATTCCTGTCTGACTCAGGGCAAGCAGATTCATTCTTGCCTCGGTGTCTTGGCAGGAGTCTGAGAAATGCATAGATGAAGGACCGATAAGACAGGTTATTTCTTTTTTAGAGAAAATTGAGTGGAAATCCCCAGAGGCAGTGGTCTTTGCTGTTTAGTCATTCAGGAGTTTTGTTTTGTTTTGGGTTTCTTTGCAGTGATTTTTTTACCCTCCCACAGGAGAACTTCTCTTCATTGTAGTAAAAAATTCCAACTAAATTCTTGGTGGAAGTCCTTGTAGAATTCCAGTGGCGGGACTCATGGTCATGACTTGCATCCCCCGGCACCACTTAAATAAATACATACATTAATTAATTCTTGGCAGTAGTTTTTAAGATAAACTCAAATAAGATCTAGAGGATGCATATGGCTGTATAGTGAAATGTTGAAAGAAACAGAGTGAGTGGTTTACTTAATGAACGCCGAAGGCTTTTAAATTTTACTTTTTATTTTTCTCGAGACAGGTTTTTCTGTGTAACAGCCCTGGCTGTTCTAGAACTAGCTCTGGTAGACCAGGCTGGCCTGGTACTCACAGATCTGTGCCTGCCTCTGCCTCCCGAGTGCTGGGATTAAAGGCGTGCACCACCACTTTCTGGCTCTAAATTTTACTTTTGTATTGACTATCAAGATTAATGCATTACAGTCAGGCCCTGTCCTAAGACTGTGGGGCGCTCAGATCCCCTAGAGTTGGGGAGAATGGGAATAAGGAAGCAAACACAGCGTAATTCCATTACGTCTGGGTCTGTCATCAGTCTTGACCCGTGCCAAAGACTTAACCACTGAAAGGGTTGGGAAATGAAGAGTTGTCCCTTTTTATGAAGTTCAGAACCCTGCTGCGGAGCCCCGTGAATGTGTGCTGGCTGGATAGACCACTACATGATGTTGAAAGTCGAGGGCAAGCTTCCATAGACCTGGGCACTTGCAGAAGGACTAAACTTTCCGGTCCTTCTCCCTGGTAGGATCTCCAGGTTTTCCCGTGCCTCTGGTTCCTGCTGCTGCTGGGATCCAGGTCAGAGCTTTCCCACCCATTCCCTGTCGCAGAAATGTCTTCTTGCTGTCCCCGTCAGTTATCACACCCCGTAACCCAGGAAACCATTGCTTCGTTTCTCTGCCAAAGGCATACTCTGATTCTGCTCCTTCGATTCTTATGATTTATTTATTTGTTATTTAATTTATCTACTTACTTCTTTTTGTGCTAGGGATTGGTCCAAGAGCGTTTTACAAGTGTTCATCCCTTGGACTGTATCCCCGGCCCTCATGGTGCTTGCTAGAAAAGTTGGGAGAGCATTTATCCACAGCGTAGAGACCAATCCCCCCCCCCCCCTCCTCTAGTTGTGGTCTGGTTTTCCCTGTCTGCTGAAGCATTTTCTCTCAGGCTCAGTTTCCTCATACATTAAGCAGTCCCTCAGCAAACAGACACCTACAGGTAGCACAGTAATGGCCCTCCCCCCACAGGCTGTCCCGTCCTCTTTGAGGCCACGTCCCTTCCCTCAGGCTCTCACTGAGCTCTTCCTCTCTCCCTACAGTGTATATGGATCTTGCCACTTCTTGTTTTTGTAAGCGTTACCTTTTTGCTTTGAAGGGCTCTTTTATGCATATAAAAATATGTAACTAATATAAAAAGGCAAATCCTTTTTCATCTTCTGTTATTTAGAAATGACTCAGAGACCTTTTCTGATTTTTTTTAAATCTCTACCTATATTATATATTATATTAGAGTTTTTTCTCAATAAAAGTATTTCTTTGTGGAACGTTATTAAATTGAGTCAGATAGGATCACTGAGGAGAAAACATATTGAAAGACATAATTGAAAACCTTCTGAGAGTCTTTTCCACTTCCACAGTGATGGGCAAACAACAGTCCTTTGAACTTTGATTCAGTGTACTTCCTTTGATCTCGTTCAAAATATTTATGTTCCATTAAGTTGTTTTAGCGATATATTTTATTACTCTTTCCTATAGCCCTTGCCTTTGGCTGAGATGGCATTAATTCCCTCTAGGTTTTGGAAATCCAAGATTTTCCATGTTGGTAGAAAATGGGATATTAAAAACATCTGTTGTGGTATTCTGAAGCTGCAAGTGTGATAGCCAGGTTAATCTGCAGATTTAAAAAAGTAAGCTAATAGACTACACTTTATCCTTATTAAAACTCCTGTTAGCAAGTATTTTATTCTAAAACCAGAACATTAAAAGTCATTTTAATTGAGCGTAGCAGTCCATACCTTTAATCACTGCACTTGGGGCCGCAGGAGGCCTGCTTATCTGCATAGCAAGTCCCAGGCCAGCCAGGGTTACATAGGAAGATCCTGTCTCAGTACAAAAAATTTAAAAAAACAAATTTAAAAAGGTCGTTTCCACACCACCTCCAGGTCAGTACTTCAGTTTGAAAGGATGGTAGTGGTCATATATTAGATTTCAGATGAAGAGTTTACTTTCTCACAAGCCTTTGATGGAGGCGTCCTATCCACAGGGTGGGGAGGGAATGCCATTCAGAATTTGTGTTTATTAGCCCAGCTCCTGTTCTGTTGCAATTCTTTTTCTTTTGTTTGTTTGTGTGCTGTTTTTCAAGACCAAGTTCCTCTGTATAGCTTTGGAGCCTGTCCTGGAACTCGCTCTGTAGACCAGACTGGCCTCGAACTCACAGAAATCCACCTGCCTCTGACTTCTGAGACTGGGATTAAAAGCTGCGCCACTGGCTGTAATTAATCTTTAATTGTAGTTTTGAGGAAGCCATTTAAAGAGATTCTGTTAAATAAATTACATCTGTGAAATATTTAAATGCTCTGGAAAGACCTTGGGACCTAAGAACTGAGCACATTCTGTCTGTGTTCCTTTTGTTTGCTTGTTTTTGTGTTTTTTGAGACAGTCTCTTGTAGCCCGTACTGGCGTCAACTTCCTGTGGATCCAAGGATGGCCTTGAACTACTGTTCCTTCTGCCGTCTCAGTCCTAGTGCTAGGATTACAGACGTGCATTCCCATGCCTGGTTCCTGCAGTACTGGGGAGCAGACTCGGGGCTTGGTGCTTGCGAGGCATGCACTCCGGTGCCTGAACTACAGACTCAGACCTATTCTGGTTTTGTTGTTGTTTGGAGAGAAGGTGTCATGTAGCCCAGATGACCTCCAACACCCCATCTTATGCTTCCTCCTCCCAAATGCTGGGATTACAGACTGGCTGCCTCCCCTAGCCAATGTGCTTCTTTAATTCTCAATTAAATTAGATCTGATGGAAGATCTCATGATTACCATGGCTCAGACGTCGTGCTAATACGAGTACACATTATTTTCAGTTGTATGCCCCAACTGTAATTTGCTATAAAAATATCTGTGGCTTCCATGGTGATAGAGTCACAGGGATTATTAATCCTTCTGGGATTTTTCTACCAATGTCCGTGGTAGAAAGAAACTTTTGCTGGACGGTGGTGGGTACTCATTTTTAATCCCAGCACTAGGGAGGCAGAGGCAAGGCCAGCCTGGTCTACAGAGTGAGTTCTAGGATGGCTAGGACTATTCCACAGAGAAACCCTGTCTCGAAGAAGAAAAAAATAAAAGAATCTCTTATTTCATCTAAAGGTTAATGAAAATGGGGCTGGGTATGATAGCTCATGCTTTTAATCCCAACACTTGGAAGCAGAAGCAGGTGGATCCTGTGAGTTTGAGCCCAGCCTGTTCTACACTGTAAGTGACAGTCATAGGTACACAGTGAGACCCTGTTTTATAGAAATAAAACAATAAATGGAGTCTGTCTGTTTATGTGCTTGTTTTTGTCCATCCAAGGTTGCGGATACCCTGAATTCTACCAGCGGAGATTGCTACAAAGCCATTCTTTCTTTAATCCTTAGTGCAAATTTGACCCAGATTCCCTGCAAGTAGCCGAATGCCTCTGTTTCTGGGGCTTGTTTAGTGAGCAGGATTTGTTGCTGGAGTTTCTCACAGTTTCTGTCGGAACTGTGAGCTCATAGGAGCTGTTCCAATGGGAGAAAGCCCTTGAAGTTTAGCTACACTTGACCTCTTTTTGGTGCTTAGATTGGCTTCATTCTTTACTTGGCTGTTGCATAGCAAAATGCACTCATCTCTCGATGCCTAAACTTGACAACTATGGACAGGAGTTTCCTTACACTGCAGAGTGGGTTAAATGTGCCAAGGCCCTTTCTGTGTACTTGAGATTGTCACTTGATCAACTGGCAGCCACTAAGAAAATGGGCCTCGGAAGACTGAGAGTAAGGGCTTGAGAGCCTTCCATAGGTCGTCTCCTCTTAAGTGAATTCTAGACACGCCTAGCCAGTGTAAAAGGGTCCTGAGGACAGTTCTAAGATGTGCCTCTAGATTTTGTCACGGCATGAACTTGGGGTCAGGTTTGCTTCATGAGTCCTTAGAAGCTGCCTTTTCAGGACCAAAGACATCAAAGTCTAGGGTAGACAGGCAAGGTTTTTTTTTTTTCCGTTACTCTGCCCTGCATTAAGGTACTCAAATGAGGTCCAAGTCCAGCCTGTATTTCAATAAGGGAACTCATCGCTCAAGAAAAGAGCCTTTTCTAATTCACAGAATGATGTTTCTTGCATTCTAAGCCATGAGTCTGGAAGGATTAAAATAAGTGCCCACAGATTTGAGAATAGCACAGAATTTTATTCAAAAGCGAACAGGACCAACCAGAACACTTGACAGCCGGCCACATGAGTGAGAAAGTACCCAAGGGACTTCTAATCATGAGCTGCCAAGGAAGTGGGTACTGATTTCTAAGGTGCATAGTTTAGTTGGCTTCCTAATTTAATCAACAGATTCCAGTTAAATCACCATTTTTCTACTGTGCATGGCCCTTCCCATGATGTATCTGATCCTATCATATGCAGCACACTCAGTTATGGTATATACGGGACTCTTCCTACAAGCTAGCTCAGCAGCCACAGGTTTCCTTAGTACGCAGTTGCAACATAGTCAGGCTGAATATGTCTCTGCCCATATACCCAGTAGCCGGAATACGTTTGAATGGGAACCACCAGTGTGCCAGCTGTTAGCGAGGAGACTTGTTCTGTTCTTCAGCTTGGAGTGGGCTGGATACGGCTTCCTGTAGATCTCTATCTAAATTGCTAGGTGCATTGTTAGAGAAGTCTGTGTGCCTTCTTGTAATACCAGCACCTGGGAGGTGGCAGCAGGAAGAGCAATAGTTCAAGGCCAACCGAGTCTGAGGCCAGCCAGCCTTTTGAGATTGTTTTTCAAAATCCTAATTTTAAAATATTTTCCCTAGCAACCTCCCGAGAAAGTTGTTTGAAATACGGCAAAAGGCAAATTATCAAGATAATGATCCGTGTTATAATTAAAATGATCATGCCACTTCTCCAGTTCCGTGAGCTGGAAGGAGTGAGATAAGATTCTGTTTATGGCACCTGCTGTACCTGGACAGCAGATTTAAGACTTCCATCAGGCAATAAAATAGAGGAGGAAATCTTCTGTGTTGCTAAGACACGCGAAGCATGTATAAAGCCAGAAGGAATAATTCAAAATGGTACTCACGCTGGTAGTGGTAGCACACACCTCCAATCCCAGTACTCAGAGAACTGAGGCAGGAGGATTAAAAGCTTGAGGCCAGCCTATGCTACTTAGAAAGAAAGGCATTGTCTTTTTGAAAAACCAGAAATCAAGCCGGGTGGCCGTGGTGGTTTGAAAGAAAAGGGCTCCCATAGGGCGTGGCATTATTGGAGGAAGTGTGTCACTGTGGGGGTGGACTTTGAGGTCTCCTGTGCTCGAACTAGGCCCAGTGATGTGGTTCATTTCATGCAGGACTCTCAGCTCCATCTCCAGCACCATGCCTTGCCTGCACGGTGACATGTCCTGCCATGATAGCAATGGACTGAACCTCTGAACTGTAAGCCACCCAATTAAATGTTTTCTTTATAGGAGTCGCCGTGGTCTTGGTGTCTCTCCACAGCCATAGAAACAACAGTGCTGTAATCACGGTCCTTAAGAGATAGAGGCAATATCGGGACTTCAAGGTCAACACTGGCTGTATGAAAACCTGTTCCAAAAAAAATGCATACACTATTTTAGAGAGATGTTCATGGTTTAAATTTTCTTCGTTATTGTTTAACTTACCAAATGTCTCATAGGGCATTTTATAATTAATGAAGGTTTTACAATATTTAAAGGTCTGGCTTTTTCTTTGTTTGTGTTTTTCGGTCTAATTTAATTGCTCCCAGCCCCAGACAGGGTCTTGCTAATTTTCATCAGTCTTGTAATCCTCCTGCCTTAGTCTCCTGAGCAGCTGGGATTACTAGCATATACCACCATATCTAGCCAGCCTAATTCTTTTCCATATCTAAAAGTGCTGAAAGGGACTGGTGGCCTTCAGTGGCAGAATGCTTACTTAACCTATGTGAGGCCTGGATCTGATCTCTAACACCATAAAAATGAACGGATCAAATAAAAACAACAGTGCATTGAAAAAAAAATTGCAAGAGTGTTCTCTAGCTAGGCATTACTAGACCAGGGGAATAACAATTTCCTTAAAAGAAAAATCAAAAAACACAACTTTTTTTTTTTAGAAAATATATGCTGATTACAGTCTCCCCTCTCTGATTTTCTTCCAGATCCCCTCCATTCGTCCAACTCTGTGCCTTCTTTCTTTGTTTAGAAAATGAACAGACAAGTAAAAACAAACTAGAATAAAACAAAACAAAAAGCTTGAAATACACACGTAGATACACTCAAAAGAAATCATAAAAACTCAAAATTGGAAACCATGATATATAAGCAAAGACCCATAAGGTTAAACAGAAGCGTTAGGGAACAACAACAACAACAAAGTTTCTAGAAATGCCATTGAGTTTGTTTTGCGTTGGCCACCTGCTGCTGGGTATGAGGCCTGCCCTTAAGTGTTGTGTTTTTCCCTTGGTGAGTGGTTATCAGTTGGATATAGCCTCTGGGTTAGGGATGGGGGTGTGTCTCTACTTCCCCTCTCACCCCTGGGACCCCCATCAGGGCCAGACCTGTGCAGGCCCTGTGCTTGCTGCTGCAGTCTCTGAGTTCATAAGTGCGTCGGTCCTCTTGTGTCTAGAAAGCCCTGTTTCCTTGGTGCCCTCCGTCCCCTCTGACTCTTACACTACAGTCTTCCTCTTCAGCAGAGATCCCTGAGCCCTGAGGGGAGGGATTTGATGAAGACACCTCAATTAGCTTTTTGTCTGTCTCTCTCTGTGTCTCTGTCTCTCTCTGTGTCTCTGACTCCCTCCCTCCCTCCCTCCCTCCCTCCCTCCCTCCCTCCCTTCCTCCCTTTCTCTCTCTCTCTCTCTGAAACAGGACTTCTTTTTGTAGCCCCGGCTGTCCTGGAACTAACTCTGTAGACCAGGGTGCCTCAAACTTAGAGATTCTCTTGCTTCTACCTCCTAAGTGTTGGAATTAAAGGCCTGGTGCCACCATCACCTGGCTTGAAGACACCCTATTTAGGATTGAATATTCAGAAGGTCTCTGCCACCCTCTCCCCCTCTCTGCACATTGTCCAGTTGTGAGTCTCTTCTTCAGGAGGAAGCCAATCTGTGGCTGGCTGAACCAGACACTCGTCTATCCATATATGCAGAATGTCGTTAGGAGTCACTTTGTTGCTGTGTTCATTTTGCACTACTTGGTTTTCTAGGGGAGTAAGAATTTGAACCTCTGATTCCTTAGAAGGAGCTCTATAAGTCTCTCCTGAAGCTGCCTTGAAGAAATCAACCTTGTAACTTGACACATAGACCTTTGTTTTGATATTTCAAATGATACGATCTTTGGAGAGTCAGGGTAATTTTAAGTTGCTTGTTTCAGACTTTGAGACTTTATAAAATAGGCTTATCGCATAAGTAGATAGCCTTTATTGGTATCCCCTAGTTCTGCATGTCTTGTTAAACACACTATGAATTTATGGAGGAAAGAAGAAACCCAAACAAACACAGCAAGCAAGCCTTGTCCTCCAGTTTGGAACACTTTACTCTGGAACGATATTCCTTCAAAGTTTATTTCCTTGGCGCTGCCGCCAACCGCTCTCAGCACACAGTCTAGGCCATCTGAAGGCAGAAAGTTCTAGACTCTTACCAATGACTGAAATTTAGTGAAAGTTGACCTCTGAGTATGTCCTGTTTGTAGTTGACTGTTGGTTGTGATTTGGAGTGGGCTTACTAGAAGCTGTGGGGTAGAAAATGTGGGCCTTCCAGAAGATCTTGTAGTGTTAAGTTCTTTCATCTTGGGCCTTACTTGAGTAGAAAAGTAACGTGCATATCCTTAGATCTTGTACAAAGTACATTTCAGTTAGGTTTGCTTACTATTACTAATGTTAAGGGGCAGGATGTTCAGGAGTTAATTAATCGACGGTGCCACCTGGTGGCCAAAGAGTACATTTAATGATGTTCTTATACCAGTAATTTAATTCTTATTTTCTGTCTGTCTGTCTGTCTGTCTGTCTGTCTGTCTGTCTCTCTCTCTCTCTCTCTTTCTCCCTCCCTCCCTCCCTCCCTCCCTCCCTCCCTCCCTCCCTCCCTCCCTCCCTCCCTCCCTCTCTCTCTCCCTCTCCCTCTCTCTCTCTCTCCCTCTCTCTCTCTCTTTCTGCCCTCCTCTGTCTCCGTCTCCAAGATCTCCGTCTCGTCTGTCTCCTGCCTCCACCTCCCGAGTGCTGAGATCACAGTTGTGCACCACCACTCCTGGTTTTTTCTTTCCTAATTTTGATTTTTAATAACAACAATAGTCTCATTGGGTTTTGAGACAGTGGGTTTTGTTGTTGTTTTGTTTTAAAAAAAAAAAAACAGTCTTTACTTAATGTGTTTAGGCAGGAGCAGGAAATTCATGATGTTACAAGTCTAACCTGGCAGCACAGCGATACTGCCCCCATGATTCCTGTGAACATTTCTGCAGGGCCAGGTCCTAAAGAGGAGGTGGTAGCATACCCGTGAGTATACAGGCTGTCTGTCTGGTCTCCTTCCCGGTTTCACCCTGGCTTCAGCCAGTCACGGCAGCATGGTTTCGGTGTTGCCTGACTCACATTGATCAGTCATCGTCCTCATGCCGCCGCCAAGGTCCTGGTTGATTCATAACTGCTGAAGGAGATCAAGGACAGACGGATGGATGGATGAGTTGCAAAGCTGAATTGTAGAGACCAGTATCACATCCTTAAAACTGGCAGAAGACTGACTTATCTGCATTCCTTTCCTGATTAATAACTTGTAGCTGGGCTGAAGCCATGGCTGAATGGTTAAGAGCATTGGCTGCTCTTCCAGAAGACCCAGATTCAATTCCCTGCACCCACATGGTGGCTCACAACTGTCTGCCGCTCCAGATCCAGTGGTTCTGACATTCTCTCACAGACAGACATGCTGGCGAAACACCAGTGCACATAAAGTAAATAATTTAAAAGAATAGCTCATTATAACAGCCTCTTTAGTATATTTTCTGTGTAGCAACTGTACTGGGCCTCTGTTCTAAAGGCTCAGGCTGACAGGCCAGCAGTCTAGTTTGAACAGCCCAAACGCAAACCAACCAACCAGCCAAACTAACAAGCAAACAAATGCAACGTAGATGCTTATCAGGCTCTGGAAATGATTCTGAGGTCAGGGTTTCCTAATATGCACGTCTTACAGGCAGCTTTCTTGGGATAAAGAAATGATTGCATTTGCAGACATGTGCTTCTATATAAAGGAACAAAAACTGAAAGGAAGAGGAACTTGCCGTAAGTCTGACATTGAAGTAAATCTGCTTTCCTACCCAGACTCTTCAGCTAATTACAAGCTTAGGGAAAACCACTTGGCCGTTAGGAATAGCAATTACAAGGGGAAGTTTGGGCTGGAAAGATGACTCAGGGGCAAAGGTGTTTACTGCCATTCTTATGGCCTGAGTTCAATCCCCAAACCCTCACGATTGAAGGAAAGGATCGGCCCTTACAATTTGTCCCCTGACCTCCACATGGACATTGTGCCTGTGCCTCACAAAACACACATAGAATAAATAAATCGATGTTAAAAAAACAAAGAAGGGTAAGTTAGCTGCAACCCTAACACTTGATTTGTCTGTTTCCGAGACAGTGTCTCCCTGTACTGGAGGCTAGCCTTGAGCTCATCAGCTTCCCATGTGCTGGAATTACAGGCATGAACCACTATATAGGGCCTTAGCACCAGCACTCTCAGCCATAGGATTTTAAAATACAGATTCACCCAACACAGCTTATATATGGAATGCATTCTGAGCATAGTCAATGTGAGAATAGCTTGTTTTGTTTTACTTAGGCAGAGCCTCCCTCGGTTGCCCAGGCTAGTCTGAAACTCACCATACAGTCTCCACTAGCCTTAGACTCCAGGCTATCCTTTGGCTTCAAGCTCCTAAGAGGTAAGAGTTACAGGTGTGAGCCTCTGCATCAGGTTTACTAAGCATTTTTTTAATCTCTGAGAGGAGGCTCAGCATATTGTAGCAGCAATATAATGCAGTGATTTCATGATTTCTTCCATACATGTTTCATCAGAGGCATACCTTCCTACTAGTGACCTTCCAGGCGAGAAGGAAGCTTTGCCATGCCTCAGGGGAGCTTCCTGTGGTCATCCACAACACCTGTCAGGATATTTATAATGCATATATCCAAACTCTGTGGGCTCCTGGATCGTTGTCCCAAAGACCAGCACTTCCTGCAGCTTGAGTGTATCTGTCATTATTACTTTTGGAAAACTAATGCTAACATCCACGTTTCCATAGTTGTTTGTGAACATGACTTGCGAATCTACAGGCTGACATTTTATCTGTTTGTGCTGTTGCTAGGCAGAGATTGAATCTGATACACTCAGTTTTCTAATGTGCTTTTTTCATCTTCCCTTTTTCTGCATTTCTAGCGGCATCCGTATTACTGACTTCAGCTTTTATTTAGAGAACTTGCTGCGTGGTAGTGGGTGATGGGATGTGAATTCTGCAAATGAGACACTGCCTAAAGTGATTAATTGCCATGTCGTGTCCTGTTCAAAGGGGAAAACATTGCTTTCGGATGGAAAGTTTTCTAGCAGGGAAGGCAGATCCGAGAAGAGCCTTGGAAACTATCAGTTGAAAACCAGGGATGTAGTTCAGTGATAGACCATGTGCTAAGCATGTCCAAGGCCCTGGGTTCCATCCCCAGCACTACACACACACACACAGCACATGCACATGCACACGCATGCACACACACACACACACCACAGACTATGAACAATGTAAATCTGTTGTTGGAGGCCTCTCGTTTGTCTCCCCAACCACTCAGACTCCAACAAGGTTCTGGCGTCTGTCTTCTCCAGATGGCGGCTACATGGCGTCTCACTGACTCTGCCTTCTTTCTCCCAGCATTCAGTTCAGTTCCCCCAGTTTAGTTTTCCCACCTAGCTCTATTCTGCTAAGCCACTGGCCAAAACAGCTTTATTCATTAACCAATAAAAGCAACGCATATACATAAGGACTTCCCACACCACGAGTCAGATTTTATTTGTAAAGATAGAAGGGGTTCACCAGGAGAGCAGTTAGAGACAGAAAGCAGGGAGCCAGGAACTACATGGGAAGTATTTGAATTGTGCCCAACCAAATTTTAGTTAAGGACAAGGAGTCTGTTTTATGTAATAGCAAGAAAGGGAGAAAAGTGAGTAATGGACCACGCAGCGGGGGTGGGGGGGGTGGGTAAGTTCTAAAGAAAGAAATTGGGTGGATAACAAGGATATCCAGCTTTTCTCAACAGAGAAATCAGTGTTGTCTGAAGTCCATGGCATACGTTGGTATTAGAGATTCATTAACTAGAACCCTTTCCTGGACCGTGAGACACAGTGCACCATGGTGTTTATTTACACACCATCTCCGTCTAGACTAGGGTTTCTCAGCAACTTTGACATTTGGGTTATCTGTTGTGAGGCTGAATCAATGATGTCCACTTGTATCCCTAACCAGCAGATGCCAGGAGCACCCTTCACCCTAGCTGAGACTGTGCAGACATTGACAGATGTGCTCTGGGGGCAGAGGTGTCTGCATTTGCAAAATGCTGGCTTAGCACACATGGGAGTTACTTTGCTGTCCTGAGTATTGGTAGATTCTTAGATTGAAAAGTCTGACACATCACTTTGAGGCAGGACCAAGGCGCTCCTCCCTATATCTAAGCTAAGCAAGGTATCCCGCCAAAAAGAATGGGCTCCAAAAAGCCAGTTAAAGCACTAGGGATAAATCCTGGTCCCACTGCCAGTGGCCCCACAGACTGCCCCAGCCACACAACTGCCTAGTTCGATCCTATGCACATTCTCCCACTGTCAATCAGGAGTCTGTGAGCTCTCATTAGCTCAAGTCAGCTGTTTCTGTGGGTGTCCCCATCATGGTCTTGACCCCTTTGCCCATATAATCCCTCTTCCCTCTCTTTGACTGGACTCTGGAACCTTGGCCCAGTGCTTAGCTGTGGTTCTCTGTATCTGCTTCCATCAGTTGCTGGGTGAAGGTTCTATGATGACAAGGTAGTCATCAATCTGACTGCAGGGCAAGGCCAGTTCAGGCCCCCTCTGCACCATTGCTTAGGGTATTAGCTGGGGTCATCCTTGTGGATTCCTGGGAATTTCCCTAGTGTTAGGTTTTTGGATAGCCCCATAATGGCTCCCTCAATCAAGATATCTCCTTTTTTGCTCTCCCTCTATGTCCTTCCCCCTTCTCAACCATCTAATTCCTTCACGTTCTCTTCTCTCTCCCCTTCTCCCTTTCCTTTCTACCCACTCTTCTCCTTCCCCTACACTCCCAGTTTTCTCGGGAGATTTATTTCCCCTTCCTAGGGGCATCCATGTATGTCTCTCTTAGGGTTCTCCTTGTTATCTAGCTTCTCTGGGGTTGTGTTCTCTAGGCTGATTAGCCTTTCTTTGCTTTATGTCTAATATCCACTTATGAGTGAGTACATACCATGTTTGTCTTTCTGGGTCTGGGTTACCTCACTCGGTATGGTTTTCTGGTGCCATCAATTTGCATGCAGATTTCAAGATGTCATTGTTTTTTTTACCGCTGAGTAGTACTCCATTTGTGAATGTACCACATCTTCTTTATTCATCCTTGAGTTGAGGGGCACCTAGGTTGTTTCTAGGTTCTGGCTGTTACAAATAATGCTGCTATGAACAGAGTTGAGCAAATGTTCTTGTATGATTGAACATCCTCTGGGTATATCCCCAAGAGTGATATTCCTGGGTCTTAAGGTAGATTGAGTCCCAATTTTCTGAGAAACCATCTTTACTGATTTCCAAAAGTGGCTGTACAAATTTGCACTCCCACCAGCAACAGAGGAGTGTCCCCCCCCTACTCTGTATCCTCTCCCGCATAACCTGTCATCAGTGTTTTTGATCTTAGCCATTCTGACTTTTGTAAGATGGAATTTCAGAGTGGTTTGATTTGCATTTCCCTGATGGCTAAGGATGTTGAGCAATTCCTTAAGCATCTTCCTGCCATTTTAGATTCTTCTGTTGAGAATTCTCTGTTCAGATCTGTACACCATTTTTAAATGGAATTGTTTTGGTATTTTGATGTCTAGTTTCTTGAGTTCTTTATATATTTTGGAGATGTGGGGTTGGTGAAGATGTTTTCCCATTCTGTAGGCTGCCGCTTTGTCTTATTGACTGTGTCCTTTGCTTTTCAGAATCTTCTCAGTTTCAGGAGGCCCCATTTATTGTTTCTCTCAGTGTCTGTGCTACTGGTGTTTTATTTAGGAAATGGTCTTCTGTGCCCATGCAGTCAAGGGTACTTCCCACTTTCTCTTCTATGAGGTTCAGTGTGTCTGGATTTGTATTGAGATCTTTGATCCGTTTGGACTTGAGGTTTGTGCATGGCGACAGGTACGGATCTATTTGCACTCTTCCACAATTGACATCCAGTTATGCCAACACCATTTATTAAAGATGCTTTCTTTTTTCCATTGTATAAGTTTAGCTTCTTTGTCAAAAATCAGGTGTTTATAGGTATGTGGATTAATATCAGGGTCTTCAATATGATTCCATCGGTCCACTTGTCTTTTTTTATGCTGATAACAAGCTGTTCCTATTACTATAGCTCTATAGTAGAGAATACAGATATTTATATTATGATTCATAACAGTAACAAAATTATAGATATGAAGTAACAGTGAAAATAGTTTATGGTTGGTGATCAGCACAGTGTGAGAAACTATATTAAAGGGTCACAGCATTAGGAAGGTTGGGAACCATTGTCTTATAGTCTATAGTTCTGGTTCTAGATTTCAGGATTTTGTTTTACCACAGTTGAGCTAAAAATAAAACCGTAGTGTTACATTAAAAAGATGAGTTGGGAGTTGTCCATGTGGCATTGTTCTAATTACTCTGATTTGTTCTCTTCTAGACTATTTAAAGAACCTCCTAGAAGACTCTGCGGACCACAGGGACACCCACGGTAACTAGCCTTTGCAGCCTTCTGCAGTACAAAAGCTTTTCTATTGTGTTGACTTAGACCTGGGAAGGAAAAATATGCTTTGAACAAAACCTTTATACAAAGTTCCTTTTTAAAAAAGTTCCCCCAGGCAGATGAGACGGTAAGTAGGGGAAGAGGCTAAGTGCTACCGGAGGCAGGTGATGTCGGTCCCTGGAGACCCCCAGGCTGGCCTTGAGGAGCGTGGGGGTGGGCCTGGGAGTTTCTTCCTTGTGTGCTCTGTTGTTCAATCTGTGGAGGTCCAATTTCTCCATCTTTCAGAACCAGACACTGAGCCAGACGATCCATTTCAAACTTGGAAATCATTTCCCTGAAGTAACTAAACCACAAGTCAAGGCTAAAGTTTAAGCCAGGCGTGGTGGCATACACGTGTAATCCCAGTACTTGGGAAGCTAAGTAAGGATTGCCAAGAGTCTGAGACTAGCCTGGGCTACAGATTGACACCCTGGCTACAGACAAAGCAACCTATAAAAGGATAAAATCTAAATAGCCTTTCATTTGGAGAACATTTATTGCTAGAGGCTACATCCCTCTTAAATCTCAACACCCCACCCATACAAGGGCAAGATTCATAACCATTGTCTCATAGTCAATTTTTAAAACAAAGTTTGATTGTAATATAGTTTGACTTTTAAAAGTTGCTATATAGCCAAGGATGACCTTGAACTCCTATTCTTCCCACCTCTGTGTCTTCAATGCTTTTACACATCTGTGCCGCCAAGTCTTGCTGTTTTGTTTTGAGGCAGAGTGGCCTCGAACTCGTGGTCCTCTTGCCCCAGCCTCTTTTGAATGCTGGGATTATAAGCCTGTGCCTTACTCACAGCTTAGTTTCTTTGGTGTAATTATTGTTGGTGATGCTATAAATTCAATTCAGGGCACATGCTAAGCAAATGCTCTACCACTGAGTGATACCCACAGCTCAGAGGTGAACTTTTAAAAACATTTTATTTCAGAAGAAAAGTTCGAGGTTGCCTAAACAATGTTTCGTGTCTGCAGTGAAAACATTGTACAGTTGATGAAGAAGTTTGAAACCTCCATCAAATAAAGAATACAGGCAGTAGCTTTAGAGTACAGCTGCCCTGAGCTGTCCGTAGTCCCGTGGAAAGAAGAAAATAGGATAGTAGCAGAGGCAGAGAAGACTGGCTGAGGGGAAGTAGGGAAGTAATTGAGCTGGAGTAGGCAGGAGGAAGAGGAAACATTGCTGACCAGAGTCTATCTCATGAAGAAATCAGTGTAAGAGCTGAGGTCGTAGGTCAGCAGTCTAACACTCGCTCCGCATGCACAAGGCACCCCCTTACACCGTTCTTAGAGAGGTCTTGACAATCAGAGCCCAAAGAGACCTCTGTTCATGTCCCAGGACTTCTGCCCTCATGGACATTAGTCCCTGATTCTGTAGATGAAGCAAGCAGAGTTTGAGGTGGAAGATCTTGATTCCTGGAGATTACCCGCCTGCAAAGAAGCACAGAGTAAATGAGCAGCAAGCAGTGGGGTGCACTGTGGTCCGGAGCAGAGCATGGTGTGGAGGGCAACTGTGGGCTACACTGTACTGAGGAGGGGTGGAGAGGGCTAAGCAAATACATCTTTGAGGTACAGCCAAGGGTAGAGTCAGCAGCATCTCTCATTAAGGAGATGGAGATGGTACCCAGAGAGTAGAATTATAGAGTGGAGACCAGGTGACCACGTAGCAGCATCTTTATTTATCCACTCAACCCTAAGGTTCTCAGTCCTGCTCACTGCACATTGCAGCACTCCAGGGAGATGGGCATCTGCAGGGAACCATGAGCGTGTGCTGGGAAGGCAGCGTCAGATGCAGGGAGACCCTGCTTTCCTTTCTAACAGCAATAAGGTTGGGAATGTAGCTCAGTCATAGAGCCCTAGCCTAGCACAAATGAAACCCTAAGTTCCATCCCAAGGATATCACATACACACGTGCAAGGTTTTTAAGTAGTGATATTGAACAGAACCCATGTTTAAGGAAGACAGAAACCTCCAGGGTTGGTGCTAGGAGAGTACCCAGAGCCAGGCATGGTAACACAGATACATAATCCCCGCATTCAAGAAGCAGAATCAAGATAAAGAATTTAGGGGGCAGTGGTGGCGCACATCTTTAATCCCTGTGCTTGAGAGGAAGAGACAGGCAGATCTCTGAGTTCTAGGCCAGCCTGGTCTGCAGAGTGAGTTCCAGGACAGCCAGGGCTATACAGAGAAACCCTATCTCCAGAAATAAACCAAACACACACACACACACACACACAAACACACACACACACACACACACACACACACACACACACACACACACACAAAGATCACGAATTTAAGGCCAGCCTTGGCTGCATGAGAAATAGCTCCTTTGTTGCTTACCACTTAAGTACCTAAAGCTGTGGGAGAGCATGGTTTCTCCTTTAACATCTTTCTGTGTGTCTCAGAATATCGGTGTCATATGTGCAGGGTAAGCATCTTTGTTTAGGTTAGGGAGAGTAGAAGGGTGTTAGCTCCTCTGCTGTCTACCCAACAAAGGCAGTGGGACCTTCCTGCCACTGTGTCCCATGTCCTTTATGGAAGGAACATTCTGTCTTGGAATGGGGCACAGCCACATCCCCAGACAAAGATCGACTTTTAACTAGGTGTGGTGGTATGTGCCTATAATCCCAGTATTATCCCAGTTGAAGCAGAAGGATTATAGATTTGAGGCCAACCTGTAACTACAGGTTTGAGGCAAGGCCTAGTCTAAATAACTAAATAGATGCTTTTCTTTTATATCTAGCTATAAAGATGCTGGGGCTGGAACATTTAAAAACACATGTGAATGGCAAAGAGCTAATACAGATTGCAAGCCAAAACTTGGCCGTAAAGATAAATAACCCAGCCTACAAATCGATGCCTAGAGTTTCCATGCTAAGGTCTAGTGTGCTTTTGTATGGCATTCTTTCTCCCTCTCCTCTCTCTCTTCTCTCCCTCCCTCTCCCTTCCTGTCTTTTTTCCCTCCCTCCCTTTTCTCTCCTTCTCTGTTGAGGATGAAATGTAGAGCTTCTGATTTCTCTTATTCCTAAATCAGATTTCTTTTCTTTTTTTTTTTTTTTTTTAATAAAAATGTGAGAATTTTTATTTTGAATAAGAGCTTGTAATAATTTAAACAAAGTTAACAAAGAATGCTTAGTGAAATGAAGTACAGCATTAAAAATATTTTGTACAACTCCTACAACATAAGCTGAATCAGCTACAATGTTTAACTCTTTTTTTTTCTTTTTTTTATTTTATTTTTATTTTTTTTTAATTTATTTATTTATTAAAGATTTCTGTCTCTTCCCCGCCACCGCCTCCCATTTCCCTCCCCCTCCCCCAATTAAGTCTCCCCCCCAGCCCGAAAAGCAAGGGTGCACCCACACATTGAGACAATGGGGATGTTCTATTGGGAACTCACCAAGGCCAGCTGGCCTGGGTCTGGAAAAGCCTGGGATAAAACCGGACTCTCTGAACATAGCGGACAATGAGGACTACTGAGAACTCAAGAACAATGGCAATGGGTTTCTGATCCTACTGCACGCACTGGCTTTGTGGGAGCCTAGGCAGTTTCGATGCTCAACTTACTAGACCTGGATGGAGGTGGGGGTTCCTTGGACTTCCCACAGGACAGGGAACCCTGATTGCTAAATCAGATTTCTTTAAATCGGTCTCAGAGAGGAAGGCTGAATCCCAGCCCCCTTCTGGTTCTGTTCTGGGAGGTCTTGGTATATCGGTGCTCTGAACCAGGGCCTTGGGTGTGCAAAGTGCATGCTATATCATTGAGCTGTCCTTCCCAGTCTCTGACTCTCTTAAATAATTGTTTTGCACAGCTCCTGCCTGCTTTATCAGAATCATTTTCCCCAGGACAGTTTCTAGCAGGAAAGGCCTTAGCTGCTAGGTAAAGTCTGTCCTTGCCCCTGTAAATGTCAACAGAGTAATCCCATCTCAGCAAGCCACCTAACACAGGGTCAGTGGTCTCCTTAGGGTTGCTCCTTGGTTTTTTTTGTTTTGTTTTTTCCTATTTCCCCCTGGTTATCCCCTCACTAAATCTTACTGTCTATAGTTCCAGCTACTCACAGACAACCAAGGTCCCCTCCCCCAGCCCCCAGCGTTTAATTGCTGTGTAGTAGGTCTTTTGTCAACTGGAACTGCTTAATATTGGAACCTGTTTGCTTCATTGGTAACAACCAAATGCCCTTTCTATTTCTGCATGTTTTAGATGCCCTAGCTGTGGTTATAGAGGTAGCCAACCATGCCAACGACACCATGAAGCAAGGGGTAAGTCTGGAAATCAAGGGCTGGCACAACTATGGAACCTGGAAGCAGACCCATCTCATTCCTCCCTTGTCTTTCTGTAGGACAACTTTCAGAAGCTTATGCAGATTCAATACAGCTTAAGTGGACACCAGGAAATTGTGCAACCCGGGCGGGTAAGTGTTTTAGAATATCTTCTACCGTTCACTGCAGTGTAGTTGGGCGCTGTCAGCAACCATTTTTGTTTTAGTTTTGAGAATGAGTAATGTTGCTCTTCAGTGACCTAAGAGGCACCATTCTGTCCATTCAAAACAGCATGGCGGAAGTCACAGTGACAAGCAGTCCAGTTCAGTTAGGAGAGAGGCAGAGGACCCCACGGAGTTCCAATAGAGTGATTTAATGGGATCATTTGATTCTGTAATACCAACTGAACTCACACAGCATTGAAGGCAATGCCATTTAAAGTCTGTAGAGAGGCCTAGAAGGGAAAGATCGCTGTTCGGGTGTTCCTCATAGCGCGCAGAAGTGGTCCAAGCAATGAACTTAGGGAGTTGCAACACGTAATTATCAGGTCGTTGGATGTACCTCAAAGTCAGGTATACACAGACAGCTATGTGTCAGTCCCCAGACTACCCCTGGCGCCAGTACAGGAAGCGAGATTGATTCTTTATCACTTTTGGTTTATTTCCATTTTTTTATCTTTTCAAGAAAAAAATTAAGTTGCATCCGTGGGAGGAAGTGGTCAAAGGACAGCTCTTGGGAGGGCTCCCTCCTACCATGTGGCTCTCAGGGACTGAACTCAGGCTGTCAGGCTTTGCAGCCATTACCTTTACCCACTGAGCTTTCGCACTGGCCCCTTTTTTACCATTTTTTGAGACAGGAATTACAGGATAGCACACTACCACATGCCTGATTTATTGAGGCGCTAAAAATCAAACCCAAAGTGTCATGCTTCTAGGCAAGCATCCTGCCAACTGAGCAAATTGTCACTCTCTTTTCTCTGAAAAAAAAAATTTGTTCATTTTTATTTTATGCATATGAGTGTTTAACCTATGTGTGTATGTGCACCACGTGCCTGCAGTACCCTCAGAGGCCAGAAGAGGGTGTCGGATCTCCTGGAACTAGAGTTACAGGCTGCTGAGAGCTATACTCTGCAATATCAGTTAGTAATCTTATCAGTCTTATCCCCTGAGCCATTGCTCCAGCTCCCCACCTCCTGTTTTTAGTCTCATTTCTAAATCTCTTGTAGAGCTTAGAAAGAAACCATGACTGTAAGTCACAAAGAAACACTTCTGGGAGAACGTTGGAAGGAAATCCTATGTGTGTTGTCGTTGTGTGGTGACAGGGGCACTAACTGAGTGTTTGCTTGGATGAATTAGGTTTTCCTCAAAGAAGGCACTCTGATGAAGCTGTCTCGGAAAGTCATGCAGCCCCGGATGTTTTTCCTGGTAAGAGGCCATGTGGTTTAACATGTCTGGGTCACTGCTTCATGGAAGACATGAGAGTACAGGAGCTTAGTGCAGCTG
The DNA here is from genome assembly GCF_037038515.1 of Microtus pennsylvanicus. Taxonomy (NCBI): domain Eukaryota; kingdom Metazoa; phylum Chordata; class Mammalia; order Rodentia; family Cricetidae; genus Microtus; species Microtus pennsylvanicus. Next base: position 30,086,021 of record NC_134598.1, on the reverse strand, counting down.
GCAGCTTGGTGGCCTTTGACAGCCAGATCTCTCGTTTCAAGCGCAGGCAATGATGAGGTCTGTTAGGATGCTCCATCAGAAAAGTTTCTCTCTTAGAACTTAGTTAATTTCGTTTTATATATGGAAGAATAGTTTTAGTCAAATTATTTATTCAGGCAGATTGTAATATTTCTGTGTGATTTAGAATTTATAAAAACTTTGAAATGAAGCACGTGCTTCAGAATTTTTCTGACAGGCAGTCTTTTCTCTTTAAACTTGTGCGTTATTGATGTCTCCGTTGCCGGAATTGGTTTCCGTAAGTGGCCTTTGTGTTCCGTTTCTCCTTCCAGTTTAACGACGCCCTGCTGTATACAACACCCATGCAGTCTGGGATGTACAAACTGAACAACATGCTCTCACTGGCTGGAATGAAGGTCCGTGTGCATATTCATGTTTACTTACCCAACACATGCAGAGAAAACCTGTAAGACAGTCGTCCTTCTCGCTCCCCTCGCTCTTCTGTCTGTTTGCTGCTGCTCGTGCATCCGCTCATTCCTGTCGGGGCCTCGCTCTTGCGTTAGTTTATTCAAGGCATAGTTGCTGAGAGCTGCGATAAACAAAAATGGTGACAGATTTGCTCAATAATGTGCAGGCAGATCGAAGGACGGTTCATTCTCTCTCTGCCTCGTCCCAAACCTCCCTGTGCCCTGAGCCTTTGCAGTGATGCAGACATAGCACCTGTGAGCACATCATAAAGACCACTCCACGGGCAGGCACACTAACGCACCAACACAGTCAGAAGTGCACGGAGTGACAGCGCACACGTTCACTCTTGCCCCTTAGGAGGAGGAGGCAAGAGGAGCAGGATCTCAGGGGCTTTCTCAGCTACGCAGTGAGTCTTAGGCTAGCTTCAGCTCCTTGAGATTCTGCCCAAATATAACAGAAATAAGTAAGTAAATAAGTGGAGTTTAGAGCCAAAGGCAAGTTGGTGATATTTATCTTCAATCCCATCCGCAGGAGGCTGAGCTAGGAGGGTCATTTGAGATCAGGAGCTTCAAGACCTTCTGAGGTCTTGGTAGCATGGTAGGACTATCGTCTCAAATACACACACACACGCACACACACACACACACGTATTTATCTGTGTGCATGTCCGGGGTCTTTTTAAAGGGCTTGGTTTGGGGTTGTGCTTTTATTTTATTGCCCAGGCTGGCCTATGTCGTCGAGGCTGGTGTTGAGCTCCTTATCCTCCTGCCTTGATCTCTCAAGTGTTGGAATCACAGATGTTAGCAACCACACCAAGCTCTTTATGAGATAGAGTGGACTCTGTAGCACAGGCCAACTTAGAAATCAAGACCATCTTCTGCCTTAGCTTCTTGAGTGCGGAGATCACTGGTGTGAACCTCCACAGCCTAGAAGAGTATGCATCTTTCGACAGGTGCGGCTGGTATACTGTTCTTGATAGAAAGCTGGGAAACGCCTGGTGCTCTATAATGAAACCCTTCCCCGAATAAAACATAAAACAGACAACACCACCTGAGAGAGAATCAGGGAAGCCTTTCTGGGGAAAGACGGGCTTAGGGATGACTAGGCCTCCATGCTAGGACACTGGGAAAGGCAGTCTGTCAAGTGAATATTGTGACCTAAGGCTTGGAAATGGGGACGGCAGGCCTGCATTTGGAATATTTAAATTCGCCTGGAACATAGAGTAGATGGCAGAGGATGGTGGAGAAAGCTGAGTGAGGAGACTGGCTGCGGACATCAGTAGCCAGGACCTGGGCAACGTCAGCTACTGTTGACATGTCAGATTTGCACAGAGTGAGTTTGTCAGACATTTGTGCCTTCTTCCAGGTCAGAAAGCCTACCCAGGAAGCCTATCAGAATGAACTAAAGATTGAAAGTGTGGAGCGTTCTTTCATCCTGTCAGCTAGGTAAGTGTGTATGTGCGTGCGTGTGTGCGTGTGTGTGTGTGTGCGTGCGTGTGTGCGTGCGTGTGTGTGAGCGCGCGTGCGTGTGTGCGTGTGTACACACACGTGCGTGTGTGTAGTCATTACACAGTCACATACACTTACACACACATTCCTGAAATGACATTTTGGCAGTATAGCTGGCTCAGATAGTTTTTTTTTTTAATTTTTAACATTTAGGTCAACCACTAGATATTTTATTTATTCCTTTCCTAAAGCCTCTTCCCTTTTGTGTATGCCATTGGGCACATGACAGAGCTGATACAAGAAACAGCAGTGTCCCTCTAGATAGAATAGTAGTAATGCTGGAACTTGCTGTGCTGATCACCTTTTGTAAGTCCTGCAAGATCTTCCCTAGTTTAACACAGCAAGTTTAAGAACACTTAATGCTTTATACTTCACTAGAATGATTTCATGTGTCACTTAAGGGCTGTAACCCACGTGATAGTTAACAAACCTCTCCTTAAAAGTGAGGAAACCAAGTTACAAAAAGGTTGAGTTGCTGTCAGTATAGCCAACAAAGCCAGAATAGAAATCGGAGTCTTCTGCTTTTGATCTATTGATGCTATTGTGTAGGATACCAGGCTAACCTCGAACTGAAACCGGCAGTGACTTACATGTAATGAAAACATGTTATAAGGGTTTCATGGCACACACAGTCATTTGAGGTCATTCTCCTCTACATAGTAAGCTTGGAGGCCAACCATGACTTACATGATTTCCTTTCCCAAAACAACAGGAAAGCTAAAATGAGAATCAAGCATTAAGGAACCCCAAAGTGGTGTAACTCTCACACAAACACACCTCACTATTGCGCTTCACTCTACTTGGCAGAGACTGTGTGATTTAATTTGTGTTTGTTAATTGTTTGTTTTGAGGCCAGATCTCCTGACGTGGCCTAGCTGGCCCCCAGTTATCAGCAGTCCTCTGCCTCCTGTGTTCTGGGATTACGGGCACACGCCACCATGCCCACTTCAGTGTTGTATAGTATGAACTGAAAGTTTGTGGCAACTCCCCATGAGTCTTCCAATGCCCCTTTCCTTTTCTTTTTATAAATTAGGGTGTGTGTATGTGCACCTGTGCACCTAAGGAGGGCAGAGTAGAGCTCCAGTTCCATTGGCACTGGACTGCAGGAGCTTGTGGAATTCTGAGCCTGTTAAGTGGGTGCTCATGGTTGCTCAGTAGCGTTTGTAACCACTGAGCCATCTTTTCGGTCCTCAGTTTCCCTTTTCTGATAGCATGTGCTCACTTAATGTCTCTCTGTGTCCTGTGTCTGTAATACAATAATTAGTTTTTTTCATTGTTGTATCTGTTTTCATGAACTATATAATATGTGATCATCTAGTTGGTTTTGGGTACCGTGAGCATTTCTGTAGAATGTTGAACTTAATTGAGAAATGTTTGTTTTTCTGACTATGAACTGAGTGTTTCCCTTTATTTCCCCTCTCTCATGTCCTCCCTATTTCTGTAGACAAAGTAACCCTACAGTGGCCCGTGAGTGCCCAACCTAAAGGGAGAGTTACACATCTCTCACTGACATCCAAAGCTCAAAGTGATCAAGGTTAATAAGGGAGGGGTCAAAAGCCCGGCAAGCTGAAAACCGGGCACTTGGGGCCAGCTGGCCGAGTTGTAAATGGAAAGGAAACGTTCTTGAAGACAATTAAATGCGCTACTCCACTGAACAAATGAATGAAAGCAGGCTTATGTGTTATGGGAGATGTTCCGTTGCAGATAGAAAACAAAACCAGTAACAACATTCTCTTAAGCCAAAGCCTGATCTAGAGCGAGGTCCTTTTCAGTTCTGTGAAGGTCCAGAAAGGGGAGTCTCTGCAGCAGAATGATTGAGGCAAGCAGGGGTTGTGTCTTGTAACATGCAAGCAGAAGGTGAACATGCAGGCAGAAGATGAAGCAGCAGCAGGTGCTGAAAGCAGACGCTGCGGTGACTTGTCCAGCCAGCAGGTCTACTAAACAAATGAAACAGCCTCCCTTTAGCAGACGATGCATCTAGAACCTTCATAGCTGGAGAGAGTCGGTACCTGGCTTCCGGCTTGCGTCTCCTTGCATGCTATCCTACTCCACATCCTTCCGCCTTTTACAGGGGGCTCCTCTGCTCGGATTTCATCGCTTCAGTCAGGAACATGGAGCCTCTGCCTTTGGCTAAGCCTTGTACGTAGAGGTGTAGTGGACAAAGAGCCTGTCTTCACTAAACTTGCATTCCACTAGGGCAGCCGTGTACTTAGCAAATATTAACCCGGGTAAAGTAAGGATTGCCGTAGTTAAGTAGAATACAGGGAGAATACTAATTGCTAGGCGGTTGTTAAACTAGGTTTAGGGGAGAAAGGACATGGAGATTGGCCTTAAAGGCTTGTGTTCACTGACTCAAGGAGGGAAGGTGTTGGATAACTAGGCAAAGGGAAAAGCAAGGGCCACCCGGTGCTTAGGAACAATGACTTCAAAGGTTCTGAGGTAGAAAGGAGCATGTGGTGTGGGCTAGGAAATGACAGGAGAGGCACCCAGGAGAAGCTGGGAGGACCTGGTGAAGCGTGTGCACCTTGTGGCTTTGGGTCTTCAGCATAAGAGCATAGGAAAGCCACTTGGCGTTTATCACAGGGAATGATGCATCAGAACATTTCACTCCCGTGTGGACAGCACTTGGGGAAAGGTGATTGATTGAACACAGAAGGCAGAAGGCAGGGTTATTCATCAAGACCTGACAGGCTTTATGGGTTGTAGGGTGGTGCCACCGTTCACTGTGATCGGTAGCACTTGAAGGAAGCAGTTCAGGGGTTGGCTGCATACCGAGCCTGTGCAGTGTCAGCATGGGGCCTCAGGCATGCAAGGATTTCAGTGTCAGAAGGATGCCTGGACTGGATGGATATGTGTGAGTGCCACCCTCTTGGAGATGACCAGAGTATGAGACTGGATGAGGTGCACAGAGAGCCTGGCATTCCCTGTGAGACTGCTACCTACATAAAACTGTCCCTGCTACCTACATAAAGCTGTCCCTGCTACCTACATAAAACTGTCCCTGCTACCTACATAAAGCTGTCCCTGCTACCTACATAACACTGTCCTTGCTACCTACATAAAGCTGTCCCTCTGCGGTGCTCATTACTTTCTCACCGCAGTAAGGTGTCAGCCCTTAGCTGAGGTATATTTTGTGTGTCCACTTCACAGCTCAGTCCCTAGCCTATCCAGTAAATGTCATTCAGAAGAGTCACAGTAATGTGGCCTCTAAACATTGGCATTGCACCCTGCTGCCAGCACCAACATGGGTGTGGCCAGGTCTGATATAACAGAAATCCCTTCTATTGGTAGTTTTTCCTCTCAGCAATTCATTGCAATTGAGAGGAAAATAATTTTCCTTGACAAAAATTTGTCTTCTGATGATAGATGCATTCTATTAAAAAAAAATAAAAACAAAGTACTCGGGCTGTTTGTCAGTTTGAGGAAGATGCAGATTCTTCTGCTGTGTTACAAAAGGCCTGGGATGCCAGCACTGGATGCTTCAGGCAAATGTGTGTGGTCTGTAAGAAATGTGTTATCAAGAGCTGGTAAACATTGTCTTGGCAGAAGCTCACACGAGAGAGCGCCAGGAATGATTAAACAAAAGAACAGCATATGTGACATGATTTGTACAGTCAGATCACATTCCTCATGCTCCCAGGGCTCCAGAAAAATCCAACAGCAATTCTCAAATTAGCCATCTGCCTCTCTGTTCTCAGTTACTTGGAGCAAAATGTGGGCGGTGGAAGAAGAGCTGGTAACAATTCATAAATGTTTGCCCAGAAGTCTCAGTGTCCGTTCCTGTGTTGTAGTTCTTCAGGGAACACATACCAGATGGCACTGACCTGGTGGGGAAGGGCTAAGCCCTTCACTCCACTTGGGTCTCCTGTCGACTCAGGAAACTGTCCTTGGTAAAGCCAGGGCCTCATATTGGTGGTCCCCAGTTTCCTCACTGTCCACATGGTGACAATGTCCGCTAATGAAGGGGTGGAAGTAAGAGCCAGTGGGTATTTGAGGGGTTCCAAAGATGAGAAATGATGACATTTGGGAAGCATTTAGTGCTGTTGGCTGAGCACGGTAACTACTAATTGGCAGTTGTCTTTGGCAACAATGCTAGAATCTTAGAAATAACAGGCAGATTTTATTTGATTTAGCAAGAAAAGTGTTATTTCTTGTTTTGTTCTTTGTATGTAATAAAAATTTGGGAACCATTGATTTGTCAATATCATTTGTAATTTCTTCTATCAATATGAATAAATATCCTAAGTGGCATTTATCAGGGAAGTACATTACTGGACATACTACGGGAAAGGCAAGCGATTCTTGTGTCTTTTGCAGTAACAAGGGAGCTAGGTCTGTAGCAGGTCATAGTTAGAGTTCTTGGTCTGGGGTTCCTGAGGTCCTCCTGGGATCGATCCTCCAGCCCTGGAAAAGGGGGGAAAATACAAAACCACTACCCTGTGCCCATCCATATGTCTCTCTCTTCAGGGTTGGGAGTTTTGTTTAATTTTGTTTTGTTCTTATTTTATAGAATTGTTTATGCTTAAAATTAGAGCGAATAATATGATGAGCAGCAATGGGCTGGCTTTCTTACATTTTTCTAAAGTATTTTAAACCTGACTGTAGTTGCCAGGTCATTTTGCATACTTCAGTACCACTCTCCCAAAGACACAGGGATTTCCTCACATTGTTAAGCTCCCATTGTGAAGGGTTTGTCTCATTATGATAGTTTTTTTTTAAATTTATTTATTTTATTTGAATGCTTATCTTTTTTTTTAAACTTATTATGTAAAATCTGCCTGCAGGCCAGAAGAGGGCACCAGATCTCATTACAGATGGTTGTGAGCCACCATGTGATTGCTGGGAATTGAACTCAGAACCTTTGGAAAAGCAGGCAATGAATGCTCTTAACTGCTGAGCCATCATCTCTCCAGCCCCTAGATTTTTAACTTGATTGTTAAAGTTTCTTCTCTCCTTCTTCTCCATGTATATGTATAGATTATCATATTTATGTCACCTAAAGTGTGCCTAAAAGTTTTGAATATGCAAAACAAATTTTAAATGACTTCATAACTGTCTTGACACCAATCATGAATGGGCTTTAACCACAGGTTTTGAAGGAGAGGCATGGTTGAGAAATACAAAACCAGAATACCGTTTGCCAAGCAGGCTCCTCTTCCCTGGCCTGTTCACATTACAGTTGGGTCAAAGACAGCTCCGGTGGGAGAAGACTAGGAACAGCACTTGGTGTGCTGAGTAACGGGCGAGCACTCACAACCACACACAATCTCCTTTATTTCCTGAGTCAGCTTATGGTTTATAGTGCTAAAAATAGGTCCTCATCACCCAACTGCCTTCCATCTTTCTGATCCCTTCATGGTGGACCGTTACTTAATATCTCAGGTTGTTATGTGACTGTCCCAAATAGCTAAAAGTTCACAAAGTTGGCAAAGACAGAGCAGCTAGACCTTTATGTTCAAGTCAGTTTCTGCTGGCCTCAGTACACTCTAAACTTCAGTCATCAAGTTTGTTATTAGTAAATCCTGTTTTTCATAAACAAGGATTGAATCCAAGTTACATATACACTATGCTGTAGCAGATCAAATTTTTAAACAAGAGCTAAATCCAAGTTACATACAAGAATTTGTAGTAAACTTTATCCATGTATATATTTTTTAACTATCAACCTTTTCTGTTTCAAGTTTTAAGCTTTGTTATAGATTTTACAGATTTTTAAGCCATACCCAACAAGCTTACAAATCTTGAAATACAGAAAGTTTACACCATTACCTTGAGTTTTTTTTTTTTTTTTTGAGAGCAGAGAGATAGGGGATTTTTAAGAATGTAGAACAGAGAAAATTTAAAGATAAGAAATTTTGGGGATCATTTGTGTGTGTGTAGTGGCAGAAATTATTAAAAATCTGCGAGTTCCCATCAGTGGTAACATATTCCTTTAATCTCAGCATTTGGAAGGCAGAGGCAGGTGGGTCTCTAAATTTGAGGCCAACCTGGTCTACAGAATAAGTTCCAGTATAGCCTGGGCTACACAAAGCAACGCTATCTCAACAAACAAAAACAAAACAAACCTTTGAGAATTTGGAAGTTGAGTGTGCCGTTATTGAGCCATTGACTATTCTGAGGCCAAACCATTTACAGTAAGATGGTGAGGCTTTAATGAAATCTTTGAGTCTCAGGAGGAAGGAGATTGGAGAAGGCAGGTGAATCAAGCTCCAGGAGTGAGCCAAGAGGCAGGTGGCAAGGGAGTCAGAGCAAAGATGAGATGGGAGACTTAGCAAAAAGGGTCAAGAACAAACCTCTCCAGAGAGAGAATTCTGCTGGGCAGGGAGGGGGAAGTGTGTGCCTTACTGGAGATGCCCCGAATCACAGTGGAGACGCATACACAGCAGACCCCAGTGAGCCAAGGAGAGGCACGGCCTTTCCAAGTGCTGGGTGCCCAGGAGGGCGAAGGACGCCCCAGGAGCAGAGGGATGAGAGGACACTTACCATGTAGGCGAGGAGACATGAGCTCTTAGAGTAGGAAGGAGGAGCAGCTGAAGAGACAGCTGTAAAATCTGGAGTTGAGTGTGGTGGGTGGCAGAAGCCAGCAGAAACAAACGATTTACACCTTAGGGGATGCTTGGGAGGGTATTGGCACCAGATATGGGGGGATACAATAAAGAAACTTCCAGCATGACTACTCCATGATATAGGAAGGTTGTTATTGTAGGAGAGGGAGAGAGAGAGAGAGAGAGAGAGAGAGAGAGAGAGAGAGAGAGAATATATGAGATATATAAGATAAATTGGGAGGGGGACAGAAGGAGAATAAAGTGAGAATAGTAGGGGGGGAGGGAGTTTGCCATTATAAAGAGAACAAAGGGGTCTCTGGAGGAAGGAAGCCTAGGGAGGTGGAAAGGACTAGTGTGCCGTCATGAACTTTGACATACATCCTACGTACTTGTGATACTGAGGGAGCCTGGACACCAGTATGGGCTTTGATATGCAGTCACAAGTAGCCATATGTCCCTTCTGCTAATAGGTCTAGAAATTGACTCCTTTTGGAAGGACTACCAATCATACCTGGCCGGGACGGTGGTATCAGTTGCCAGGGAGAAGGAAAAAAAGGCAGAAGGACTCAGTGTTGATATGGTCTTGATGGAACCTTTTGCCCCCATCAGCTCTGCCACAGAACGAGATGAATGGCTGGAGGCCATCTCCAGGGCGATAGAAGAGTATGCCAAGAAGAGGACCACCTTCTGCCCCAGCAGGAGTCTTGATGAGGTACTGTGCTCCCCTTCCAGGCTTGCCTCAGGCTTCTGCTTTTCCTTAACTGTGAAGAGTTTATAGAGGTTTAGAAAAGGAGTTGGAGGAGGTATGTGTGCTCCTAGTTTCTCCTACTTATACATGTAGGAAATTTTATTTGTTTTCTTGTGCGTCTGTGTCTGTGTGTATCTGTGTGTGCCTGTGTATCTATCATGTAGGGGAGGAGTGTTAATGGGAGGGATTGTGTGTCTCTACGTGTGTGTGTGTGTGTGTGTGTGTGTGTGTGTGTGTGTGTGTATGGAGAGGGAGTATATGTCTGGGTATGTGTTCCCGTGTATGTATGTGAATGTGTGTGTCTTTGTATGTGAGTGGGGGGGGGAGGGAGTATGTCTGTGTGTATGTGTCTCTGTGATGTATCTGTGTGTGTCACTGTATGTCTCTGTATATGGAGAGGGAGTGTGTGTCTGTGTATGTGTCTGTGTATGTGTGTGTGTGAGAGAGAGGGGGGAGTATAGGAAGGGAGTGTGTGTCTCTGCATGTCTGTTTATATGGAGAGGGAGTGTGTGTCTGTGTGTGGGGGGGGGGGAGTATGTCTGTGTGTATGTGTCTCTGTGATGTATCTGTGTGTGTCACTGTATGTCTCTGTATATGGAGAGGGAGTGTGTGTCTGTGTATGTGTCTGTGTATGTGTGTGTGAGTGGGGGGAGTATGGGAAGGGAGTGTGTGTCTCTGCATGTCTGTGTATATGGAGAGGGAGTGTGTGTGTGTGTGTGTGTGTGTGTGTGTGTGTGTTTGAGGTGGGAGTATGGGAAGGGAGTGTGTGTCTCTGCATGTCTCTGTGTATTGTAGGCTATTGAACTCAGGACCTTCCTTATACTACCCCAGCTCTTTTCCCAGCTTTTCACTGTAGGGAACTGGGGGACCAGGAATAGCTTAAGGAAGAAGCTAATCATCTCAGTACCACGAGCATCTTTTACAGATAATTTTGCAACAGAGCATTTTCAAATGTATTTAATCTTAATATACCAAGGACCTCCAATATCATGGCTCACTTTCCCCTCCCACATCTTACTGATGCCATCAGCCCTGGAGAAGGCCACTACAAAGACTTGATTTCTGTCGCAGGCAGTGTGCACCCAGTAACCAGAAGCCATTCTTCTTCCACAGGACTTGGAGAAGAAAGAGGAAGTTAGTCCTCTTGGGTCAAAGGCTCCCATCTGGATTCCTGATACCAGAGCCACCATGTGTATGATTTGCACAAGTGAATTTACTCTGACCTGGAGAAGACATCACTGCAGGGCCTGTGGAAAGGTCAGAAGGGACGGTCTCCATCCCTGTGGTGACGTCTATGTCTCTGGGCTGTGCACAGTGAGGAATATCCCCCGAGAAGTCATTGTAGTCTATGAACCGGACAAACAGTAGTTGTGAAGACAGCAGATGTCATCTTATCTGTGTATTCGGGGTTGGAGTAAGGAACGTGGTTGTGGACCTTCCTTCCTCCACTCTCCACCCACAGTTACAGTATTTCTGCAGCTGTAGAGACAGAACCTATATTCAAAAATGAAAGCTAATCCAGGCATGGTGGCAGAAGGCTGAAACCGGAAGATCTCAGCAAGTTCAAGGCCAATCTTTTTGTCTTAAGAAACAAAACAATCCACAGTTCTATAGACTCTTATTTATATTGCAGCTTGCTTGCTTGCTTATTTATTTATTTATTTATTTATTTATTTATTTCTTGCTTGCCATCTTTGTATAGAAAAGAATCAGTAGAAAGTTCCTGTATTTTTGCTGGCCTGGAACTCACTATGTAAACTAGGCTGGCCGTGAACTCACAGGTCCTCCTTTCCTCTTCATCCTGGATTCTGGGATTAAAGGTGTGTGCCATCACACCTGCACCAATAAATCAATTTATAAAGAGGAAATTTGTATTTTGGCTCACACTTTTGGACTTAAGTCCTTGGTCAATTGGCCTGTAGTGTTTGAGTTAAAGCAGCAAGTCCCGGAGAGAGCGTGTAGTTGGCAACGTCATGTACTTGATTGGTAAGAGTGAAAAACATGGAGGAAATGATCCCTCAGTCTTCTTTGAAGGTACCCCACCCTCATGACCTTTAGTTTCTGCCACCTCCTGCTAGTGCCCAAGTGGAGACTTTAAGGCATAGGTCCTTGGAAGGAATTTCCAGTCCACACTGAAGTATAAGCTTTCACAATTTCTTTAGCAGAATGAACATTTATAGTGGAGAGCTCCTTCAGGGATGAAACAGGGTCCCCTAACCTGGTAGGGTCACAGAGACTAGCTGTGGCTGTGGCTGTGGCAGGGACGGCGCGTAGGATGAGGGTGGTCAGTGAGACTGTCAGAAGGTCCTGCACGCTAGGAACACTGGAGGCTGTGTGTGCTAGCTCTGCTGAACACGGTGTTCATGGAGCAAGCCCCTGGGGCTTACGTGTAGGCTCCATGTAAGCAGTCTGAGAGTTAGCCATGAGATAAGTGAGGCTCAGTCACTGCCAAACTGTTGATGAATGGGCAGTGCCGTACAGTGCAGCCTTTTTCATGCCTCGTCATCCAAGTTTTTCTGAATGAAATCATTGCGATGTGTTTTCAGATTGTGTGCCAAGCTTGCTCATCAAATAAGTACGGCTTAGATTACCTGAAAAGGCAACTGGCAAGAGTATGTGAACATTGCTTCCAAGAACTACAGAAATTAGGTAATATAACACTAAACATGTAACCAAAGTCTCTCCCGCAGATCCTTTCAGCCTCCTAAAAGAACCATGTTTGGCAGAAGCATGATTGCTGGACTTGTCTTACTTCCTAGTATGCTCTAACTTGAGCTTTATGGTAAACCCAAGAGAAATTAGACTGAGCCTTTTTTTTTGGTAACAATGTACAATGGTTTTAGTAAGAAAACTAATTATCGAATTATTATGGAATGAAGTGCTTAACACAGTGAAAAAGTAACTTTAAATTTGTGAGCTATTTCAAAGTTTTAACTTATTATTTTTTATTTATATTTTTTTAGATTTATTTACTTTTGTGTATGAGTGTTTTGGCTGAATGAGTGTAGTGCCCACATGTGTGTATGGAGCCCTGAGAGATCAGAAGGGGGTGTGGGATCCCCTGGAACTGGAGTCAAGAATGGTTGTTCTTTGTTCTCTGGGTATACCGATGTGAAATGTTAGCATTCATCACTAATCACCCACCCCTGCTGGTCAGTAGATCTTGTCAATTTCATTCCAGAAAGTCTCACTTGTCTTGATTTTTTTGTGTCAACCTTAATAAGGTCTAGATTACTCTGATAATGCCCGTCTGCAAACGCCTCTTCCTGCCTGCTGCCTGCTTTACTTTTCTAAACTCAGTCTGGGAAGAATGTGACTTAGTGGGAAGGACCTGCCTAGCACGTGCAAGGCTCTCAGTTTGATCCTTAGCACCATGTAAAACAAAACTGTGAAACAGAAAATGATTGATTTGGGCAATATGGCTCACACTTGTAATCCCAGCACTCAGGAGGCTAAAGCAGGGAGATTGTCATGAGGCCAAAGTATTTATATCTAGCGCCCCCGCCCCAGCCTAAACAGCATTCCAAATTATTTAGAGCCACTCCGCCCCATTCCCCCCCCCTTAGCTTCATTATTTAGAAGCAGGTGTTCTGGTTTGCACATCTCTTCCATTGTCTAAATCAACTTCTTTCCATCAGTAGGGAAGTTTGTAAAATGGAGGGTGTACTTGTATGTTTCAGAATTATTTTGTTTATTTATTTATGGCTTACTGAGAGTCTCCTATAACTCAGGTTGAGGTTGAACTTGCTATGGTAAGCAAGGATGGCCCTTGAACTCCCAATCCTCCTACCTCTGGGTGACAGACATGTGGTACCACGTCCACCCCAGTGAATTTTTACTTTATGTTTTGGTACTGAGGACTGAACTAGGGCTTTGACCATACAAAGCAGGCACTATCATTGAGCAGTGTCCCTAGCTCTTTCAGAATTCTAAGGACTAAAAAAATAGGATCTTTTCTTATGGTTTGTAGTTTAAAAATTCCATATGTAACCAACTCAACCCCTGCTCAGCTCTCAGAGCTCTTCGTGGGTATTTTGTACATCATGCATGCTTGCTGCATGAGCACACCTGCTCTCTCCTAGATCACCAGCTGCCCCCGAGGGTTGGCTCTCCGGGGAATCACAAGTCTCCTTCAAGTGCCTTGTCGTCAGTCCTGCACAGCATCCCATCGGGTAGGAAACAGAAAAAGATCCCAGCTGCTCTCAAAGAAGTAAGTGTTTCCATTAAGCTTGACAGGGCTGAATTTCATAGAGAAAGATGTCATTTCCCACTACTCTCAGGGCATGGATTTTAATACTCTGGTGGATATGGCAGATGTCTTGCAGTCTTTATTCGTCTTCCTTATGACCTGAGTCATTGACAGATGGCTGCAGAAAACTCTTTGGGGAACATTTTATTGCAGTCATAGAAAGTAGACATAGAGTCTTTTGTTGTTCTTGTTTGGCTTTGGTTTTTTTTTCCATTTTTTGTTTGTTTGTTTGTTTTGGTTCCTGTCCTGGAACTAGCTCTTGTAGACCAGGCTGGCCTCAAACTCAAAGAGATCCACCTACCTCTGCCTCCTGAGTGCTGGGATTAAAGGCGTGCGCCACCACCACCCGGCTGACGTACAGTCATTTTAAAGGGGTCCTTTTCCATGGGGGAAAGTACAAACTCATTAGCTTTTACTGTTCTATACTGTTTGGTTTGCTTATATATGAAGCAGTTTAGGCCGATTTAGAGAATGCCTAAGAACTATCTATTCAATCCTTCAATTTCTGAATCTAAACTTTCCAATCCAACTTTGAGATCCTTGATAGGCATGATGGCTTAATATGTCTGTAGGCCTCAGCTACTCAGTAGACTGAGGTAGGAGGATCAGTTGAGCCTAGGAGTTCAGGGCCAGGCTAGGCAACATAGCAAGGCCCATGTCTAAAATGGAGAGCTAGAGGCAGGAAGATCAGGAGTTGAAGGCCACCCTCAGCTACACAGTAAGTTTAAGGCTAACTTAAGTTATATAAGATCCTGTCTTAAGAATTCAGACACGCCGTGCAGTGGTGGCGCACACCTTTAATCCCAGCACTCAGGAGGCAGACGCAGGTGGATCTCTGTGAGTTTGAGACCAGCCTAATCTCCAGAGTTCTAGGACAGCCAAGGTTGTTACACAGAGAAACCCTGTCTCAAAAAAACCTCAGACACAAGCAAAAAGTGATATAAGTTTTGTGAGCTGGGTAATTAAGTTGGTTAATGTGCATTTTATTTTTGAAAAGATAATAGAGGGATATTTGTAGTCAACACTGGCTGATTATTTTGTGGTGCACGTATATTAATTCAAAAAGAGGAATGTGGGCCAATAAGATTGCTCAGTGGGTAAGACACTTGCTGCCAGGCCTTGTATCCTGAGTTCAATGTCGGTCCTAACGACCTAAATTTAACCCTCATGACCCAGGTGGTAGAAGGAAAGAACTTAACTCCCACAAATTGCTGTCTAACCTCCACACGTGAGCCATGGAATGCATGTATTCACACACACAAGAAGTAAATAAATGTAATTAAAATGTTTTAATGCATTTACTTTCATTTTATACATGTGTTTGCCTCGTGTAATCTGTGCACCATCCCGATGCAATCTGTACACTGAAGTGTTAATCTACTTAATCTTAACCAATATAAACCAGGAGTCAAATATTGGGGTAAGAACATGGAAGATCAGAAAACTCGGAACAACCTCCAGTTGCTTCCCACCTGTCTCCTTCCTATGATTAACGAGTGGCTAGCTCCACCCTCTGATCTCCAGGCAAGCTTTATTTGTCAGAACACAAACACAACATCACACAATAGTGCACCATGTGTTCTCCTGCCCGTGGAGGCCTGAAGTGGGTAGGGTGCCAGGTTCCCTGGAGGCAGAGCCTCTTTGTGGGTGCTTGGAACCAAACTCAGGTTCTCTGCTGGAGCATCAAGCCATCTCTCCAGCTCCCATCCCTAATTTTTTAAAAAAAGAGGTATGTAATCTAGCTTAGCAACAGCCTAACACACACACACACACACACACACACACACACACACACACACACACATATCCTGATAGAACTCCATTTTAACAGAAATCTCATTTGAACCTTAAACATTTTAATTTGCTTATTAAGAAAGACAGGGTCTTAGTATGTGGCCTGGAGCTTGCTATGTAGATCTGAGCAACAGATAACATATGTGGTCTCCAAAATGCCGCCTGAGAAAAACATTTGGTAGGCTTTGATTATTTCTCCTCTGCCAAACCAGAGAACACAGCTTAGCCCACAAAGACAAGCCAGTGTAGGAATGGGCAAGCCAGGCAAAGCTCTGGGATCATCTCTAAAAGGAAGGCAAGGAAGGCTTTTCAAGCCGGGTGGTGGTGGCGCACCTTTAATCCCAGCACTTGGGAGGCAGAGGCAGGCAGATCTCTGTGAGTTCGAGGCGAGCCTGGTCTACAAGAGCTAGTTCCAGGACAGGAACCAAAAAGCTACGGAGAAACCCTGTCTCGAAAAATCAAAAAAAAAAAAAAAAAAAAGGAAGGCTTTTCATACCCTGCTGATAGACTTCGGATTGTGGGATAGGGACATGAGAATGGCAGATCCCCAGGAAACTCCAGAAGGCAATCTAGATATCCAGAAATGAGCTCAGCCTGGACTGTAGGAGGACTTCTGGCAGCATGCCTCAGGAACCTGCAAAACTGGTTCCCATCTGCCAGAGGGAGTCATTTCCCTTACCTCTGGCAGAAGAGACAACTGTCTATAGGGTGCCTTTCAGCATTTCAAAGCACGGGCTAGCCCAGGCTTCCTCAGTACCACAAGTACCCGTTAGACATTTCAGAGTCTATGCTAGCATCCTAGCCCATCGTACCTCCTCACCTACCCTACACTCCTCCTGCCCAGAGGCTTCCTGTAACTCCGCTCTTCTCACTGTGCTCTCTCTATTTCTATTAGTCTCTGCATTCTGGCAAGTAGCCCTGGTCGGTCATGTTCAGTCTCCTTCCTTCTGTCTCTACTCCTGACTTCCAGTTGCCTCTGGCTGTTCTTATATCTGTAATAAAAACCTTAACCGTATCATGAGGCAGTCATGTGGGCAATTACTTTCTCGCTAGTCTCTATTTTCTGTTGGTCTCTCCAGTCTGGCAAGTTAGCCCTCGCCATGTTCAGTCACCTCAGTCTCTGCTCCTGACTTGTAGTTGCCTCTGGCTGTTCTTACATCTACAATAAAAACCTTAATCGTATCATGGAACGGTCATGTGGGTAATTTCTTTACTGCACCCCTCAAATACAGAGAACACCCAGTGTCATTCTGAAATGTCCTTATGGTCGTTGCTTTCAACAGCTGGTGGTTTGAACTCGGCTTTCTGTTGTGTTGTTGTTCTTGAAAATTAGCCTCTGACCCACTGAGGCACGTGGGACTTCCTTTTCCAGGTATCCGCAAACACAGAAGACTCCACTATGAGTGGTTACCTTTACAGATCCAAGGGCAGCAAGAAGCCATGGAAACACTTGTGGTTCGTCATCAAAAACAAAGTGCTCTACACATACGCCGCAAGTGAGGTAAGATGGACGCTTAAGAGGGACTTTGGGGTTTTGTTTCAGTTTTATGGAGTTTGTGGGAGGGTTTTGCTTTGTGCAGAGCTGAGGATGGCCTGGGCATGCCAAGCAAGTACTGTTAGACAGAGGAAGGCGCTTGTCTTGTTTTGTTTTGTTTTGAGGCAGTGCTCACCAAATAGCCCAGGTTGGTTTATAATTCACCATTTATCCCAGATTGTCATCCTCCTGCCTCAACCCATCCAATGCTAAAATTACAGGTGTGGGCCACCATGCCTCTCCTATTACTAGTACTTTTTGTGGGGGAACCAGGGGTTCAAGACAGGGTCTCTCAGTGTAGCCCTGGCTGTACTGGAACTCGCTCTGTAGACCAGGGTGGTTTCGAACTCAGAGATACCCAGCGCTGGGATTAAGGGTGTGTGCCACCACTGCCCGGTGTTACTAGTACTTTTAATGGGAATAGTATTATTATTTTTTTTTCATGAACTCTTACTCCAGTGTTAGGAATTTTGGAGAGTACTAAAATGCAGATATTTCTGTTGTCATGTGACTGCCGTTTCACACAGGACAGGAATTGCCCTCTCTTCTAGCCTCTCTTGGTGTCCCCAGCTCGTAGTGATACTGTCTCCAACTGCCCTTATCTGTGTCCCAGCAGCAAGTGTGAAGGCCTCTAGGGGAGCGGGGTGTGGTAGCACCTGCCTACAACCAAGCTGTTGGAGGATAGGAGCAGGAGACTCAGGAGTTCAAGGTCAGCCTCAGTTCTGTGGAGTTTGAGACCCCCTTGAGTTACCTGAGACTCCAGAAGGAAAGGAGGGAAGAGTAGGCATGGTGGTACTCACCTTTAATTCCAGCACTTAGAGGCACAGCGGCAGGTGGATCTTTGAGAGTTCCAAGCCAGCGAGGGTTTCATGGTAGAGAAAAACAAAACCTCTGGAGAATCCAGGCGGAAAAATCATGGTGGTGAGCTTCAGTTCCGCTTGGGCTGTAGAGTGAGACCTCGTCTCAACAATCAGCAAGAATCCCAGAGTTCCTCAGTGGGATCTGAGCCAGTCGCCTACTGCTTAAGTCCTTGGTGTCTGCATCCATAAACTGCTTTCCTTGACTGCCCCAAAACAATGGGAGATTCGCTGGGCACGAACATGGCCGGTGGCGAGTAGGCGGCTCACTGCTGACTCAGTAAAGATGAGCTGCTGGAACTGCTGTGTTGTCTATTCAATTGAACTGTGCAGGTCAAGACTTTTCAAGCCTGAATTGCATCTCACCCTGAAAGCCTGTCTTCCCTTGTCTGTTGCTTAGGATGTGGCCGCGTTGGAGAGCCAGCCTCTGTTAGGGTTTACCGTCACTCAAGTCAGAGACGAGAGCTCAGAGTCGAGAGTGTTTCAGCTCCTGCACAAAGGCATGGTGTTCTATGTGTTTAAGGCAGACGATGCCCACTCCACACAGAAGTAAGTCGTGCAGATCCCCCCCCCCTTGTTGTTTTACATGACATTTTAAAAGCACAGAGAACAACTCTCGGAAATCCAAGTTTGAAAGATGTGACCTGTTATTCGGATGATTTAAAAACCGGAGAGGAAAGAAAACCGGTCGGTAGTCCTGTCCCATTGTGTGTGTGTGTGCGCACGTGACCCGGGAGGCCGCTGGAGCTCTGCTCTGGGGGAGGCAGAAGTGCAGGCTGAGGAGCCCTGGCCTTCAGTGACAGTGGCTGAAATCCCCCATCCAGTGTTTTGTGCACTAGCAGGACTGAAAAAAACAAATCTGCTGGCTAACTGTGCAGGGAAAAATCAAACACGTTGAGAGACTCGCGGTTGTTTCCAGACACTGAGTAGAAGGACACGGGTATAGTTTTAGATTAGTCAAGGCACAAGCAGTCTCTTCAGGACTCCAGCAAGAATCTTAATTTGAGGCGTCGAGAGACTATTTAACTTAAAGGTGTATGCCCACGAAGGTGCCCCTCTCTGAGCAGGTAGCTCGGCTCACCTCTCCTCTCATCTGATCTAGTCCACCCCAGAGAGCGTACCCATGTCCATATTTTCTCAGCAGGCTTTAAAGTTAAGTGCTTGGGATACAGGGAGCCCTTTGAGGATTAGCAGGGTGGGCGGTTTTGTAGGCAGTTAAGAGTTAATGTGCTAGAATTGTCTGTGTTCCTGAGTACCAAGCAGGCACCGTGCTGCACTCTGAGAGACTCCCCCTGCCTCCGTCTGCTTTAGGGTATGCAGCGATGGATAGCTTTTTATCCAAATAATGCCTTCTGGGTATTGAGAATTAAACTGCTTATTTGTGACAAGGTTTTGTTAGATTTGATTTGGTGTATATGTGTGTGTGTGTGAGAGAGAGAGAGTGTTTGCCTGCATGTATGTCTGTGCACCACATAGAGGTCAGGAGAGATGATCAGATCCTCTGGAACTGGCAATACATGCAGATGGTTGTGAGCCACTATATGGGTACTGGGAGCTGAACCTGGCTCGTCTAGAGCAGTCAGTGCTCTTAAATGTTGAGCATCCCTCCAGCCTCTGGGGACTTCGTAAAGGTGTTCTGCTGCAGTACAACATACGCTGTCTGCACCTAAAATCTGAAGTTTTGGAAATTCTGCCCTTAAAATTTGAGCTGAATATGTTACAGGCTACTGTGAAATGTAGTGATTTCAGATGTTGATGGCTTGCTCCAGTGAGGTCACAGAGAACACATTTTCCAGGCCAGATGTTGGATCACGTTACCAAACACAGGGGAGCTCCCTGTGAAAGAATTCCTGTGTCTGTAGGAAAGATTTCAGTCAGCAGCGTGTACACTCAGAGGTGTCCCAGGTCTAACAGTTCTCTCTCGTTGCCAGGTGGATAGAAGCGTTTCAGGAGGGCACAGTGTTGTAGCAGCCTTGGCTTCGTTTCCTCCGTGATCCGACAAGGTGGAGGCGCAGCTCAGCACAATGGAGTCAGAGCTCTTCAGATGGCATGTAAAAAAGAACACACCGTCCTCAGCCGTTAGCAGATAAACTGTTTTGTTAGGGATATGCAGTTCCTAAAGATGTCTTTCATGTGTTATTTATTAAAATGCCGATGTTTACTTGCTGGTCAGAATTGTTTCTGAGACTCACACTGAATCCTAAAGTACTGTTTAGAGACGAGAACTTACTGTAATACTGTACACTGTACACGGCTGATGTGCCGGCCACGCTGTTGTCTCTGCCTTCCATCCTGACGCTCTCACTGTTGGTAAGTCTTTGCAAGTAACACGCACATATTAAGGAGCAAACTTCCATACAACGTTTGGTGTAGAAATTGCAATTACAAAATTGCTGGTGAAAATGCAGACTTTTGCATCACTAAATAAACCTACATGAAAATTTTTATATTGCAATAGAGATCCACATAGCAAGCTTCTACCTCAGTAACTGTGAAGTGAAATCCCAGCCGTCTGTACTGATAACTGTGTAGCTCAGGCAAACCTTGAGCTGCGGTCTTCTGCCTCGGCCTCTGAGGAGCTGGAACTAAAGGCCTGTGTCACCATGCCTGCTCTGTATTTAAAACTGCCAGTTCAGTGTAAATGTGATTTTTTTTTACTTGGTTTTCTGAGACAGGCTCACTCTGGAGTCCAGGCTGCCCTGGAGGTCGTTATGTAACCTATACTAGCCTGGGATTCACCTGCTTGGCCTCTCAAGTGCAGGATTACATATGTGTGCCTCCGAGCTCAGTGATCAAAAAACAGAATATGGCAGGGAACCTGTTACCCAGAATCCCCTACTATTCTTAAGAGTTCAGAGACCAAGTCATTGGTGGTATTTATATCTAAAACGATGTTCTATTCTCTATAACATGTATTTTTAAAGTGATCTGAAATCAGTCACATTTCTTAAAGGAAATTTTATACAACTTTGATTTGTTCCCCTTGACTTTCAAAATTCCCTCTTCCTCTCAACCTCTGTCTCCTTTGAGACATAGGCCTTCCTTGTAGCCCAGGCTATCTCAACCCATTGTCCTGCCTCAGCTCCCATGTCCACACTGGACTTTGCCGGTCAGTGTCCCTCACTAGGGAAGGTTCATATTCTTGATTCTGGCCCACTTCCTGTCTAACATGTAAACCCCCTTGCACGTAGCCTTACTGATTAGCAGCAGCAGAACCAAGCTAACACGCCTGAAACTGTTCCAGTGTTTAAATATTTTGTTGGCTGAGTTTAAACTGTCACCTAAAACTCAAGGTTATCCATAGATTATTACATTAAAGGATGCAAGACATTTCTGGTTCTTTATATATGATTTTTAATTCTGCAAGAGATTTCTGGTTCCTTATATATGATTTTTAATTTGGTATGATGTCAAAAGTTGGAAAGTATATCCTGAATGTTATTTTTTCCATTTTGAACACATTCATGAGGCCTTTTGGATGCCACTTGCTACAGATAATCTAGGCCTGAGGTAAGAGATGTAGTTTTTCTCAGCTGTTTCTGGCTATGGCATAATTTAAAGCCCTGTGCAATCTCATAGAACCCCACATACAACCTTCCTTGTCACAGGAGGTGACACTTCAGTGATGGGGTCCTTTCCCCCTCCTCTCCTTTAGACTAGATGCTCTCATTCCTATGTCCTTTATCTTCAGTTCCTAAACCGACTGGCATCCTTCCTACCATGCCCTGTCCCCTGGAGGCTTACCACATGTCATAACAATGCCTTGCACGCAGCGGATAGATGTTGCTTGTTGAGTATCTTCTACGGGCACCTAAAAAGTATCTTCAGTCCGCATACTCTGGAGCCTATGCCACTTTTAACGTTACTTTCTAAATGACAATCTATGGTGTTTTTTCTAGCTGCTTCTAGGACAGAATCTTAAGAAGGGAAACAAGTTTTTTACTGCACTGCAGTGACGGCTGTGGTTCTGATGGTAAACTTGCCTTCTAGAAAAAATAAAAAATAAAGGTAATAGCTTTTTTAAAAAAAAAAAACTAAGCATAAAAATATTCCTTCTCCTTTGGGTTGAGGAGTGGAGGGAGACACCATTCCCTCTCATGGAGTCTCTTGCTGTATGTGTGAACCAGTTTCAAAATACTTTTTAATGTTTCCCTCAGAACACTTTTTTCTTGCTGTATGTGTGAACCAGTTTCAAAATACTTTTTAATGTTTCCCTCAGAACACTTTTTTACTTAAAGTGATAATGGTTTGTATCTTACTGTTCATATAAAGATAGTTTATAAATAAAAATAGCATTGTAAATAATGTTAATATGTATTATAATTTATACAAAATAAATTTACTATAATATCTACTGCTGGTGTGGAGTCCCTTATTAGAGTTATTTTTTTTAACTTATTTTTGACACCATGTCGTCCAAACTGGCCTTCAGTTTTCAGACTTTCCCCTCAGCCTCTTTAGTAACTGGGATTATAGGCATGAGCCTCCAAGCGCAGCTTTAAAGAAGTCTTGTAAGCCATACCTTTAAGGTGAACCTCACTAGCCCCCTGTTGCTAAAGTTTGACCAAGGGAGACATGTCACCTACAGTTACATTCCTAAAGTGGTTTATGTTACCAAGACTGATTTATTTGGTTAGTTTTGAGACAGGATCTCACCCTGGCCTAATATTCATAGGAATGTTCCTGCCTCACCCTATAAAGTAGGCATTACAAGCATAAGCCATTGCGCCCGCCCAAGTTTTAATAAATCAACTTCTTGCGACTTAAGTACATTAACTGGAAAAGCACCCTTTGGCCGTGTGTATTAATTATGCACTGAAAATAAAGAAAAAACGGCAAGTGTCTTTTCCCTTGAACCTAGCTTGCTTTCGTAGTTTACACATTTGGGACCAAGTTAAGGGTATTGGGAGGGTTGTGTTGTGGCCAAACCAAACAACACTGAAAGGTAGAGGTGGACTCTCAGAGAACTAAGTATGAAACGGTTCTAATTGCTAGGAAAGGCTGCATGTCCCTTTTCTGCGTCTAAATCCTTCATTCCATTGGAAAATGGCAACACTTTTTTTTTTTTAAAAAGATGTAGCCCAGGCTGCCTTCAAACTGTTGCTTTGGATTGTAGTGCCCATGCTACTACAGGTTGGTATGTGAGCTGGAAACTAGGCAGAAGATTTCAAAACATACATACATACACACACACACACACACACACACACACACACACACGGGGGGGGGGGGGCAGGGACACGGGTCATCCTTGATACAAGAATGCCAACTTTATTGTGCTCAGGGGCAGATTACATAGGGATCCTTAACTGATAGCCATACCCCAGCTTTTAGGATTTCCAACTGCAGGCCTCACCAGAACCTACTCCCCCGCCATCAGGAACTCATGAGGGTCTCACGCTCAGGGCAGCTGCAGGCCTCATCAGAACCCACTCCCCCCCCCCCCATCAGGGTCTCGTGCTCAGAGCAGCTGCAGGCACAGGTAAACAAGTTGTTTTGCTCCATTCACTCCAGCAGGCAAAGGGTCTGAGACAGGCAAAGAAAGTCAAGGGGCCAGGGGTCTGCAGCTCCCAACAATAAATGTCTTTGAGCTCCTGTTCCTCCAGCCTCTGCCTCCCAAGTGCTGGGATTACAGGCATGAGGGACCAGGAACATATTATCTAGATGCAAAGGAAATTTCCAGCTCACTTCTTAAAGTCTGGACCACACAGTACTTAGAATGCAGGGCAGAGCTTTCTGCCACAAGTGACCCCTGTCAGGACGTAATGTTCCACCAGTGACCTTTCATTTTGCAAATCTTTACTGACCACCAGGAACTGTTAAATATCTGGGAATACATCGCCTACCAAAAGGAACATAACAGAGCCCTTAAGAAGGTAGCCTACACAGTAGTAAGTGTGTTCTTGCCTTCACTAAATCAGCCAAGTACGAAGTACAATTTGATGCAATTTTGCCTCAGCTTGTTCTCTATTGCTGGGAAGTTGTGTGTGACCGGGTTCTACCCAGACTCCTTAGCTAATAGTTTACTCTATAATCTGAGAGTGCCTAAAAAACAAAGTCCAATTTTCTAGAGATTAAAGACATTGATCCCAAATCGATTAGGTTGTTTATTATTACTCAAAACATTCTTTAAGGGACTGGAAAGATGGCTCAACAGTTAAGAGGACCCAGGTTCAATTCCCAGCACCCCTATAGTCACTAACAACCATCTGTAACTTCAGATCCTGAGGATCTGATGGTCTATACCAGCACCGGGCACACTTGTGCACAGGCATGTATCACAGGTAAAACACCCATATTTAAAAAAAAAAATCCTGTGGCACTGGAGAGGAAGGCAGGAGGATCACGAGTTAAAAGACCTGTCTGGCCCGGTGTTGGTGGCGCAGGCCTTTAATCCCAACACTTGGGAGGCAGAGGCAGGCGGATCTCTGTGAGTTCGAGACCAGCCTGGTCTACTGAGCTAGTTCCAGGACAGGCTCCAAAGTCACAGAGAAACCCTGTCTCGAAAAACAAAACAAAACAAAAATCCAAAGCTACAGAGAAATCCTGTCTCAAAAACCAAACAAACAGGGAAAAAAAACTAACTAAAAAAACAAAATACCTGACTGGGCCGGGTTTCAAAAGTCTTGTCTTTTTCTTCTTGCAAGATTTTTACTTTGAGTGTAGGGTGTTTGACCTACACATATGTTTGTGCACCAGAAGAGGGCACCAAATCCACTGGAACCGGAGTTACAGAAGGTTGTGGCCGATCGGTCCTATGGGTGCTGGGAATCAAACCGAGTTCTCTGGTGGGGCAACAAATACTCTTAACCATCGAGCCATCTCTCCAGCCCTCGGTTGTCGTTGATTTCTAACCATATGTGTTAGGGTACGTGCACATGGGCTGCAAGTGCCCGCAGAGGCCCGGCGCCAGAGTTGCATCTAAGATGCAGGACATCTGACCGACACGCGGCGGCGGCGGCGGTCTCCCTCCACACCTGCAGGGGGCAATCGACTTCCAGAACCGCCGCTGGACTCCGGGGCCCTCGGCTTCACCCAGGGAACGTCACCGCCGCTGGCCGCTGCTCCACCGCGCTACCGCGCAGGCGCCGAGAGCACCGCGCACCGCCGAGCCGAGGGAGGGGTCACGAACTCTGACCCCCACCCCCAAATCCACAAACCCAGAAAGCTCCCCTTGTCCCCCTCGGCCTCGGTTTCCCCTCGCATCAGCTCTCTGCAGCCCAGCGGCCGCCGCGGCGGGAGGGGTAAGTCGGGTACGGGACGGCTCAACCGCCAAGTGTCGCGGCTCCGGGGGGCCCGAGCGCCCGAGTGTGCGAGCGCCCGGTCCGCCCGCCGAGTGCCCGGGAGGTGAGCGGACCGCCCGAAGCCGCGGGAGCCCGGGCGGGGACGGTGACCTTTCACCCGCGGGGAACGCTTCCGTCTCGCTGCCGCTTCCTCCGCCCCGGGGCTGCGCGCGTGGTGGGTGCTGGGCGGGGAGCGGCGGGCCGCGGACCCCGGGGCTACGGATGTCGCCCTCCGCCCGCACTTGACTCTTCTTCCAGCGTTCGTGTCTAGGAGGAAAGGTGGGGTCCACCGTATCTCATGCCCTGGGCACAGCAGAGCGCCCGGTAGCCCTTTTGTTAAGAGTCCTGTCCAGTTCCTGCAGATGGCATCTTGTGAAGGGCGGGTATGGCCAGGCTGTCCCTTACCCTTCAGTATGTAGGTCAGCCTGAGTTGGAAAGGACAAGCAAAAAACGACTTGAAGTTAAATCCTCCTTAGGGCTTTCCCCACCCCTTGGAAGTTAAAAGTGCGCCTTAGACTTTGAGGGAGGGGTTTTTGTTTGTTTTAAACAGTGTCTGCTTGTTTACCCGGTGGAGCGATTGTTTTTAAACTTTATGTGTCCGCTTTGGTAAATTTGGAAAGAGATTATTGTTCTGTTATGTTCAAACTACCAAGATGAAAATATCGTTTTGGCAGCATGTTTTAGGAATTATAAGTTTTGGGGGGCAGAAATTCAAGTAAATTAGGGGAGATTTCAGGAAGGTGAGGAAAGTGGGAACTTATTGTGGACCATTTAATATTGATGAAGAAAACGTTGACTGACCCGTAGGAGCCAGGCTGATGAAGCACACCCGTAATCCTGGTCCTCTGGAGGCTGGGGCACCAAAGATGGCCTGGCATTCCAGGCCAGGCTGACTTAGAAGCTGTGTATCCCCACCCCAGAAGACCTGCAGAAGATAAAGGAAAAGTGCTATGTCCTTTGGATCAAAATGTCCTCTAACCTTTGGGTGTGCGGCTTGAACCTTTGCATACAATGTAATTTTTCCATTTGCTGTCACTCCAGAGGCTTGTGGTGGAAGGGTGGCGGGTCACCAAAGTTCATGTGTCCGGGTCAGGCTTGTGTACTGCTTCCGCAGAGCCTCTGAACTCTTGGTTTACAAAAGCTATTTTAATGTTGCTTTCATTGTCGTTAATGAAGATACATGTATCCATTACCACAAAAACAAAACGAAAGCACACATGTTGCCAATAAATGTAACTTGTTTTATCATTCAGAGTAAAGCAGATGAAAGGTTTTGAAGGGAACAAAACCATGGCAACAGACCCTATATATCTAGTGTGGATGTGATAAAGTATGTAATTCTCACCCCAGTGATGGCCAAGACAAACTTATAACACTGTAAGACCCTCTGTGCGTGCGTACACACACACACACTCTACAATCTTTTAAAACTGTCTCTAGAAAAATGGGCCTCTGTTCAAAAATTTTAGGTATTCGTAGAAGTCTGTTCTTGAATCCCAGTCAGCTCTTCCTGTGTACAATCTACACTGGATCATCCAGAAATAGTGTGAAAAGTGGAATTTGAGCTGGGTCTCAGAGGTGAGGTAGTAGATTAAAATGGGGGTATTGAGGGCATTGGACTCCATGTTTTCTGTTCAGCAGGAGAACTGCTGAAGTTTTACCTCCGGGATCCCTTCAGAGGGAATTCCTTGGACCAACTTTGTGCTTTGTAAACATCTTGACATTTGACATATAGCATTGGAATTTAAAGGAATATGAACTTGTGATTTTCTGGGGAGGAGACTTCATCAGATTTTCAGAAAAAAAAATAGTTATGGATGTTTTGCCTACATGTATGTATCCAGGGTGTACAATGCCCTCAGGGGCAGAAGAGGTGTCAGATCTTCTGGAACTGGGGTACCAGGAGCTAGTGAGCCATCGTGCAGGTGGAGGCACCGAATTTAGGTCTTTGGAAGGACAAGTGCTCTTAGCCCTGGAGCCATTTTTCCTGCCTGAGGAGGTTATTTTTAATTAAAAAAAAAAAAGCAACTCTACTATAAACATCTCTAAAGAACAAGTTTTCGCCCTGTTTTTTTCATGTTAGTTTTTTTGGTAAAACTTTCAATTTTATCTTTTAACATAAATATATCCCAGTTACTTCCTTGAAGCAACAAATTCAAATCATTGGATTTTTTTTTAAAAAAAAAATATGACAACTGTTTTGAGAGCCATAAATCATTATGGAAAAAATGAACGAAATCAGACTTATGCTCCATCAAGGACATAGCGTCATCATTCAGTTTCAGTGACCTTTGACCTTGACTATCTTAAGAGCCACCTCTGCTTGCTGTGAAGCTCTGCGGGCAGAGCCTGTTTGCCAATACTGGAAAACAGATGAGATCGCAGCACCACAGCTCCTGAATGAACAAGGCTGCCCAGCACAACTGACTCCGTCCATGCCTTTTGGCTACAGGTCTGTAAGTAGAGACTGTGTGTTGGTTTCCTGGCTGCCCAGACTTGAATAATCTCACAGAAACTGTATTAATTACAACACTGTTTGACCAGTGGCTCAGGCATGTTTCTAGCTAGCTCTTACATCTTAAATGAACCTATTTCTATTAATCTATGTTATCACCACAGGGCTGTGACCTACCTACCGGTTCCCGTGCCTTTCTCCTTTGGCAGCTAAGTGGCATCTGTCAGACTCTACCTTCTTTCTCCCAGCATTCAGTTTAGTTTTCCTACCTAGCTCTGTTCTGCTCTGCCATAGATCAAAGCAGCTTCATTATTAACCAATGGTAATAAAACATATTCACAGCATACTTAGGGGACTCCCACATCACAGGCACCTCCTTCAGTGGGTAAAAATGCATTTGTTTCTGCACACTTTGATATCTGCTGCAAGCCAACGTTCTCCCCTACGGTTTCTCCAGCAGCATCTATGCAGAAACTTAACAAGATCTTTTAGCTTTGAACTTTCATTCGTGAAAAAAAAAATCCATTGACGTTAAGATTACTGTCTCTCCAGCCTGTGTGCCCTTGCACAGGGCAGCAAAAACAGTTTTTCAAGTATGCTCCCTTCCTAAACATATCTTAAACTAGCTACTAGACCGTGTTAGAAATACTAGTTGTGCTATCTCGCTGAATTACAAACTTTGACGTCCCTTAAACCTGGTAAAACACTGCTGGAATTGGTTGCATTACTTCTGGAAATTCTGTTGGAAAGAGCACCGTTGAGTAAAGAAACATTGTGGATTTCATCACTAGCTCTAAAGAGGCCCTGACTAATGAATCCCCTTTCCCATGAGCCACTGCTAACGGTTTAATGGTGACACATATACCCACTGTATATGTAACACGCACAGGTTTTGCAAGTGAATAAGACTCTTTGTAGGATACAAATAAATACTTTTCACTGACTGTAACAACTTCTCAGAGCTTTTTTTTCTCCCCTTATTTGAAGAATCTTAAACATTCAAATTATTCTTTTGGTTTATTGCAGTGTGTTGCATACTTTTATTACAGTGTCAACTCGGCTGCTTTCATGGTCTCTGCAGCCAAATCCTCATGAAAAATCAAGCTGGGGTTATTTATTTTTCACATCATCACGAATATTAGAAATAAATCTATATTGCAAAGATGATTTGGCTTTTTTTTCTTGTCAATTTGGGTATTCTACAGTATGGCTAGGAAGAGTTAGACAGTTATTCATACCTGAAAAACAGCTTAGTCCTAAAATATGAGTATCACTTACAATTTTTAAAATAAATGCTAGCTTTAGTGTAGCATAATTAATAAAAACCCACAGGCAGAAATTGGGATTCAACCTGAAGGTCAGAAAAGCAAAACAGCTAGCCACTGGCTCTTACTCAGTCCAAAATGGCGATCATGCCTCCGGGAATCTCAGAATGAGACTGTATCTGAGAGCTGTCTCCTTTCCTATATTCCTCTCTAGGCTGAGATTAAAGGCATGCACCACCTGGTTTCTATGGCAAATTAGTATGGAAAAGGGAAAATGCTGTGGGTTAATGCTCTGTTTACTGTAAAGATTTGTTGTATTGGTTTAATAACATGCTGATTGGCCAGTAATCAGGCAGGAAATGTAGGCAGGGCAACCATAGGAGAATTCTGGGAAAAGAAAGACAGAGATTCAGTCACAAGCCAGACACAGAGGAAACAAGGTGAGTATGTCTTAGTAAAGGTACCAATCCACAGGGCTAAACATAGATAAGAATTATGGGTTAATTTAAGTTGTAAGAGCTAGTAAATAAGAAGCCTGAGCTAATAGACCAAACAGTTTATAATTAATATAAGCCTCTGTGTGTTTATTTAATACTGAATGGCTGTGGGACCAAGCAGGACTGAAAGTTCAGTCTACACTTTAGTTTATGAAATTACACTTGTGGTTATATTTTTAAAATGCTGTTTATAGCTAAACAGTGGTATACACCTTTAATCCCAGCCCTTGGGAGGCAGAAGCAGGTGAATCTCTTAGTTTGAGGTCAGCCTGGCCTACAGAGTGAGTTCTGGTACAATCAGGGTTACCCAGAGATACCTATTCTTGAAAAACCAAAATAATACTACTAATAAAAATAGATTCGAGCAGATGAGGGAGGGTGACTTGATCGGGGGAGGGGGAGGGAAATGGGAGGCGGTTGCGGGGAGGAGGCAGAAATCCTTAATAAATAAATAAATTAAAAAAATCTCGGGAGGTGGGGAAGAATTGGGAGAGCAGATTAAACATGATTAAAATGTATTGTATAAACTGAGCATGCTGGATGCATGCCTTTAATCTCAGTACTCAGGAGACAGGGAGGTGGATCTTAGTTTGAGGCCAGCCTGACCTACAAATCAAATTCCAGAACAGCCAGGGCTCTGCACAGAAACTGTCTTGAAAAACCAATAAACCAATGTGTGTATATATGTGTGTATACATATATAATTGTCTTAATAAAAATTTGATCATATCTAATATGTGTTGAGGGGAGAGCACATGAGCGCAGGTGTCCATGGAGACCAGAAGAAAGTGTCGGATCTCTGGAGCCAGAGCTGCAGGTAGTTGTGAGTTCCTTGCTGTGGCTGCTGGGATCCTGGTCTGCTGTGAGACCAGTATGTGCTGCTAACTGCTGAGCCGTCTCTCCAGACCTCACAACAGCAGTTTTAAAATCCATCCTATAATTTCTACCGTCTAAAAATGTTTTTGTCTTGTTTTTCTATTGAACAAATAGACAAAGCTCCAGACCAAAGCAATTTATGAAAGAAAGCGTTTAGCTGGGCGGCCGTCGTGCGTGCCTTTAATCCTAGTGCGTGGTAGGCGGAGGCAGGCGGCCAGCCTGGTCTACAGAGTGCGTTCCAGGACAGCCCGGGCTACCTAGAGAAAAACAAACACATCATTTCATTTGAGGGTTAATATTTCCAGAGGGCTAAAGTCCACGGTCGTGACGACAAGCGTGGCGCTGGGGCGGTAACTGAGGGTTTCCATGTTGAGGCGGCAGTGAGACCTCAAAACCCACCCCAGAGACAGTTCCTCCAGCAAGGCCATATCTGTATGTCTCTCCCAAACAGTTCCACCAACTGGAAACTTCGGAGCCTATGGGGCCCTCTCCTTCAAACTACCACAGTGCTAATTTGATAATTAGACAGTGAAGAAAGATGGCAGGAAAATATTAGGAAATCTTTTTTATAATAATTACATAATTGTTTTCTGTAATTAAACCCTTCTGTTTCTTTAAGAACTGAAAAGTTCGTATCAGGGAAAGAACCTTCAGAGCACCCGGTAGTCTGAGCTGAGGTGTTTCGGGCAGAGTTCATGGTGTCATAGGTCAAGAAAGCAGGTTCTGCACAACACGCACATGTCCTGTGTTTAAAGCAAAGGTCGCAGTGATGTGGCTCCATACAACTCGGGTGGACCTGTGCTGCCGGAAACGCCTTGGGTTCATTGTGTGTTTGATTCTGAGTCCATTTTTGGCCCTTAGACATTTAGAAACCTTTTGCTGTTGCCAGATTTGTGATGACTCCCTTACATGGTCTTGTGTGGAATAGAGATCCAGTGTTTAAGAAACTGAGCGTTTTTTTTTTGTTAATTCAACCGTTCATATGGACAGGATGAAAAGAGAAGGTCAAGGAGATTGTACGAGAGAGATCAGAGTTAATGCTTTTGAAATGTCATTTTATCTGTATGGGTATTTTCCCTGCATGTATCTTCATGACTACAGAGAGCAGAAGAGGGGTTGGGTGCCCTGGAACTGGAGTTACAGACAGTTGTGAGGCACCAGGTGGGTGCTGGGAATCAAGCCCAGGTCCTCCGGAAAAACATCCTTCTCTCCAGCCCTCATCCCCACGCTGCTGGCTTTCTACCTCAGCCTAATAAAGATATGTAACCCTTCAATGACTAATTGAGTTTCTCTTCCATAAGATTTTGCTAAGTCTTGCGATAGCCGTGTCCTTCTGTGTCCTCTTTTTACTTAACATTTCTTCAGCTTGCTAACCTGAATGGCACACTCATTACCCGCTAAAGACATCGGCCACCGTGTATTTTCACTTCCATACTTCTCAGAGATGGTGTTGACTGTCTTATTTCTGAAGAACCAGCCTCGGGTAATAAGGATATTATATAATAGCCTGTGCACTTAGTCGCTATTACAATTTGAGGTTACAATTCTGAATTCTAGCACTCTTTAACAGACTGACCAGAACTTGAAACTCGGCCTTGGCCTCTGGTGCCGAAAATAAGCAATTTAACGTTTTTGAAGCACAGTGGCAAATTGCATCTCTGGGGAGGTAGAATGGTTTAAGCCGTCAACAGTCTGTAGAATATGTTGGCACTTGTCTGTAATTTCAGTAGATAGAAGCAGGAGGGTTAGCAGTTCACAGTCATCCTCAGCTACATAACAAGTTCAAAGCCAGCCAGGGCCACCTGGTACCCTATCTTTAAAAACAAGGGTCTGGAGAGATGACTCAGTCGTTAAGAGCATTGGCTGCTTTCCCTGGGGGACCCACGTTCAGTTCCCAGCACCCACACTGGGCAACTCAATACTGCCTTTCATTCCATCTTCAAGGTTCCGGACACCTTCAGCCCTCCAAACATCTTCGTTCCCGCGCACAAACCGAAGTACGTGCACATAATAAAAAATAAAAATTTTAAAGAAGAAAAATGCCTGTTTTGTCTTCTTTTCTGTGCAGTCTTGAGCACATATATTGGTCAGTGATTTGTGACATTCAGAAAAGCTGTTACCAAGGATGGGGAAGCACGGTACACTGCAAGAACTGGGAGTCTGTGCAGCTAGACTGTAAAGTTTAGCAAATGACAGCCCAAATCCCATAGATAAAGACCAGACTGTGATGAATATTGGGAAGATGGGTCATAGTAAATCTGTTTGTTGGATCTTTTGCAAAACAATAAAGTAGGGCCTTGAGAGATGGCTTGCAGGCAGAGACAGGAGCATTAGTGGGACTTGCTGTCTTCAAGCCTAGCCAAGAAAACATGAGCCTCAGCTTCAAGGGAAGACTCCTCCTCAAAGGATAGACAGTGATGGTGGGGGACACGTGTCCCCTCTCCTGGCCTCCACACATGTACGTGCACACAGTCACACAAAACTTAAAAAAAATTCTTTGAAGTTGCACACAAAACTTAAAATTTGAGGGGCTGGAGAGATGGCTTAGTGGTTAAGAGCACTGACTGCTCCTCCAGAGGACCCGGGTTCAATTCCCAGCACCCACATGGCAGCTCGCAGCTGTCTGTAGCTCCAGTTCAAGAGAATCTGATGTTGTTATACCAACGTGCATGAAATAAAGTTAAATAACTTAAAAAAAAACTTAAAATTTGAAGTTGCAGTTAGATAAATCATATTGGACTTTGAGGTCCACCACTTGAAAACTAGCTGGTTATAATCTGGCCGTCCTCAAGGACCAGAAAGGGACAACACTTAGTGTAAGCCTTGGTTGGTGGCATTAAAACAGAAGTTACCAAATGACAATGTTAAAGTCATGAGAAGCTGGACTTGAAAAGGAGAGTTGTTCTTGTTTTGGATGCTTGCTGCCTTTATGTTTCTGTAAATTGAACTCTGGCCTCTTCTAGGCAAACATTCTACGATGGAACTCTCCCTGGCTTAATCGTGTTCACATGAAGGTAGAGGAATTAACGGCTTAGAAAGAAAGACTTCACCGTGGCAGAAGGAAATCAAACGCCTTTATTCAGGGGGCTAGGTCTTTGGCAGTGATCTCTGTATGCTGTTTGTTCTAGCCTGGCCCTTCCAGCCATGGGCTTCTTACTGTGTTTACAGTACTAGACATGAATTCCCCGCTGCGAAGCGGGCCTCAGGTCATAGCAGAGAGCACTTGGTTATGGCCATAGCAAACTTGCCACCTATTTGTCCCAATGGGGACATTTTAGTTATCAGGTCAGTAATGCCCCATCTCAAAACCTACAGCTGTGTACAACTGTAGCTAACAATCCCCCAGCCTCCACAACACCTTGTTGGGAGCAGTGAGACCCCAGATCCTGAATTTCTTGTAATCCCCTGATCTGAGTGCCTACAGCTGCTCTGAGCGCGAGACCTTCAGGAGTTCCTGATGGCAGGAGAGTGGTTTCTGGTGGGTTTGGCTGAGGTGTGGCTATCTCTATATAATCTGCCCCTGAACACAAGAAAGGGAGCATTCTTGGGGAATTCAAGGATGACCCATGTCGCAGTCTGTGTGTGTGTGTCTGTGTATTTTAACCTCCAGCCCCTTGCCTGAAGCTCGCGAACTGGGTGCCAGCGCACAGAGCGCAAACACGGAGGCGCGGTGCGCAGCAACACCTACCACTGAAGACTAGCTAGCAGGAAAGAAGCTTCCAGCACAGTTCCAGCCTCCTTTCTCTTAGTTCCTGTGACCAGAGCAGTAGGGTCATACCGTCCAGTTCTCGTGGACAGCCAGCAGCAGCAGCAGCAGCAGCAGCAGCAGCAGCAGCAGCAGCAGCAGCAGCAATTGCCTGTATTGTCTGTGGGTCTCAGAGACCTCCCTGACCAATAACAGGTCACAGGAAGCACCCCACTCCAGGCACGTGTGTTCCCATAAAATAGCATGTGACTTCTAGGAGCAGCTTTTTACAACAGTTAGGACTGAGTGTACAGAAACAGAATAGTTACATGAACCCCCAGCATGTACCTCCCTCAGCTGACAGTATGTTCACCATTGCTAGTGCACAGCCGATCTTGTTTTGTCTAATACAGTGGTTCTCGACCTGTGGGTCACAATGCTTTTGAGGGTGCTGCTCAACCCTTTCACAGGGGTGGCGTATCAAATATCCTGCATATCAGATCCTTACCATTGCAACCTATCGCAGTAACAAAGTTAGAGCTATGAAGTACCAACGAGAAGAATTTTATGGTTGGGGTCACCACAACATGAGGCGCTGTGTTAAAGGGTCGCAGCGTTGGGAACATTGGGAGCCACCGGTCTAGTCCCTCGCACACCGCACTACCTTAACTGGAATTATCTAAAAGAAAATTGCAGGCGGCATGTAATTCCACTTACAAATTCTTCACTAGGTATTATGTGTATAATTGTAAAAGGTTTTTTTTTCATCTTTGGCAGATAATTTGACAGATCATGGCGACTATAGAAGAAATTGCACATCAAATTATTGAGCAGCAGATGGGTGAGGTATGTCTAGTTTCCGGCTCATTTGCTGACCTACCGAGCTTTCGCTTATGCTAAATGTCTGTACTAGCTTTTGGAAGTGCAGGGTGCAGATAGCTCAGCTTTCAGATAGCGTCTCTGTGTGGTGAAAAGGGGTTAAATAATGCAGTAAATTGTAGTAAGTAGTATGGCTTCAGTCTGTACGGGGCTGTGGAATGCACATAGACTAAATGTTTATAAAAATAAATGAAAAGCTAATAAAGAGTTAGGAGTAGGAGGGGATCTGATCAGGGAATATTGTTTGGGGATTAGGAAATCTGAGGCCAGTCTTGACTACATCCTTGGTATGTATATATATATAATTTAACTTTATTTTATGTGCATTGGTGTGAAGGTGTCAGATCCCCTGGAACCAGAGTTTCAGATAGTTGTGAGCTGCCATGTGAGTACTGGGAATTGAACTCAGGTCCTCAGGAAGCACACTCAGTGCTCTTAACCACCAAGCCATCTCTCCAGCCTCAGTTTTTTTGTTTTTTTATGGCATATGTTTTGGGGATTTTATCCAAAGTTTGTGACCTGTTACTCCCATAGACACAGTTAATTTTGACTCTTCAGTCTGAACTATTTTGACCACATCTGACATGGTTATTTTTGAAGTGATTAAAAATGCTGGGACATGTCAGGCCCCAGAAGCAAGCATCAGAAAACACAACACTGCCTCTTAGTGACCTTCCCTGGCCTCCATTCCCTGTAGAAAAGAGAGATAGGCCCTGCTGTGCAATAGCACCCATGACAACCAGTCTCAAGGAGCAGGGAGATGGTGCCTGCCACTAAATCTAACAACCAGAGTTTGGTCCCCAGAACCTGTATGATGAGGAGGAAAGAGAACTCTTGAAGGTGTCCTCTCCCTCTGCATGCACGTTAAGGGTGCATGCTATGGCATGTACATGTGCACACACGTGCACACTCACGCAAGTAAATGTTCAAAACTAAAAATACTAAAAAGAAGCAGGCTCAGTCCAGATCTGCAGTATAATGCAGGGCAGTTGGTTTAAGGTCTGATAGTAATAACTGGATCAGACCCTTGAGATGGCTTAACAAATAGAGGCCGATTCTGAGCAAGCCTGGTGACGTGAGTTCAAGCCCTGGGACACAGAAAGGTGGAAGGAAGGAAGCAGCTCCACAGGGGTGTTCTCTGACCACCACACACATGCAGTTCTCTCTTGTGCACACGCGTGTACACACACACATACACATACACACATGCACAATAATAAGATAATAACTAGGATAGGATAGATTGTTCAAACAAATATCTGCATAGTTCAGTCAAGTTGTATCATAACCATACTATGATATGGTTGATAAGGTTCGACTGCCTCATATAAGTAAGTCTGATGATTATAGTAATGTAATAATGTAATAAAAAAGTCTTCCTCACGATATTAGTACCTATAAAAATTATTAATTTACCTGTCAGGCTACTGGCACATGCCTACAGTCCCAGAACTCAGGAGGTAGAGGCTGGAGGATCTCAAGTTCAAGGCCAGACTGGGCATAAATAATAGTGGACAAAATGATTAATTGTAAGAAAAAAGATTAGAATGTTTATGACTTCATGAGACATAGTACCTGTTTCTTCAGTGGTCTCTCTGCCCTGCCCTGGGTTCTCCATTTGTACGCGATGTGACTCCTGAGTCCACACTGCCGCTGACTTTTGCAAAGCTGCATGTCATGTTTGGTGCTATCGATGAACACGTTCCACAGATCAGCATGCTATTAAAATATTCTGTTCTTTTCTGCACTATCTCTGTAAGACAGAGTTTTCTTTTTAAATTTGAACCAGAACAACATATTCTAATAGTCCAAAGGAAGGAACAGACAGGAACTTACAACTCTGTTAAAGCAGATATTGAAAGAGCTCACAGAAATGTAAAACAGCACCACTCTCGCTATTGCATATTTAGTGGAGAAATAAACTTAGTTTTCATGAAATGTTATTTCCTATTAGTGAATATGATAAGAAGTTTTTAAATGAATAAAGGGTTTTAATTATCTTAGAAATTTTATTATGCCTTCCCCACCCCCGCTTTCTTCATTTTATTCCCATAGGAAGCCAGGGTAGAGCCAGCACATGTCCCCAGGCCTCAGGAGCGTCCTTAGCAGATGTTGCCAGACCTGTGTTCTGTCCTGAGTCCTCTCAAGCATTTGTACGTCTAGATAGAGCAGGCCACGTCCTTCTGTCACCGGGGGCTCTTGAGAAGCTTGGTGACGTTTCCCTTGAGAGTGGTACTTCTTGTCAGGTCCCTCTTCCTGCTGGGTCCCTTCTGCAGCTGATGGGGTCCTTTCCATCCTCCTGGATCTTGGCGTGGTTGTCTAACTTGGCAGAGAGCTGGCTCCAGACTTTTATTGAGTGTCGAGGGGACCTGAGACCTGCGAATTGCTTACCTAGTTACTGCTCTCCATTGAGATCAAGATTATTATCTGTTTAAAGATTATTCTGTTACACTGTAGTAAATACCCTTTCACCCATCTAATGTTTCATCCCAGTGACAGGTAGGTAGGTCATGCGTGTACCTAGTTCTCTTTTCTAAAAACTAAGTGAACATTAGACTTTTAACTCACAATCATACAGTTATTTTCATTGCTACCTCATAGCTGAAATTTTTCTACTGTTAGAAATGAAAATATGAATAGTTTTCTAGATAGAGATTTGCAAAAGGTGTCGTAACCCACAGGTGGAGAACCGTTGAGTGACAAGTATGAAGGAAGGAATCAAAGTAGTGATAATCAAAACCAAATAATCTTGCTATTGTACTTTTATTGATTTATTTATTGATTGATTGATTTTGTATTTTTGAAACAGGGTTTTTCTATGTAGCCCTGGCTGTTCTGGAGCTTACTCTGTAAACCAGGCTGGCCTCAAACTCAGAGATCATTAAAAGGAGAATTGTCATTTTAAAAGTGTATAACTTGCTATTCTAGCTTGTTTTGAAGTTAAAATTGATTCATTAAAGGAAAACAAAAGCCAGTTATGGTAGCGGATTGTGAGTTCAAGGCCAATATGGCTACATAGCCAGACCTGCCTCAAAAGGAAGCAGACACGATTGGGTTGAATCGATTATTAACGTGCATGATTGTGTTAGATTGTTACAGAGCAGCAGAGCGAGCAGAAAATCCAGATTGTGACAGCACTTGACCATAGCACGCAGGGCAAGCAGTTCATTCTGGCTAATCATGAAGGCTCCACCCCGGGAAAGGTCTTCCTCGCCTCTCCAGATGCCGCAGGAGTAAACCAGCTGTTCTTTGCCACTCCCGATCTGTCCACACCACACCTCCAGGTAAATCACAGTAAAAAACATGTCTTTCTTATCAGGGAAGCAACTAACAAAAGAGTAACAGAGAAGTAAATCTGAAGGAAGAAAGTACAGCTTCTTAGTAGCATCCTAGTAGCTGTACACAGTGATGAGCTCTTTATACAAGTTAATGGGCTCCGTCGTTTACTCAAGGCCCCTCCGTCTCATCTCAATAATGACCGTTATGTGATATCTGTGTGGCAGTCATATTTGCATAATCATAATTAATCTGTCAACAACCAGGGGCTCATTTGTGTGACACAGGGTCTCACTGTGCAGCCCAGGTTGCCTTCACACAAAGATCCTCGTCCCCTAGCCTCACACCACCGTGTCACCACCAGCTCTACTCTATGCTTTTTCTGGGTCGTTTCATCCAGAAAGGTTCTGAACTGTCAAAGACAGATGTCATGAAAGGCCTTAGAACTATAGAATACCGAGACGTGTTTCTATATGAATGATTTTATACATGACTAACGTCAGTATGTATGAGTAGCTTACATTTAAAAATACTCACATATTTATGCGTTGTACTTTTTTCTAAAGATTTATTTATTTTATATGTATGTGTGTACCTGAGGATATTTGCATGCACAACATGTATGCAGGTGCCTGTGGAGGTCCGAGGAAGGTGTCAGTCCCTGGAACTAGGTGTACAAATTGGTTGTGAGCCACCTGATGTGAGTGCCGGGAACCGAACCCATGACCTCTAAAGAGCAGCAAGTGCTCTCAGCCACCAGTTGATTTTGGTGTTTTGGTTTTGTTCTTGATAGAGCTTCTTTATGTAGCCCTGGCTAGACTGGAACTAAGTAAATGGAACAGGCTGGACTTGAATTCACAAAGAGCCTCCTGCCCTCCCCACCCCTTCTCACAATACTGGGAACAAAGGTGGTGTCTGAATGAGCTGGTGTGATTATTGTGGAACAAGGATATAGGTACTCATAGTTTTCACCTTGATTGCACTGAAGCATTTTTTTTTCCTTTGTGGAAGAAGGCTAGCTTCGCTGCTACATCCATAGAGATGTTCTTAGGTGAAGGGCAGCTTATGTCGAAGCAAGCAGTGTCCCTGACCTTTCACTGTTGGACAGCATGAAGCTCGCGCTGATCAATGACGCATTTCTTCTCTAAAGCTCTTTACAGAAAATTCTCCTGACCAGGGACCAAATAAGGTTTTTGACCTCTGTGTCGTGTGTGGAGACAAAGCCTCAGGTAGGGTCAAAAATAATTCTGCGTATTTTACACTGTTTAAAGTAACTGCTCCTCAGCTGTGTTCCCTCTAAAATTAGAAAATAAACCGAAGAATGTTTTTATGCTTCATCTTTGTGGCCTATAGCTTCACTTTTTTCTCTTTTTATACTTTTCCTTCAATGTCGTTTAATTTGATTTATAGTGGCATCAAATATTGGTTTTGTTTTCCTTGTGTAGAAGTAAACACATAAAAAGTGTTAAATGTAAAAAAATTGTATTTGCCAAAGGGATCCCCAGTAAATGATTTGTGGT
Source organism: Microtus pennsylvanicus (assembly GCF_037038515.1). NCBI lineage: Eukaryota > Metazoa > Chordata > Mammalia > Rodentia > Cricetidae > Microtus > Microtus pennsylvanicus. The sequence goes on along the minus strand of NC_134598.1, from coordinate 30,046,585 downwards.
CTTTAATAATACATTATGTTGTTAATTTTTTTTAACACGCTTTCCTGAAGGCGTAAGTCACAAACAATGCCACACCAGTTTGGAATTATGATTAATAGGGTGGTATTTATTTAAAGGGGAAAAAACTTACAGATAACCGGCCCAGACAACAGCCTTCTGCGCAATCAGGAAGAGAAGGGAAGTAGTGGCTTTTTTAAAGGGAGAGAGACCACGCCCCAATGAGCTGGTATCTCAGCGGCTATTGGCTGGAGGAGTGGAAGGACCTCCTGCAACACTTCCCCAAACCATGTTTTAGGAATTCAGAGTAGATTGGATTGCTGAAGTAGAAGGTTCTTTGGTCAGTCTTTATTTGGAGTTCTGCGTTTCTGATTCAGTTACCTTTGGATTGCTGAAGTAGAAGGTTCTTTGGTCAGTCTTTATTTGGAGTTCTGCGTTTCTGATTCAGTTACCTTTCCGTTCAGGAATGAACCAGGCCTGGCCATGGTTAGCAACTGTGTTCAGATGGGGTCTGCTGGGGAAGTACGACTCTAGGACCTGGGTGGACTGTTTTCAGTCATGTCTGAGTGCTCAGCGAGAGATCATGTAAATTCTGATCATCGCTGACTTCCTGTCAGAAGTTCTCGCTCATGTCTGTTCATACATGTGCTCAAGTGTCGCTGGGGCGGAGCTTAAGGGCCCAGCTTGTCTTTGTTAAATTTCTTTTTTGAAATTTCATTACAAAACTCTCCATTCGAGCTTTCTCTCAAGTGTGTGTAAGTTGTTAATCATATAAAACAAATGATTGGTCAAATAACAGGTTAATTAAAATGTGATATGTGTATGAGCAGTTTGGCTGGTTGTATCTGTGTGTGCAGTGTGTGCACCTGATACCTGTGGAGGCGAGAAGAGGGTGTCGAATCCCCTGAAGCTGGAGTTGCAGATGGATGGTGGTGGATGCTGGGAACGGGTCCTGGACCCGCTGCAACAGCAGCAGCTGGGAACTGGGCCCACTGCAAGGGCAGCAGCTGGGAACGGGTCCTGGACCCGCTGCAAGGGCAGCAGCTGGGAACTGGTCCTGGACCCGCTGCAAGGGTAGCAGCTGGGAACTGGTCCTGGACCCGCTGCAAGGGCGGCAGCTGGGAACTGGTCCTGGACCCGCTACAAGGGTAGCAGCTGGGAACTGGTCCTGGACCCGCTGCAGGGGCAGCAGCTGGGAACGGGTCCTGGACCCGCTGCAAGGGCAGCAGCTGGGAACTGGTCCTGGACCCGCTGCAAGGGCAGCAGCTGGGAACGGGTCCTGGACCCGCTGCAAGGATAGCAACTGCCCTTCCCACCAAGCCATCATTTTAGCCCCAGACTATAGTCGCTTTATTATGAAGTTTATAGCTGGGCGGTGGTGGCGCACGTCTTTAATTCCAGCATTTGGGAGGCAGAGGCAGGTGGATCTCTGTGAGTTTGAGGCCAGCCTGGTGCACAGAGCTAGTTCCAGGACAGGCTCCAAAGCTACTAAGAAACCCTGTCTCTAAAAAAATAAAGGAGTTTCCAAAGTGGAGCTGACAAAGGAAGGTTATTATCATTCCAGTACTAGGTAGCACTTTCCTTTTTTCTGGAGCACAGAGCTGTAATATTAAAGCATCTATTATAGCCAAGGATGCGGACTGGTGGTAGAAGGCTTGCTTAGCATTTCCAGGTGATGCATTCCCCCAGCAGCAGGGGGCGTTGTTGCATGATAGATGACATAACAGTCATTTGTGAGCTTTCTTAGGATTGGAAATTTTAACGCACATAATAGAATTTTTATGATGACTTTGTTCCTAAGTTCTCCAGTACTTTTAATGTTACACAATAAAATTTAAAGCTGTCTATCATTAAACTTACCACAGGATATGGTTGTTTGGTTCTCTACTTAAATAAATCCTAAAAGAAAATTTTGTCAGAATCTCAAAATCACAATTTCATTTTATATATTGTTGCTTTGATAGAAAAAAAACGAACTTATTTCCCTTCAATTCTTATAGTATGTTTTGTATTTTCTTAAACATTTCATCTCTAGGGCGTCATTATGGAGCGATAACCTGCGAAGGCTGCAAAGGATTTTTTAAAAGAAGCATCCGAAAGAACCTAGTTTATTCGTGCCGCGGATCCAAAGACTGTGTAATTAATAAGCACCACCGAAACCGCTGTCAGTACTGCAGGTTACAGCGCTGCATCGCTTTCGGGATGAAGCAGGACTGTATGTACCTGCTTGGAAGGGGTGATGGTTTTTAGACCGCAGCACATGGAACGTGCATACAATTAGCTCTCTCTTGCGGGTCAGCTCTCCGCAGGCTGTTTTGGTCACTCTTCTGTGGCTGTAATTAAACTCTATATACATAAGGGACGGCTCCCTTCAGTTCTTGGCAGTGAGGTTTTTTTAAGAGTTCTGTTTTTCTACCACAGGAGTGGCAAAATAGGAAGGCAGGATAAGATGTAAGTTGACCAGTTTCACAAATAGGGGCAGCATCATTGAACGTGGATAGACTGTAAAGACTGACGGTTGCCTTTGGGATTCAGTCAGAAGCAGTGTCTCCCTCTGATGACAAGAAGCTTAGATTTACAAATTCCCATAGCGTCTGTATCGTAGTATAATTATTTAACATGTTTTTATAGCCGTTCAGTGTGAAAGAAAACCCATTGAAGTATCCCGAGAAAAGTCTTCCAACTGTGCGGCTTCCACAGAAAAAATCTACATCCGCAAAGACCTCCGAAGCCCGCTGGCTGCAACTCCGACCTTTGTGACGGATGGCGAGACCACCAGGTGCCATACAGATGACAATAAGAAGCTGGGTCCTTTGCTTCTCTTCCCACATCAAGTAAGACTAAAATTCGGGCTTCATTTGTTCCAGGTCTACAGGACTGTTGGATTCGGGAATGTTCGTAAACATTCACCAGCCTGGGATAAAAACAGAACCAGCTATGCTGATGACCCCCGATAAGGTAAGGAATACGATTCAAGACCCCTCTCCTGCCCCTCTGCCCCAGTGCTGGAGTTTGAGCCCTTGACCCCATGCTGGGCTCCTGAGCAGTAATCCCTGTTTTCTTCTTTAAAAAGTTTTACTTATTTGTATATTTTCTGTATGAGTGTTCTGTCTGCATGTATGCCTGCAGGCCAGAAGAGGGCATCAGACCCCATTACTCATGATTGTGAGCCAACATGTGGTTGCTGGGAATTGAACTCATGACCTTTGGAAGAGCAGCCAGTGCTCCTAACAGCAAAACTATCTCTCCAGTCCCTAATTCCTGTTTCTAAAGCTAAAATTATTTGATAGAATTCTTCACCGTGCCACTAAAATATTATCTTTAACATGAAAGCAACAAAAATTGAAAGTATTCCCAGATTCTTTTCTTTCACCTTGAAATCAAAGTTATTAGAAAATTAATTAGTTATGTTAAACCCAAACCAGATATAATGGTACACTTCTTGTAATCCCCGCAACTTGGATGGCTAAAGGCAGAACAGTGACTGTAAATGGAGCCAGCCTGGTCTACACTCTAGCCTGGTCTACACTCTAGCCTGGTCTACACTCTAGCCTGGTCTACACTCTAGCCTGGTCTACACTCTGATTTGAGGGTCAGCTGTGATGTATTGTGAGCCCACCTGAAAAAAACCAGCAGAAGAAAAGCACAGAATTCTTGCATGTATTCCTCTTATTTTCCCTGCTAGATTTATTAATGCCAAAATACTTGATAGTTCAAGCAAAGGGAAGTTCTCAGTATCCCTCAGTCGGAACACGCATTTGAGTCTCAGGATGATGTACAGCCCCTGATTGCCTGTGACCTCAGCCACTGTTTGTCCTCAGCATTTCCGTGGGGTCTGGGATCAGGGCAGAATGAGATGGCCTGTGATCTCAGATTCCACACCCAAGTCATCTAGACTATCTGCGACTGGAGCAGACCTTTCTTTGTCACGGGTCTAAAGGAAAGATTTCTGTACGTGTGTGCACACACATCCGTGTGTACATGCCTGTGTGCCTCCTCATGCTCATGTTCAAGGCTGGAGGAGATGCCCTGCTCCATTGCCATCTGCCTTGTTCCCTGAGAGAGGGTCTTGCCAAACCTGGAACAAGGAGCCCCATGGTTGTGTGTGCGCTGGGGATCCGAACTGAGATCTTCCTGCCTGCACAGCAGCCTCTGCTGCCCCTTAGAAGCCATCTCTCCAGCCCTAAAAGGTTTCTCTATTTAGGTAAAGTGTGTAAGCTTTCTGTAATTTCCCAAAACTGTATGAGAAGAAAGACGTTTTCCTAAAAAGATTTTTAGTCTGTTTTTGTCATGTTTATTTATTTACTGTGTGTGTGTCTGTGTGTGTGTCTGTGTGTGTGTGTGTCTGTGTGTGTGTGTATGTGTCTGTGTGTGTGTGTGTGTGTGTCTGTGTGTGTGTATGTGTCTGTGTGTGTGTGTCTGTGTGTCTGTGTGTGTGTGTGTGTGTGTATGTGTCTGTGTGTGTGTGTGTGTCTGTGTGTGTGTCTGTGTGTGTATGTGTCTGTGTGTGTGTGTCTGTGTCTGTGTGTGTGTCTGTGTGTGTATGTGTCTGTGTGTGTGTGTATGTGTCTGTGTGTGTGTGTCTGTGTGTGTGTGTGTCTGTGTGTGTGTGTCTGTGTGTGTGTCTGTGTGTGTATGTGTGTGTGTGTCTGTGTGTGTGTGTCTGTGTGTGTGTGTCTGTGTGTGTGTGTGTCTGTGTGTGTGTGTGTCTGTGTGTGTGTCTGTGTGTGTGTGTCTGTGTGTCTGTGTGTGTGTGTGTCTGTGTGTCTGTGTGTGTGTGTGTATGTGTCTGTGTGTGTGTGTGTATGTGTCTGTGTGTGTGTCTGTGTGTGTGTGTGTGTGTCTGTGTGTCTGTGTGTGTGTGTGTGTCTGTGTGTGTGTCTGTGTGTGTATGTGTCTGTGTGTGTGTGTGTCTGTGTGTGTGTGTGTCTGTGTGTGTGTCTGTGTGTGTGTGTCTGTGTGTGTGTGTCTGTGTGTGTGTGTGTCTGTGTGTGTGTGTGTATGTGCGTGTTTCTGTGTGTGTGTGTCTGTGTGTGTGTGTGTGTGCGTGTGTGTCTGTGTGTGTGTCTGTGTGTGTGTGTCTGTGTGTGTGTCTGTGTGTGTATGTGTCTGTGTGTGTGTGTCTGTGTGTCTGTGTTCACCGTCATGCACATGAGGAAGTCAGAGGACAACTTTCTGGAGTTGGTTCTCGCTCCCCACCGCGTGGGATCTTGTTGTACTCAAGTAGTCGTTGTTAGTGGCCAGTGCCTTTACTCAGAGCTGCCCTGCAGGCCCTGAGAAGGTTTGGGAGGGCCTGTGATGAGACTTTGTGCCACCTGCCCTGGGCTCTGGCTCTGCACACTCAACAGTGCCAGAGCACGGGGGTGTCATCCAATGGAAGAACATGCGCAGCAGACATGAGGTCCTTGGTTCAATCTCAGCACCAAAAAATGTAACGGAAAACACAACAAATGTCCCTAAATACTGCATCACAAGATGAGATTTTTCTTTGTCACATTACCTAAGAAGCTCCGGTGGCAGAAACTTGGAAATCTAGTTAGACATATTTCCTCTCATGGAAAGGAATAGTTACACTTCTGAGTTTTAGATAAAAATTAAAATACCTAGCAGACTATGTGGGTAAATTCCTTTAATCCCGGCATTCAGAAGGCAGAGGCAGGAGGATCTCTGTGAATTCAAGGTCAGCCTGGTCTATAAGGTCTAGTTTCAACACTAAGAGAGAGATACAGAAATCTAATCTACATGGGAAGTAGAAAGTAGAAAAAGACAAGATCTCCTGAGTAAATTGGGAGCATGGGGACCTTGTGGGAGAATTGGAGGGAGGGGAAGAGGCAGGGAGGGAAGCAGAGAAAAATGTAGAGCTCGGTAAATATCAATAAAAAATGTATAAAAAAAAAGGAAAAAGAAAAGATCTAGTTCCAGGACAGCCAGGGCTACATGGAGATACCCTGGAGAGAGAGAGAGGGAGAGAGAGAGAGAGAGAGAGAGAGAGAGAGAGAGAGAGAGAGAGAGAAGGCTAATTGACTAGGACATGAGCTTTTGCAACTTGTGTGTGCTGGGTCATTCTGTTGAAGATGGATGAGGATTCGTGTTGGACAGGATTAATGGACAGGTTAATATATATGTACACATACACACATACATATATGTATATTATATGTGTACATGTATGCATACACACATAATATGTTACCATCTTTCTAGTCAGACCACAGTCATTCTGTGATTGATGCCCTAGAACTTTGGTGCTGTGATTCCTGCAGAGCCAGAGCCTAGGGCAGATGGGAGAAAGTCTTTTCACAGGCCCTCCCAAATCTCCTCAGGGCCAGCAAGCCAGCTCATAGTAAAGACATTAAGAAATACATATGTGTGTGTGTGTGTATATATATATATATATATATATATATATATATATATATATATATGGGTGTGTGTGTGTGTGTGTGTGTATGTATGTATATATATATGTCACATAAAAACTTGATAATAGGCAGGATATTCATTAAGGATCTGGGGGCACAAAAATTGTCTACTTAGTCACCAAAGGATGTTTCATATAAATTAAAGAATTAATAAAACCAATGAAACTTTCTGATATTATTCAGAATGGTTACATGTGCTAGATGTAGTGTTTTACACCTGTAATTCCAGCTCTCGGGATGCAGAGGTGGGGATCACAAGCTCAGGGCTAGCATGGGCTCTGCAGTAGGAAGCAGCAGGCCAACCGTGATAGGTATAGCAGGGCTCTGCATTAAAAAACAAAGAAACCAATCATGTATGCACAGACAAAACAAATTAACGGCTATAATGGGCAATAGAGAAGCTTAAAGGTTTTGTTATTAGGTTTGGGTGGGATAGTTTGAACATTAAAAAAGTATTATGTACTTCTGTGTATGTGTGTGCTTGTATACGTGTTTGTATATGTGTGCGTGTACACGTGTTTGTGAAGCCCCCCCCCCATGTTGGGAGGCTTATTTGATTACTCTTCATCTTATTTGTTGAGGCAGGATCTCTCAATTGGGCCCACAGACATGGCTCTCCAGTTTGCTCCAGGGCTGCCCTTTTTGTCTTCAGAGAGCTGACATTACAGACAGGACACATGTCCAGTGGCATTCACATAGACTCTAGGTGTGTGAACTTCAGTCCTGATGCTTACTGTTTGTGAGCCAAGCAAATTAACCACTGGCTCATCTCCCCGACCTCAAAAGCATTTAATAAACTGAAGCATTAAGTATATCAAAATCTTTTCATTGAAAATGATACTTCCAAAAGCTCATCTGTCACTATGAGAAGTTGCTGAGTGTCAACTCGTTGCTTTCAAGATTGCAAGCTAAAATGAAAGGAAAAAAATGAAGCCCTTCCCTGCTCTTCCTGTGCAGTGATTTTAATTAACGCATTGCAGATGCATTCAATAATTATTCATTCTTGACAAACAAGTGCAGACAAACGGGAAGGTGTGTGATCTGGCCTAAGAGCTAAGAGCTTGACTAGGAGTTTCTTCAACTCTGGTAAGAAGAAAACATAACCCAGACCAGGGGTCCATTTCCCCCTGCTCTAGTGCAGGTCTGGTCCTGCATTTCAGTTAAGACAACGACATCTGAAGTGAACACCCACGAAACTCTATCTGAGAATTGATTAAGGGGTGCAATGGAAAAAGCAAGCTCACAAATACAGAACAAAGTGGATGATGCTGCTGACCTGGCCGCTGTCGTCCTGCCATTATGCCCAAGGGAGAAGAGGACCAACTTCAAGCTTCTTCTCTTCTGCTTTTCTGCGCTTGCTCCAGCCCCTACCACCCAGGAGAGAGAGTGCCACAGCAGCCTCCTCCTCAGTTTTATCTGGTCATGTGTTCTGAGAAAACCATGTACATACAGCCAGTTACCCCAAATGTCATTGGCTAACAGATCAAAATCCCACAACATTTTCCCTTTTTTTCTAATTAAGGAGGTTCTAATCCTAACATAAAACTATATACAATAAAAACAACTATCAAGTATTATCCAGAAGAAAAGGTGCTAAGAGGCACAAAAATGAAACTGCAGCCAACAAGAATATCAAGCAAGAAATACATTCTAAATATCCAGACCATAGGTAATTGGCAAATTACAGAGATTACTCCAGTAACTGTCCTATCTTGAAGAGTCCAAGTCTTGTACCTTATTCACCCTTAGCTAAGATACAAGAGGATTAAAACTATAACTGTCTAGCCTTCAACCCCATCAAAGACCTGAGAAGGAAGGCAATATTACCTAAGTAAGCAGGAAGTGCAAGCAAGTGACTTCCAAAAGATGCAAGAAATGACAGAAACCACTGGTTGCCTAAACAGTCACCCAAAGTCTCTGCAATGTTGGGGCAACCAACTTTGGCTATAGGCCTAGAATATCTGACAGACCATATTCAGAAGCAGGAAAATTTGAAAGACTGTTCTAACCTGTCTTGGCAAGGTTCAGCAGCCACTTTTGTGTTCTGCTTGCCCAGATTGGACAGCATGCTTACTATCAGCAGTCGAGACAGGGGCAGTTCTTTGTCCAATAAACCAGTTTCGGCAAAAAGAAAACAAGTTCCACATGGAGTGTCTTTGGGAGTTGATTGGTGCTGCCAGGAGCAGATGCATCTCACGTCAACAGAACTTTAGTTGTTAAGGCATTTAAATGGCATATTCTTTATTTAAAAAATAAAACTAAATCTCTGGGGCTGGAATGGTGAGATAGCCCAGAGGTTAAGAGCCCTTACTGCTCTTGTAAAGGACCCATGTTCAGTTCCCAGCACCTACGTGGTAGTTCACAATCACTTGTAACGCTAGTCCCAGGGGCATCCTAATGCCTTCTGTTTGACCTCTGGGAGCACCAGGCTGCAGGTGGTGCACAGACTTCCATGCAAGCAAAACACTCATACACATAAAATTAAAAAATTTTAATCTTAAAAAAATTTTGGAAGTTTTAACAATATAAAATCATTAATGCTGAAAAGAATTATTACCTGGTGTCCTTTTATAGAGGAAGTAACTATGACTTAGTTATATTAGCTAGTAAGTATAATTTTTGTTTTAAACTTTTCTAATTATTTTTTAAGAACTTATATCTACTTTTAAGTCTGTATTTCCTCAAGAGTCTTTCCTTTTTTTTTTCTTTTTTCTTTAAGGTAGGCTCTCACTCTATAGCCCACACTGGCCTTGGATTTGTGGAAATCCTACCTCAGTCTCTTCAGTGCTGGGATTGCAGAAATGAGCTGCTATATTCATCAATTTCATTTATTAATTTGCTTTTCCTTTAGTATGCCATAACCTAGAATTTAATATTTAAGGTTTTGAAATCTATCAGTACCTCTTTGCAAAATTTTAGTACTTTATTTATTTATTTATCTATCTATTTATTTACTTATTTATTTATTTAAGGTTGAGTCGTGTCAGGGTGACTTAAGCACACTGGCCAGTGTGGTCACGTCTTTAGCAAATCTCGGCAAAGCCAAAGACCTTTCTTACACTGGTGGCGACATGCCCGTGGTGGAGAGCCTGCGCAATGGGGATACGTCCTTCTGTGCGTTTCATCAAGATATTCAGTCCAACGGGGATGTCTCCAGGTAAAGTCTGGTCCCATCTTCCTAAACTTCATTTTGAGTTGATTAAAATGTTTTTTTTATGTTGATGTCTGTATATAAAATTTTCTGAAAACAATTATTTCTATAAGAAATAGAAGAACATAAGGCATAGTAAAGTTTAACTGAAAATCTGCCTTTAATGCAACATGCTGAACACGCTCCATTCTGAGTTTTCTGAGCTGTAAGTGTATATTAAAAAATTAATATTGTGGTTCGAGGGGCTGGAGAGATGGCTCAGAGGTTAAGAGCATTGCCTGCTCTTCCAAAGGTCCTGAGTTCAATTCCCAGCAACCACATGGTGGCTCACAACCATCTATAATGAGGTCCGGTGCCCTCTTCTGGCCTTCAGGCATACATACAGACAGAATATTGTATACATAATAAATAAATAAATATTAAAAAAATATTGTGGTTTAACGAGTTGGGGATTCCCTTCATTTTAAATGACAGCTGGAGTCTGACGTTTCCAAAGTTTTGTGTTTAGGTGTTTTCCCTCGGGCTGTAGAATGGACCTGTTCCCCACCCACCACTAGAATCTGCTGATAAAGATGAATGTCAGATCTCATTGAAATAGCTGCAATGTTAAATTACTCTTAAGGAAAACAGAATCAGAATTTGGTTTTATTTTGTCAGTATTAATACTTAGAATACAGAGATGAAATTCCTTTGAACTTTTCTCAGACTTCCGTTTATTATTTAAATACCAGCATTGTGCTGGGGTGCAACTGAGTGGCGTTCAGGGTAGAGCGCTCACCTGGTGTACTCCAGGCCTGGGTGTGATTGGCTGCAAAAGACTAGAGGCGGCGAGACAGCGGTTCAGAGCCTTGGGTAATTGTTGACCAAATGATGACCTTGTTTAAGGAACTCTAGAAGTTTATCATTTGACAGTCTGGGAAACTCTTTTGAATAATTACTCGGCAGCTTTAGTTATCTGTTACCCTAATCTTGAATTAACTGCCTGTATTTCATTAAGTAGCCATAAGTGTAAAAAGAAAAATTCTCTCATACTTAATGAGATGATAACTTCTTGGCAATATATATAATATTTCACGCTACCCTTACTACATTTAATCCGTTGGTTTTGCTCATCACAGAGGTCCATGAAATACAAAGTCTGCCTGCCATACAGGAAAGCTGTTTTCTGAAACCCGGTTGCTGTTTAGTGCTTTTGTGTGCAGACCCCTCCTGACTGTGGCACTGGCTTCCTGAGCATTACACAAGCCTCTGAGCCACACCCCTGCCCTATTTGCAGAAGAATTTTTAGGCTTAAACTTGTTCCCCTACCCCATCCCCAGGGCCTAGTGCGTGCTAGATAGGCGGTCCACTGAGCTCTTCCCACATCCCCTTGACTTCATAACTCCAGAATTTTGTATAAGAACTTCATTTTATTGTTGGAGATTGCCCGAGCTCACTGCTTCTGATGTCTCCTTTTAGGGCATTTAACACCCTTGCGAAAGCCTTGACCCCTGGAGAAAGCAGCGCCTGTCAGAGCTCAGTAGAGGACGTGGAAGGCAGCGTGCATCTCATCCCGGGAGAGTCGAGCTACATGGAGAAAGAGGGGCCGCTTCTCAGCGATTCTCATGTAGTTTTCAGGGTATCTTTAATTTTTTTTTATGTTATACTGTTTGATTTTAATCTTCCTCTCAACAATCAAAATTTGCCTATTACAATTTAAAGTTAGCAATACCCATGGTGGAGTTCCAGAACAGAAGCATACCCTGCCATAGAAGACAGGGGATCAGCTTGCGGTCACTCAGTTGTGATAGGGCGATTAGTTAGTTAATTTTCTCAGTTTTTTAAATTTAGTTTATTTATATTTTATGTATGAATGTTTTGCATGTACACCCGCATGCCAGACGAGGGCATCAGATCGTATCACAGTTGGTTGTGAGCCCGGCCAGGCAGTGATGGCGCACGCCTTTAATCCCAACACTCAAGAGGCAGAGGCAGGCAGATCTCAAAGTTCTAAGATAGCCAGGGCTACACAGAGAAAGAGAAATTCTGTCTCAAATAAAACAAAACAAAACAAAAAGATTTTAGAGCCTGTTAGTCACAGTGGCTTTCTTTCCTTAAGCAGGGACGTCCATTGTGGACCGATTGCGTGGCTTCTGTTCAGGGTAAACTGGTATCCGAGACCCAGATATTTGGCTCGCACGTTGGAGATGATAAAGATAAACGTGGTGATGTGTGGGTGCGCTGCCTTCCTTAGCTGCCCCTCAGCATCATCACATGGGGTACCCATGACAGCGCATCTTAACTCCTGCTACTTTTAAAAGCCATGTTGGAAAAGGAACATTTGGAATTTATCCTAAATCCATTTTGTAATGGTGTAGTTCATAATGGTATGAATCCCTACACACCCTCTACATACATGGTCCTACGTCTGCCGGGCAAGTGCCAGTGCCCACCACTGCTCCCCTTCTCGGCCTCTGCACACTGAAGATGGAAGCAATCCCGGTAGACCATTAGAAACGATACAGTTGGAGCCTAAGAACTAACTTTCTAAAATATGATTTGCTGTTGAAATGAATATGCTGAACACAGCTATGGATGCGCTAACCGCTGAGATCTCATCAGCGCTATAATGGACCCCTCTTCCTGGACCTTTGCTCTGCCGGTTGGGAATACCATTAGAAAGGGGTGTGTAAAATGATTGCGCATGCTCAGATTACACTTAGCAAGGCAGAGCAGTCCGCACCTGCTGAGAGTGATTGACAGTAGATTATAAACCTGCCTATATTTCTTAGGGAAGCATCAAATAAGTGTCTATACTGCCAGTAAAACTAACAAACAGAAAACAAATGTATCATCGATCAAAACACCATATAAGATTGGTATTTTAAAATTCAGCTTGGTTGAAGTAGCCATAGAAAAAAATTCACTTTTTATGATTTATGGTTTATTAATTGCTGCAACACGATAGAGCAATTAAATACATCAGAGAAAACAAACAGTTTTCATGTAAGAATTTACTAAAGTTAACTTAAAAGAAATGCAAGTGTTTTACGTGCCTTGATTGCACAAGGAAAATTTTCATAGGTGATACAAGAAGGATAGGAAGAATAATTTGTACCTAAAAGTTGTTGTCAGAGCTGTGGACAAGGGTGATCAAGGCGACATGTGTGTCTCATTGTTCTTTCATCTCGTCAAAAATTCATCTTTTGTGTTCTCGGTTTCATTTCCTGCTCTGGACTTAGACTGGAGGAAGGACAAGGAGAGAGATGTAGGCAGAGACTCAGTGTGAGCAAGGACAAAGAGCATCTACAGACAGCGGCTGTTCCCCGTCCTTAGATTGGCTCTCAGATTTTCAATTCCATGAACTAAATGCTTTGGGCAGATGAATTAAACAAATTCAGACTTCGACTTTTCTCTCTGGAGTTGGTAGGTTCTTTCTCTCCTGAAAACGGCAGCTTCTTCAACTCCCGCTCCCAGTCCTGGGAGGAGTTTTGTTTTCCAGTCTTTTCATGGTCAGTTCTTCACTGGAGTCCTCGGGCCTGAGTTTTGGGGGCGACCTCATTCAGGTGTCTAACATCTCTGGTCACTGAGCCAAGCAGCGTTTTGTTCCTGTGTTGCTCCGTGTCTAATTTGCATCTTTTCCTATCTGTTTTTTCAGCCGAGCCATTCTACCTTCTTTTGGATGAGCTGGAGTTTTTATTTTCATGTTGTGGTGGGACTCAGATTTGTGGATTTTAATGTCTTATTCAAAGCAACCTAAATGTAGGCAGGAGAAGCCATCTGATTATGTAACTGGAAGGAAAAAAAAATCGAGAATGATAGTGATATATTTATTTAATGACATTTTTGAGTTATGATTTCAAAAATCTCTTTCCCTTTTTTCTTATACGAATAATTAAAAGTAAGCAGGACTTCTGTCCTTTGAAGTAGATACATAGGACAAGGTTGAACCATTGTGAACGCTGATCTCTCAACCTTTCCCATCCTGCAGAGCTGTGACTCCCTGTCAGCCTGTGACCAATTGTAACCATCCTGTCACTTGAATGTCCCCCTTCCTGTTTGTGAGTTCGAGGCCAGCCTGGTCTACAGAGTAAATTCCAGGACAGTCGGGGCTACACAGAAAAAAACCCATCTCAAAAAACCAGTAAAAGAAAAAGAAGAAATATTTTTCATACAACCTATTCTGATCAGTTCCCCCCCCCCCATCTCCAGATCCTTTCCACCTCCCTACCCATCCAACTCCACTCCTTTCTTTCTTTCTCTTTAGAACAAACAGGCAAACAAGCAAACCAGAATAGAAAAGAAAAAGTACAAGGAACACACACATAAAACACAAAATTGGAAACCATACTATACAAGCAAAAGAGGTCCCACATTTCTATTCCTAAAAGTAAGAATTAGGTAACCTTTGTGCCTAATTTTGAACAAAGACAAGTTTTTTTTAATTTAATTTTTTGATTGAAAATAGATTCTTCTCTCCTATAATACATCCTGACCACAGTTTCCTTCCCTCCACTCCTTCCAGCTCCTCCCTCCCCCAGATCCACTTCCCCTCTGCTTCCCTTCAGAAAAGACCAGGCCTCCAAGAGACAACAACCAAACATCACAAAACAAGATACAGTAAGACAAGGCAGAAACCCTCATGTGGAGGCTGGGCAAGGTAACCCAGTAGGAGGAAAAGAGCAGGCAAAGGAGTCAGAGATACAGCCACCTACTGTTAGGAGTCCCACAGAAACACCAAACTAACAGCCATAACAAATACACAGATCCATGCAGCCTCATGCTTGCTGCTTCAGTCTCTGTGAACCAACATGAGCCCTGCTCAGATTCAGTGGGTCATGTTCTCCTGGTGTCCTCCATCCCTCTGACTCCTACAATCTTTCCTCTCCCTCTTCCTCAGGGTTCCCTGAGCTCTGAGGGGAGGCACCAATGGAGACCTCTAGTTTAGATTCTCTCCCCTCACCCCCCCCCCCCGCATAATGTCTGGTTGTGGGTCTCTGCACCCTCTCCTATCTGCTTCCAGAAGAATCTTCTCTGAAGATGACTGAACAAGGCACCGATCATATTTGTTTTTCTGAGTCTGGGATAACAGAGTCTGGGATAACTCACACAGGGTGTTCTTTTCTAGTATCCATTGGCCAGCAAATTTGATGATGTCATTTTTAACAGCTGAGTAATACTTCATTGTGTAAATGTGCCACATTTTCTTTATCCATTCTTCAGTTGGGGGACATCTAGGTTGTTGCCAGCTTCTAGTTATTATGAATAAAGCTGCAGTGAACGTAGCTGAGCAAGTGTCCTTGTGGTAGCATGGAGTATCCTTTGGGTATGTGCCTAAGAGTGGCATCGCTGGATCTTGAGGTAGATCGGTTCCCAACCTTCTGAGGACTCGTAATATTAGTTTCCATAGTGGCTGTACAAGTTTGTGCTCCCACCAGCAATGGACGCGGGCTCCCCTTGCTCACCAGGGTGAACTGTCGCCTGTGTGACTGATTTTAGCTGTTCTGACAGGTGGACAGATGGACGCTCGAAGCAGTTTTAATTTGCATTTCCCTGAGGGCTAAGGATGTCAAATATTTCTTTAAGTGTTTCTCAACCATTGAGCTTCCTCTATTGAGAATTTTCTCGCTATATCTGTATTTCATTTTTTAATTGAATTCTTTCTTATGTGTGTATGATATGTTGGATATTAATCTTCTCTCAGATGTAGAGTTGCTAAAAAAAAAAATCTTTTTTCCCCATTCTGTAGCTGTCACTTTGTTCAGTGGACAGCGTCCTTTGCCTTACAGAAGATATTCCATTTCATGGGGTCCCATTTATTGTTGGTCTCGGTGCCTCTGCTGTGTTCTGTTCAGAAAGTTGTCTCCTGTGCCAAGGTGGTCAGGGCTGTTCCCCACTTTCTCTTCTATCAGGTTCTATGTGTCTGGTTTTATGTTGAGGTCGATTTACTTGGACTTGAGTGTTATGCAGGGTGATAAATGTGGATCTATTTGGAGTCTTCTATTATATCTGTTCTTCTACATGAATAGGTCCAGTTTGATCAGCACCATTTGTTGAAGATGCTGTCTCTTTTTTCATTATGCATTTCTGGTTTCTTTACCAAAACTCAGGTGTCCATAGGTGTGTGCATTTATGTCTGGGTCTTCCATCCAATTCAATTGATCCACCTGCCTGTTTTTGTGCCAGTACCATGCAGCTTGAGTTCAGGAAGCTTGAGACCCCAGCGGTTCTTTTATCGTTCAGGGTTGTTTAGCTAGCTTGGGTTTTTGTTTGTCCATACGAAGCTGAGATTTGTCTTTTCAAGATCCGTAAACAGTCATGTTGGAATATTGATGGGGATCGCGTTGAATCTGTAGATTGCTTTTGATATGTGGCCATTTTCACTACGTTAATCCTACCGATCCGTGAGCATGGGAGAGCTTCCCATTTTCTGATATCTTTTTCAATTTCCTTCTTCGGAGACTTGAAATTTTTATCATACAAGTCTTTCACTTGAGTTAGCCCAAGATATTATTTGAAGCTATTTTGAAGGGTGTTGTTTTCCTTATTTCTTTCTCAGTTCATTTGTCATTTGTATACTGGCCACTGATTAAGTACTATATTGAATAGATATGGATAAAATGGACAACCTTGTTGAGGGAGGCTACTTGTTTGTTCCCAGCTGCCCAGACCACGAAATGATCACTCAGAAACTATATTATTTGCAGTACTGTTTGGCCAATAGCTTACGCATATTTCTGGCTTACTCTTATATTTTAAATTAACCCATCTCCATTAATCTGTGTATCACCACGTGACTGTGGCTTACTGGTAAGGTTCCATTCTGTGTCTGTCTCCGGCGGGGCTGCATGGCTTCTCATTGACTCTGCCTACTCTCTCTCTCTATCTTTCCCAGCCATTGGCCGAAAGCAGCTTCTTATTAACCAATGGCAATAAAATATATTCACAGTATACATCACTTCCCACATCACAGCCTTGTTGTGTTCCTGATTTCAGTGAAATTGCTTTGAGTTTCTCTAAATTTAATTTGATGTTAGCTGTCAGCTTGCTGTAAATTGTCTTATGTTTAGGTGTGTCCCTTGTATCCCTGATCTCTCCAGGACTTTTATCATGAAGGGATGCTGGATTTTGTCAGAGACTTTCTTGGCATCTAATGAGATGATCATGTGTATTTTTTCTTTCCATTTGTTTATATTGTAGATTACATTTGCTGGTTTTTGTATATTGATCCATCCCTGCATCTCTGGGATGAAGCCTACTTGATTATGGTGGATGATCTTTTTGATGTGTTCTTAGATTTGGTTTGCCAGTATTTTATTGAATATTTTTGCATCTATGTTTATAAGGGAAATTGGTCTGTTACTCTCTTTCTTTGCTGTGTTTTTATGTGGTTTGTGTATCAGTATAACTATGGCCTCATAAAATGAATTTGGCAAGGTTTCTTTTGTTTCTATTTTGTGAAATAATTTGAGGAGCATTATCATTCACTCTTCTTCGAAAGTCTGGTAGAAATTCTTTGCTAAAATTGTCTGGTTCTGTAGACTTTAATAATTAACTACTTCTATTTCATTAGGGGTTATAGGTTAAATTATCTGACCTTGATTTAACTTTAACTTTTGTGGGGTTTTCTTTTAATAAAAATTATAATATGTATGTGATTGGGTGTTTTTCCTGCATGGCTGCCTGGAGCACTTGTGTGCAGTGCCCCTGTAGGCTAGGAGAGGTGTCAGATCTGAGAGTGCAGTTACAGACACTGGTAGCCATTATGTGGGTACCGGGAATCGAACCTGGGTCCTCTGGAAGAGCTGCCAGTGCTCTTAACAACCGGGCCATCTTTCAAGCCCTTGTTTTTTTACATTTTACCTGACATTTATAGAAAACCGTTATGATCTTATCGATGAAAACTGTGATCTGTTTGGTATTGTAGATACTTTTGAGAATCTTATCAAAGCTATTAGTTCCCTAGAAAAATATTATTGGGATGTGGAAAGATAGCCCAATTGGTAAAGCCTTGTAAGCACATGGGCCTGAGTTTAAATCCCAGGACCTATGTTAAAAAAAAAAAAAAAGTAAAACAGGTGTCAGCTGCGGTACCACGTTTGTAACCCCAGCTTTGTGGACACAGACGGGCTCCCCCGGGGCTCCCTTGCCAGTCAGCCTACATGAGCCCCAGGCCAGTGAGAGGCTCTCGATGAATGGGCAGTGTGATGTGTGAGGGACGAGGAGGAACGAGGTTGTCCTCTGGCTCGGGCTCACACATGTGCGCCTGCACACACAGGAACACACACCAGCTGCTGGCCACTGTCTGGAGTCCTGCGCCCCCTGTGGGTGTGGGTACCTAAGGCACGCTCTCCAGCAGAAACCGGATCATCCGTGTCTCATTTAGCTATTTTTTTCCTACTTAGGTGTCTGTGAGGCTTTTTGTCTGTTTTGTTTTGTTTTAGGGCAGATCTCTCTCTGGAGCCCAGACTGCTCGGAACTTGCAGCACACACCAGGCTGGCCTCAGTTTCCAGCTTGTGGTCCTCCGGCCTCACCATCCCAAAAGCTGGGCTTGCAGGTGTGCATTGCCACACCTGGCCGGATTTTGTTTTGACTGTCATCTCTGTTTTTCTTACTAATTTTAATATTTCTAAGATATTCTATAGTGGGCATCATTATTTTTTTCTGGTGATGGAGATCTGGGTTGTCTCTAGCATTTAATGTCACTGTTAGAAGCAGCGCTAAAGGGGGTGTTCTTGCCTATGACTTTTGTGTGTCTGTATGGGCAAGTGTTTTTCTAGAATAGATTTAGGAATGAAGCCTGGGACCAGAACTGTGTCAGATTTTTCAGTTTTTCAGATTTGGGGGTAGCTATTGAGTTGTTTCTAGTTGATCCAGAAATCCAAGATGTGCAAATGTCTAAAATATCAAGCATCAATCCCCCCAAATGCTTCCGAGTTTAGATTTTGGTTTAGAGTTGTTCAGCCTTGCTGTAGGTCCCCCGATATAACTCATTTTTCCCATTTGGTAGATAACAGGCAGATTTCCTCTGGTTTAGCCCTCCAGTTGCTGTGTGTACTCATTTCCCGGGTCCTCTCTGAGGTCACTGTTGGTTCAAAACAGGAAAGGCAGTTCTTACGTATGCACACGAGACTTCCAGAATGTTCCCAGAAGTGATTCGGTAGAGGATTCATGTTCACTGTGGTCAGACACTTAATCTAAAGTCAATTTGAATATTACTTTTTTTTTTACGGTCATTTATTTGTTCATAACAATACAAACCAACAGTTTGTATTTCCTAACGACACTTTAGGATAGGGTGATACTGCACAGACCTGCCTTTCCTAAGGACACTTTAGGATAGGGTGATACTGCACAGACCTGCCTTTCCTAAGGACACTTTAGGATAGGGTGATACTGCACAGACCTGCCTTTCCTAAGGACACTTTAGGATAGGGTGATACTGCACAGACCTGCCTTTCCTAAGGACACTTTAGGATAGGGTGATACTGCACAGACCTGCCTTTCCTAAGGACACTTTAGGATAGGGTGATACTGCAGAGACCTGCCTTTCCTAAGGACACTTTAGGATAGGGTGATACTGCACAGACCTGCCTTTCCTAAGGACACTTTAGGATAGGGTGATACTGCACAGACCTGCCTTTCCTAAGGACACTTTAGGATAGGGTGATACTGCACAGACCTGCCTTTCCTAAGGACACTTTAGGATAGGGTGATACTGCACAGACCTGCCTTTCCTAAGGACACTTTAGGATAGGGTGATACTGCACAGACCTGCCTTTTGAAGACTTGAAGGACTCTCAGTGTTGAGCCCCGGTCCCCATGTTTTGTTTGCTTCATCGGGGTCATAGCAGTGCCCGGTGTGGGAGTGTGCTCTCCTCAGTGGGCACCAGCAGGCCTGCTTCACGCTCGCTACTCTGCCCTCCTTGCCAGCGAAACTACAGCCTAAACGAAGGACCCTTCAGTATACAGGGCTGCTTCTGACACTGAATTGACTGTGTGGCCTTGGTAGGGAAAGGAGTGGGGGAGGAGAACACACTGATGTACCAAGAGAGTAACTTCATAAAGTAAACCAAATCGTTCCATGGTTGACGGGCATTCAGTGAGAGTCTGTCTGTCTTTCCATTACAGACATTACCATCTGCTCCTTCTTCCAGGCACTGTTGTCATCCCCAGTGATTCGAGTATTAGACTCTCAGTAGTAGAGTTTTTTAGGTGGAAATGTTGGATTCCTCTGTGATGTGTTATATTTATATTCAAGTTTTTCAAAGAACTGATGATTTGGAACTTGAAGTCATAAGATGACTCACCTACATCCCTGTTCACGCTAGCTCACCATGCCTTCTCCTATGCCCGAGTACCTGAATGTGCACTACATTGGGGAGTCGGCCTCCAGACTGCTGTTCTTATCGATGCACTGGGCACTTTCCATTCCTTCTTTCCAGGCACTAGGGTGAGTGTTTTGAAGTCCTTGAATATAAATGTGATTTTTGTGGCACACGTTTGTTTAAACAAGAAGTTTATTTGGGGAGGATTTGTACTACAGTAGAAAAGAAGGTCTGCCGTTCTATTTATGTGATAATCCATGACAGCTAACTACTTTTTTCTCCATTGCTTTTTGTGTGGAAGAGTAGCCATGTTGTATAGTTTGAGCACGTTAATAATCTGGGTAAGAGGAGAGGACAAATCGTGGCCAGCACCAGCAATAGCCATCTTTGGTAAACACAGTGATAGGCCCAGTGGCTGAGAACACTGTCTGCTCTTGCAGAAGACCCAGGTTCTGTTCCCAGCACTCACCTGGTGGCTCACAGCCTTTTTAACTCCAGTTCCAGTGGACCTAATACCTTCTTTCTGATTTTCCTGCTGGCACCAGGCATGCACATGGTACACAGACAGACATGCAGGCAAAATATGCACGCACGCATTTTTTTTTAAAGTTAGGAATGTGCTATGAGCTCCATATGCCAACGGTAGCTATGAAATCATAAAATACTGTAGATTTTTATGGTGTATGTTATTTATTTATTGTTCTTTGATGATGTGACCTTTAAGTGGACTTTGTAGATGGCACTGTCTTGTGCAGTGTCAGAAGGCTGGATGCTCCTGTTGGATTGTAGATTTAGGAGCCACCGGCAGGCTGCGTTCCCGCCCAGCTCCCGCACAGCTAGCTTTATACCCGAAATAACAACACACAAATTGTATTCCTTTAAACACTGCTTGGCCCATTAGTTTCAGCCTCTTACTGGCTAATTCTCACATCTTGCTTAGCCCATTTCTATTAATATGTGTAGCACCATGAGATGGTGGCTTACCGGGAAAGATTCAGCATGTCTGACCTGGTGGCTGGCTCCATGACATCTGCCTCACTGCCTTCTTCCTCCCAGCATTCTCATCTGTCTACTCTACCCACCTAAGGGCTGGCCTATCAAAAAGCCAAGGCAGTTTCTTTATTAACCAATGAAAGTAACACATAGGCAGATGACACTCCTCCATCATTGGATGGTTGTCCCCTGCAATGTTGTTTCAGTATTCATCCAGGCATGTCCCTAGGGAGCTGTATTTGCCTACATGTTTAAAATGAGAGGTGATTGTTTCCCAATCATCTAGTTCCCTCTCCCAACCTCGGAAGACTATTTTAGAAATGTGTGCATTCAGATGAAATGGGAAGTGACCTACTCCAAAAAATCAGAGCCGTGCAGAAGTTTGCTGACCTTCCTTTGAATACCTGGCCCGTGACAGGGAGAGAGCCAAGCCTTTACTCAGCTGGCTTTGGTTTACTCTCGGGGCCCTCCCTGTTCAGTCAGATTCGTTTGTTTCCCATTTGACAGATGGAGGTAACGACCCCTTCCTGTCATTACAGAGTGCTTTGACTATAACTAAAAGACACGTGAGCCCTGCACCCACAGGACACGGTTGATACCATGATTTGGTTATGCGCTACTCAGGGAGCTGTGAGATATAGAGCAGAGGTTATATTAGCGTCTGTAACCTCGGAATGAGCCTTCTCTTTATCTCAGGATAATAGTCAGCTTTTAGTAATTTTCCAAAAATTTTTCTAAGAAGAAACTTTAAGGAGCTGGAGAGATGGCTCAGAGGTTAAGAGCACCAGCTGCTCTTCCAGAGGTCTGGAGTTCAATTCCCAGCAACCACATGGTGACTCACAACCATCTATATAATGAGATCTGGTGCCCTTTTCCGACATGCAGGCATACATACAGGCAGAACACGGTATACATAATAATTAAATCTTTTAAAAAGAAAGAGCATTAAAATATGGTATGAAAACATTAGCATGCTGATGTTTTATGATTTGTTAGGCATCGAGACCCATTGGCCAAACTTAGTCCAGAAAAGCAATCTCGATTCCCACCCCATCCACCTTCCCAGAATAAACTATTCATTATTTTAATAAAAGAAGAGAACTAGAGATGCGCTGCCATTGTTTTTAAGCACTTCTGTTGAATGCGCTCATCCGTGGAAACAGCGGAGATGCTGCACACACCAAGAGGAGCCTGAGGTTTCTGCTTACAGAATAATTAATGTGACAGTGGCGGCACTTGTCTCTGTGATCTGTGTTGGAAATCAGTTTCTGTGCAGCAGCCACAGGACTTAATTAGAATAGCTGCCGAGCTAACAATCCCGGCCATTAGCTGCTACACAAACTCTTACTTCTTGTCTCTGCCTAGATAATCTTTAAATCCTTTTTATGAGTTGACTTAATCAGATAAGAGCTGGATGCTAATGGGAAGCTCTGTTATGTGGAGATAAAAGGCGGTCTGAGCCTGACTCGGGAGTGAGTGTGCTGGGTTTTTCTGGCTGGATACTCCGCAGAGCTCTGAATTTGCAGCAGGCACGTTGTTTACTCGATGGCTTGGTGGGTGGGGATTTGGTTAGTATCATTTGTATTCTGAAAAGCTTCTATATTTAATAGAAATGTTGATTTTCAGTTTAACATCTGTAGTTTAATTCGTAGGAAATTCATTCTGTATGGTTTAGGCAAATGATTGACAGTTCCAGCAGATTAAGAAGTTGGGTAACCTGGGGTGACAGGTAACACGTTGGGTGTGTGTATGTGTATGTCACATGGTTGGGTTGTCCTCAGGCATAGGTGACTTGGCCAGTGTAATGCTTTTGTTGTTGAGGATACTTGTAGGGCTTTCTGGGATCTGGATGGATCATTTAAATGCATTTTCTATCCATTTCTTTTGCTTTGCAGAAGGGAGGCATTTTGAAAATAGGTACTACGAGGCTACTGTAATAGTCATTTATTTCCTAACAGAAGTATTCTGATAGTAAGCATATCCACGGTTCAGAGTCTTGCTGTGATTCCAGGATAGCCTCAAACTCACCATGTAGCTCAGGTTAGCCTTGAACTCTTGCTCTTTTTGCGTCCAAATGCTGGGATTACAGTCACGTATCCATCCATCCCTAGCTGGAATTTTGTTTTGAATAAACTTGGATGTCCTTCTGTACTTGGTTTCTACAGGTGACCCTGTAACCTCTTTTCTGGCAGTAACTAATTGAGCAGTTTACTCACGGTTGCCCTTCTTGGCCTCCTCTTTCTTCTGTTCTCATCCTCTGCTCTGAATTTAAGCTGTTGTCTGAGCCTTCCCAATATGGCCACGGAGTCTTCAATACAAAGGGGAGCACAGACAGACCAACGCCGATATTCTTTCCAGTTAAGTTTGCTTTCATGTGTTTGCCATTTGTCCTAGTGACTTTTCCGTTTCCGGGACCAAGTCAACAAATAGAAGACAAAATTTTGGGAATGTTATGGCTTAGAGGGTTAGAGAGTCCATGAATATCGTGGCAGGAAGCAGGTCACCTGACAGGCAGGTGTGGTGCTGGAGCTGTATCAGAGAACTTACATCCTGAACCTCAATCAGGAGTTAGAGAGAATGGTGCTACCAAGCAGTTTGTCAAGATGCATTGCGATTTCCATAAAATAGGTTGCTAGGTCTATGAGGCATGCACATTTGCTCTGATGTCGTTAGGAACTGTTCCCCAAAGGCACTGACGAGTCCCACTTGCGGTAGTAGTGGACAAATGGGCTTCTCTCCTCACTGTTGACTGGGAGTCTCACTGTTGCTGACAACCGAGCAGAATGGCTTCTTATTTTCCTTGATTTTTACCTGAGATGGCTTTTTCTTCATTATCTTCTGTGTGAAGGTTTATACATACTGCTTTTCTTTGCATTTGAACTTCACTTTCAAGATTATTCCATAGCCAGTTTCTTTTGATGGTAGGTTGTCCTTCCCAAATACTGAAATAAAATCATGAGGGAAAACTTCTCTGTAAACTCTTGGTTTTGCTGTTTTGTTTGTTTGTTGCTTTTGAGGCAGCACCTCAGACTGTAATGCAGACTAGCTGGGAACCCATTATGCAGGTCAAACTGACCTCTTACACAATCCCCTTGCCTCGGTCTTCCCAGTGCTTTGTGTATAGACAGGCACTGCCATGTCCAGCTACTTTGTAAACTCTTAGATGGCAATGTTAGCCTTTGTGTCTTTTTACTGTCTTCCTTCTGTTTATGTGTTCTTGTGACCTGAGTGCACTGATGTGCACCAAGTTGCATGTTTTATTTTGTGTTTGGGGGATGGGATGCACATGGCACAGCACACATGTGAATGTCACGGACAACTTGCAGTAGTGAGTTCTCTCCTTCCACCCTGTGAGTCCTGGGGATAGCCAGGTGGTTGGGCTTGATGACAAGCACTTTTACCTGTGGGCCATCTCACTGACACCCTGTGGCATTCTTCTTCTTTTTTCTCTCTTCATTCCGTTACAAACATTTCCAGTAATATATATACTTACAACCAGCAATTCTTCAGTCCTAGCAGGTTCCAGGGCTGGAATTCTTTTGCCCCTAAGAAGTCAGATAATAATTTTCATACACACACACACACACACACACACACACACACTCAGAGAGAGAGAGAGAGAGAGAGAGAGAGAGAGAAAACAAACTGTGGCTGTCAGCACAAAGGTGGGAATGGCTAGTGCACATCTGGTGAACCTCCTTTCTTCCTCCCTTCCTTCCTTCTTCCCTTCTTCCCTCCCTTCCTTCCTTCCTTCCTTCCTTCCTTCCTTCCTTCCTTCCTTCTTTCCTTCCTTCCTCCCTTCCTCCTTTCCTTCCTTTCTTCCAGTCCCTCCTGTCTCCCCTCATCCCACCCCCTTATTGTGAGACACAATTTTTCTACATGGCCCAAGCTAACCTAGAACTTAGTGAAGAAAGTTGGTTAAGAAAGGAATTAAGCCAGTACTGATGGCACGGGCCAATAGGATTTGCTGACGGAGCCAGAGACAGGAGAATCTGGAATTGAGGCCAGCCTGGACTACACTTTAAAGCCAGGCAGTGATGGCACACATATTTAATCTTAGCACTTGGGAAGCAGAGGCAGGTGGATCTCTGTGAGTTTGGGACAAGCCTGGTGTACAAGAGCGAGTTCCAGGAAGGCTAGGGCTGTAACATAAAGAAATCCTGTCTTGAAAAAAGAAAGAAAAAAAAAGAAAGGAATTAAATCATCAGGAAATTCTAGAAGGGAAGGTTAGTGTGCTACACTATACTCTTAGGTGATTAGTAGAAGAGCTAAAAGGGTTATTTTTAGTAAAATTATGAATAGGACTCGAGAGGAAAACGCAAGCTGTAAATTTCCTGAACCAAAATCATCAATTAACTGAGGTGAAGGTGAGCGGAAGGAGTTAAGAATCTTTCAAGTGAGGTAAAACCAGAGCAGCAGCTTGGGCAGGTAGGAATTCTGTGTCCTTGGAGATCTGTGAATATCCTAAATGGGATGCTCTTTCCTGACCCTAAGCACTGACCAGATGCCTGCTGATAAAGATAACTGCAGGAAGGCAGATCTCGGTGTTTACCTAGGAGAGAGGAACAGAGGCCTGGCAGTGGGAAACTGTTGCACACGTAGCTCAAAGGCATAGGAAACAGTTCTGAACTGTGGGAATTAATCCCCAAATATGTAACAGAAGGGGAGTCAGCTACGTTGAAAATCTACCGCAAAAGACAGCCACTTTATTCACAAAGCAATAACACCAAAATTTCGTGGAATCTTGATTTCACATTACCAAGGCCCTGGGGTCTGATAAATCACCTGTGAAAAGATGGCTGAGCAATTCTGTATTATGTTGTAACTTGTAGCTGGTACATATCCTTACTGACTTGAATCTCTTTGCAGAAAAGAAAGAAATCCTACAATTTAATTATCTTATAATATATAGGTGTTGCTTGAAGATTTTTTTTTTTTTGTAAAATGTCCCAACTTCTCAAACTGACTCTTTTTGTTTCATTTTATTTTTCAAGACAGAGATTCTCTGGGTAGCCCTGGCTATCTTTTTTTTTTTTTCCAAGACAGGGTTTCTCTGTGGTTTTGGAGCCTGTCCTGGAACTAGTTCTTGTAGACCAGGCTGGTCTTGAACTCACAGAGATCTGCCTGCCTCTGCCTCCCGAGTGCTGGGATTAAAGGTGTGCGCCACCATCGCCCAGCCCTGGCTATCGTGGAACTCACTCTGTAGATCAGACTGGCCTCAAACCTGCCTCTATCTCCCCAGTGCTGGCATTAAAGGTGTGCGCTGCCACAGCCCAGCCTCTATTAAGCCTAGAGTCCAGCTGACTTCTGTCTGTTCTATATCCTCAAAGATTAGAAAACAAACAAACAAACAAAAAGCCCAGATTTTTTTTGTATACATCATGTACTTCGAAGTCCATGCTTACTGTGATACAGAAATGCCCGAGGGAACGGTTACCTTTGGGTAGTGTGGAAACTAGGAAACACACATAAACCTAGGTGCAAAGTTAAGTAAACACCCAAAGGAACAAGAGAAGAGGTTATAAGAGATCATTTATCCAAAGAAACGAGCTGTGCACCAGATATCATGGTGCCTGCCTGTAATGCTAGCACGAGGGAGGCTGAGACAACAGGACCATGCATTCCAAACCATCCATGGCATCACAGTGAAACTCTGCCTCAAATACATAACTGCAACTCCTGAGCCTGGAGATGCGTCTCATGGCTCTGGGGTCTGAAGCACAATTAATAAAAACTCAGAGCAATTGGGGTTCAATCTGAATATCTGAGAAGCAAAACGGTCAGCCACTAGCTGAAATGGTGATTCTGCCTCCAGGAATCTCAGAATGAGACTGTGTCCGAGAGCTGTCTCCTCCCTTTTTATATTCCTCTCTAGTGCTGGGATTAAAGGTGTGCACACTACCCTCTGGTTTCTGTGGCAAACTAGTGTGGCTACTGGGATTAAAGCTGTGTATTATCATTGTGATTGTTTTACTTGTCTAATCCTCAGGCAAGCTTTATTTATTAAAATACAAATGAAATGCCACTACAGGGGTCACCCTCGGCTGCACCAAAATAAAAAATAAAAGCTCTGATCTAGCCCTTAAAGAATGAGTGAGCTTGTTAACTAGAACACCAAGTAGAAGAAAGAACATTCAGAGAAGATGGCCGCGTTTAGAAAGGCATCCAACACCATTCAACACTGAATGTTGCCTTCTCAGCTCGTTACTTTTCTCATTGCTAAGACAGCTTAAGGAGGAAAGGTTTAACTTTGACTCATCTGTTTAAGAAACGATTTTATCCATCATGAAGAGGGTCGTGGTCACAGCTGACAGTGGGCGTTAACCACCACACTGCTGTTTCAGGCTTGCTCGTGTTCTCCTTATTGCTGCAGTACTTGCTCTCTGTGTCTCTGGACTTCTGAGATAGTACGTCAGGTAGCCTAGGCTTGCCTCCAACCACTAATGGCCTTGAACCCCTGAGCCTCCTGCCTCCACTTCTTGACTGCTGGGATTGCAAGCTTATCCCAACATTTTTGTCTTTAAAAAATATCTCCTGGAGCTGGAGGTATGTCTAAGTGTCTACGGGTACTTCCTGCTCCTGCAGAGGACTTGAGCTTGAATCCTAACATCCACAGCAGGCTCCAGTCAGCTTGTGACACCAGCTGCAGAGGATCTCATGCTCTTTTCTGGCCTCTGAGGACAGGTACATGAACGTGTGTGCGTGCACGCACACACACACAGGGCATATACAGGTAGTCACATACACATGCATCTAAATTTTTTTTAAATTTTTCTTCCAATTATTGAATGGCATTGCCTCAGAGTCCTCTCCCCTGACCCTCCTGTTTTCTTACATGTCATCTTCTTACTTGTGGGATTTTAATTGTTTGAAATTAACTGTGTATATAGTTAAATGCATATGTTTATCTAACACTTATATAAAATATCTGAAGTTTCATATTTGCACAGCCCTTCTCTTTCATAGGCAGACTTAATCCACTATGTCAGCTCTCATTCCACTGTGCTTGGCATATCATGGCCTGCTTATTTAAAAGTTTTGCAATGAATTACTGGCAGTTGATTTTTAGAAATTGCGTGTGTCTAAGGAGAGCACTGGGTCATTTCCACACGCACACAGTGTGTAACGGTGACCTCAGGGTAATTGACACGTCTGTTACCTCAGGTACATAGCATTTTTGTATTGGAAAGTTGAGAATACTCTCTACTAACCTGTTTTAAATCTTGCTGTAGCTGGTCTTATAAACTGGCTGAGCGATAGTGAGCTAGCTGAGATTTAGATTTAGGGCCCTCTTTGTGGACTTCTGCCAACTGTACAGAGCACAGAATTCTCGGGTGTGTGCCTGTGGGTCTTTTGGAATAGTTGTAAATTGGTGGTTTTAGTGCATCGATCCATTGGGAAGTTTATATTTGATGTATGCCTTTGTTTCTCTTCCTACCAGGCAAGAAAACAGTGTATTTTTGGTGAAAGCGTATATCTGATGTATGCCTTTGTTTCTCTTCCTATCAGGCAAGAAAACAGTATATCTTTGGTAAAAGCATATTGGAACGAACTCTTCACTCTCGGTCTTGCACAGTGCTGGCAAGTGATGAATGTAGCAACTATATTAGCAACGTTTGTCAATTGTCTTCACAGCAGCCTTCAGCAAGGTAAAAACCAATTCACTGATTCTGCTCTCAAGGTTAGCGGGGGAGTCATCTGCTCTACAAAAGGTTAGGGCCAAAGTTTAATAGCCTGATGACTGTATAGATATTTTACCTTTTTACTCCGGGTAATCTTAACATTTCGACAAATTCATTGATCATTCAAAATATATTTAAACTGGTTGGTAGTGGCTTCCTCCTTTAATCCTAACTCTTGGGAGGCAGAGGCAGGCAGATCTCTATGAGTTTGAGGCCAGCCTGGTCTACAGAGTGAGTTCCAGGACAGGCTCCAAAGCTACACAGAGGAACTCTGTCTTGGAAAAGCGTGCGTACGCGCACGTGTGTGTGTGTGTGTGTGTGTGTGTGTGTGTGTGTGTAGACTCACATGATCACGTATATACACATGCACATGCGTACACACACACATATTTAGAAAGAGAGAGAGAGAGAAACATGAAGGCTTGTGTATTTAAGTCTGAAAGGCTTAGTCAGGTTTTTGTCTCTAAAATATAATACCTAAGACGAAGTCCCATAAACACTCAGATGCCTTCTTCATGTATCTCTTTTAGATATGTTAAAATTGTGGAAAACCTTATTTTTCTCAACTTTTCTTTGCTCTTAGCAATGTGTTTTGCTCAATTTTTGTTTTTATTATACTAAAGTTTCTAATTTTTTAAAACTGAAAATGGTTTTCCTCATTATTTTTCCAAATGATAGAAGCTTAAATAAAACCTTGTTATAAACATTTGAGTCTTTTGTACTTTGGTTTTGTTATTGTTGTTCTTTGTTTCTTTTGAGGTGTGCTCTCAAAAATCTAAGTATGAAAGGATGGCCTTGAACTCCTGACCACCTGCCTCTGCCTCGAAAGTGTTGGGACTCTTAAGTGCTTGCCACCACTCCAGGCCCTCAGATCTGAGGCTTCCCAAACGCTAGACAAGCACCCTGTCAGGCGAGCTCCACCCTGCCCCTTGGACTTGGACATTTTCTTCAGATGGATGCTCTACATCTGAAAGAGTATCTGAAGGGGAACTCTGAGTTTCGGGTTTTACTCCATTTTTCTTGAATAAGCAATACCGGAAGGCGATTTGTTACCTTGCACTCTGTGTAGAGGTTCCGAATTCTAAGCGTTTAGAAACTGATTATTCAATCCTGGAGGGAAGGGAGACTGGAAATGCATGAAAACGGCCAACCATTTTCCATGACAATTAGAAGTGTGTGTTTGTGTTTTAAAGACAAAATGTCACCGGAACGGAGGAAGTCGTTGATGGAGCACATCTTCAAGTTGCAGGAATTCTGTAACAGCATGGTGAAACTCTGCATCGATGGCTACGAGTACGCCTACCTGAAGGCCATAGTACTCTTCAGTCCAGGTACAGAGACACCTCTTCTGTGTCTACAGCATGGCCGAACTCTGCATCGATGGCTATGCGTACGCCTACCCGAAGGCCATGTAGAAACACGTCTTCTGTGTTTTGTTTATCATTTATTTAGTCATTTTTGTACTTTTCAGATAGGGTCTTGGGCTTGTAGTCCTGTTGAGGCTAATACTACCTGTATAGCCCAGGCTTGGCTTGAACTCTCGGCAGTCCTTCTGTCTCAGATACCCAAGTACGGGATTGCAGATCTACACCGCCATGCCCAGGACATTTGTGTCTCATTGAAGTATTTGATGATGTACAGAAATTGGAGCCCTCACCCACTGCAGATAGGAGTGTAAAATGGTGCAGTTGCCTGGGACAGGAGTTTAGCACTTCCTCAGAACATTAAACATGAGGAGGTTGGGAAAATTGTTCGGTGGATAGAACAAAGTACCTGTCATGCAAACACAAAGACCCGAGCTCGAATCCTCAGAACCAATATAAAAAGCCAGACTGGCTTGTACCTGTCATCCTAGCAATAGCACTATTAGGAGTGCAATAGGCAGATACCTCATGCTCATTGGCCATCCAGCCTGGCCAATCGATAAGCTCAGTAAGAGACCGTGTCTCCAAACATAGAGGCAGAGAGCAAAGACACCTGATGTCTCCCTCTGCCCCCCCCCACATGAACACACCTGTAATAACAAGTACATAGGCTGCACGCATGCACGCGCACACACACAAAGTTAGGCGTTTATTCGATTCCGATCGACCCCCAAATACAAAAGTGTATATCAACATGAATGTTCATGTTGGTACTAGTCACAGAAGGCAAAAACGGACACTGTGTAATTATCCATCTAAAACTGAGTGCAGCCGGCCCTGATGGGATACGCCCTTAATCTAAGTACTCGGTAGGTCGAAGCGAGATGATTAGGATGACTTTCTCTCCACAGAAATGCACTGTGCACACACACACACACACACACACACACACACACACACACACACACACACACACACGTAGTAAGAATGTAAAGACAGATGGGTGTATGTCTATATCATATGTGCATACATGAGCTGCCGTCAGCATGAGGAGTTTGGCATATGCTATGACAGGATGCACCCTGGAAACATGCCTAAGTGAAAGACGCCACTCCTACAGGCACACATAGTTGTTTGACTCCTTTTATGTGAAATAATCCCTTCCAGGCAGACATGGAGAAGAATGTAAATTAGTTGTTTGTAGAGTCGGGGAGTGGGGAGATGGGGAGTGATTGCTCCTAGTTGAGGGTTACTTTGGAATCATAAAAACGTCTCATAATTGCATCGTGGCAATACTATAAAACTCTGAATATACTAAAATCATTTAATTTTTGTGCTCTAAATCTGATTTTAAGGATATTAAGACATTTGCCTGGAAAATCAGTAGAACACATGGGCCTGCATTATTTGAATTCTTAGATTTATCTTGTTGAGCATTATTAAAGCCAGAATGCAAGACAATTATTGCTGTGTCTGGGGTTTGCTGCACTCTCGGGACCTATGAAAGCTGCAGACATGTAGGAAGATGGGCCTCTTGCTTTCCTGCGGTATCTAGTTTACAGACAGTAAAGTGGCCTCCAGGTTGCTAGTTTGCAAGTAGGAGGAATCAGCAGTCCTTTGAGGGTCTGTGCTTTCTCTTCAATGGGTATCCTGCTCCTGCGTGTCCTAATAAAACTGTCTGGGGGACCTGCTTCTCCCCTTCAGCGATGTGAATCAGGTGTTAAAACGTTTGCACTGTTTAGTGCTTCCCATGAGGTCGGGCCTGGGGCTCAGTGCGGAGTGCAGGCTGAGTGCTTCCTAGGGGCTGATAAGATGTACCTCCGCTTCCGCTCGTTTCAGTTTTTCTGTTTGTGGTGCTGGGACCCAGCATAGGACCTTCACAGGACAGGAAATAGCTCTGCCGCTGCGCCACACATCGAGCCCGCACGTGTCTCCATTCCAGCACAACCAGTTAGCCAATTTTGTTTCCTTTAGGTAAAATTGAAAGCTTAGCTATAAATTGATGGAGCTCTTTAACTACTTCTATTTTGTGAAATATGACTATCAAAATGTTTTGTAGATTATTTCATGTTCCTGCATTATGATTTTTCTGACAGAGATAAAAGTGCTAATAACTCATAATTTCTTAAGTACTTCTAAACATGGCCATATCTGTTGGGCTCCTTGATAAATACAACCTGCAGATATTTTGTGAATTAAAGTTGTTTTTAAATTTAATCCTTTAATTTTAGCCCCTTTGATCATTTTCTGTTGTTAAAAGTGAAATGATAAAAAAAACAATAAAAATTCCACTACTTTGGAGAGAAAAACATATTGGTAACACACAGTGGTCTGGTTTTTATTAGATGTTAATGGTTACCACTGGCTACAGTACGGTCTTGATGGTGTGTTCAGTAATTACTTCTAGAAGGAAGGAGCAAAGCATTGTATATGGGGCTTCTGTTTCTAGGACTGTCTGCTCCTCCATCCTGTGTCACCCCATCCCATGAATTATTAGATGAGCATTCAGAACTTGGGTAACTCTGTTCTTTTATGTCTTAGATCATCCAGGCCTGGAGAACATGGAGCTGATTGAAAAATTTCAAGAAAAGGCTTATGTGGAATTCCAGGACTATATCACCAGAACATATCCAGATGACACGTACAGGTACCTCTAGGCTCAAACTACTTAATGCCATACGTGTAAAGGATTTGTGTTTGTTTTGAGATAGGGTCTCACGTAGCTCACTGGCCTTGAATTTACCCAAAGTAGCCAAGGATAGTCTTTAACCACAATTTCCCGGCCCCTGCCTACACGTTGCTGGGATTACACATAGGCATGCAACACCACGCCTTGCCTAAAAGCTTTTTAGTGGATCTGTTCTACACTATTTTGCATGTAAGAGTAATGAAATGTTTTAGTCAGCCACTTTGAAGTGGCTGATGCTTTTGAAGGCCATAATGTGGCTGTCTCTGCAGCTTAGTGTTGGAAGACTTCCTCAGTGTGTGTAAGCTCCTGGGGGTAATTCCCAGCTCTAGGAAAAGAGGAAACGTGAAGGTCGTTCCAGGGTTTAGCAGAAGCATAAGTATGGCAAGGCCCTTTCATCACGGGCACATAGGGGACAAAGCAGCTGTTACCAGGCCTCAAATGCAATAGCTAATGAGTGGTTCGAGAGACCTTTGGGGGTTGAACAGCTCTTCCGGGGTGTTG
The DNA here is from genome assembly GCF_037038515.1 of Microtus pennsylvanicus. Classification (NCBI taxonomy): domain Eukaryota; kingdom Metazoa; phylum Chordata; class Mammalia; order Rodentia; family Cricetidae; genus Microtus; species Microtus pennsylvanicus. Next base: position 30,013,478 of record NC_134598.1, on the reverse strand, counting down.
CCTAAGACCACTGGAAAGCAGGTGTTTACATTATGATTCACAACAGTAACCAAAGTACAGCTATGAAGTAACAGTGAAAATAATCTGATGGCTGGGGGGGGGTGTCACCACAGGATGAGGAACTGTATTACAGGGTCACAGCATCAGGAACTGTATTACAGGGTCACAGCATGAGGAACTGTATTACAGGGTCACAGCATGAGGAACTGTATTACAGGGTCACAGCATGTGGAACTGTATCACAGGGTCACAGCATCAGGAACTGTATTACAGGGTCACAGCATGAGGAACTGTATCACAGGGTCGCAGCATGAGGAACTGTATCACAGGGTCACAGCATGAGGAACTGTATCACAGGGTCACAGCATCAGGAACTGTATCACAGGGTCACAACATGAGGAACTGTATTACAGGGTCACCACAGCATGAGGAACTGTATCACAGGGTCACATCATGAGGAACTGTATCACAGGGTCACAACATGAGGAACTGTATTACAGGGTCACAGCATCAGGAACTGTATCACAGGGTCACCACAGCATGAGGAACTGTATTACAGGGTCACTGCATGAGGAACTGTATCACAGAGTCACAACATGAGGAACTGTATCACAGGGTCACAGGATGAGGAACTGTATTTCAGGGTCACAGCATGAGGAACTGTATTACAGGGTCACAGCATGAGGAACTGTATCACAGGGTCACAGCATGAGGAACTGTATTAAGGGTCAAAACATGAGGAACTGTATTACAGGGTCACAGGATGAGGAACTGTATCACAGGGTCACAACATGAGGAACTGTATCACAGGGTCACAGCATCAGGAACTGTATTAC